>NC_055964.1:28937076-29269576 GCF_018492685.1 Alosa sapidissima | reverse complement strand
GGCTGCCTTTTATACATATACAGTTTCATTTGACCTCAGGTATGTGTGTGTGTGTGTGTGTGTGAGTGCCTGCTTTGCTTTGGTGTGTACGTCTGTGTGTGTGTGTGTGTGTGGGTGCGTGTGTATGCATGGACACATGTGAAACATGAATTACTGTATGTGTGTGTGTGTGTGTGTGTGTTTGTGTGTGTGTGTGTTGTCTAAACATGTGTGATGTTGTGCAGATATGGCGACATGAGGAAGAACCTTGGTTTCAAGATGAGAGACATGTGGTACAACCTGGGTGAGAATCCTGTCCTTCCTGACAACACACACATACACACACCTACACACACTTCATATGGGCATAGTAAACACACACACTAAAGGAAATGATGCTGGTGAGCAACCTGTGTGTGTGTGTTAGTTGTGTCACCTGAGGAGATGTGAGTGTGTGTTAGCCATGGGACCTGAGTGTGTGTGTGTGTGTGTGTGTGTATGTGTGTGTCTATTAGTGGTGTGTTGTGTCGTCTGAGTGTGTGTATGTAAGAGGTGTGTTGTGTGTGTGTCCTCTCAGGCCCCCATAAGATGAAGTTCATCCCGTCCATGGTGGGGCCCATCCTGGAGGTGACCCTCATCCCCGAGCCCGAGCTACGCAAGGAGTCCATCCCCATCTTCTTCGACATGATGCAGTGCGAGTACAACTTCAGCCCCAGCCGCACATTCCAATCGGTCTGTGTGTGTGTGTGTGTGTGTGTGTGTGTGTTTTGAGTATGCATAATGTTGATATGTCTCTGTATGTGTGTGTGTGTGTGTGTTTTGAGTATGTGTAATGTTGATATGTCTCTGTATGTGTGTGTGTTTGTGTGTGTCTGGTGTGTGTGTGTGTGTGTTTCAGTTTGAGCATGAGCTCATCACTAAACTGGACCATGCTGTGGAAGGGGGGCGTGGTGATGAGCAGTATAAGGTCCTCCTGGAGAAAACGTAAGGCCCCGCCCCTCAGTCCCTCTGTTCCTCCATACCTCCCTCTCAGTTCATCCCTCTATTCCTCCACACCTCCCTCTCAGTTCATCCCTCTATTCTTCCACACCTCCCTCTCAGTTCATCCCTCTATCCTTCCTTCTATACCTCTCTCCCAGTTCATCCCTCTATCCTCCACACCTCTCTCCCAGTTCATCCCTCTATCCTCCACACCTCTCTCTCAGTTCATCCCTCTATCCTTCCTTCTATACCTCTCTCCCAGTTCATCCCTCTATCCTTCCTTCTATACCTCTCTCCCAGTTCATCCCTCTATCCTCCACACCTCTCTCTCAGTTCATCCCTCTATCCTTCCTTCTATACCTCTCTCCCTCCCAGTTTATTCCTCATTCCCTCCACAGCACCCTCTCAGTTCAACCCCATAGAGATGTATACAAACTGCATTCACTGTGTGTGTGTGTGTGTGTGTGTGTGTGTGTGTGTGT
This sequence comes from Alosa sapidissima, assembly GCF_018492685.1. Lineage (NCBI taxonomy): Eukaryota > Metazoa > Chordata > Actinopteri > Clupeiformes > Clupeidae > Alosa > Alosa sapidissima. The sequence continues at coordinate 29,268,134 of NC_055964.1, read as the reverse complement.
GTGGTATATGTGTGTGTGTGTAGGTTGCTGGAGCACTGCAGACGCCACCGGTACCTGGCGCAGCCTGGAGAGGAGTTGGCCCTGCTGCTCAGTAGCCTGCTGGAGAACCTGCTGGCCTACCGCACCATCACACACGACGAGAGTCCAGAACTACGCATGGGCTGCACCGTCAACGTGCTGGTACACACACACACACACACACACTCACATAGACACACACATGCATACACAAGTACGCATACAAGCAGGCTTGCATGCACATATACACTTCGCCCAACTCAATATTCTCTCACACACACTCTTTTTTTCAATGTTTTGTCTTTCGCAGAACTTCTACAAGGAGAAGAAAAGAGAAGACATCTATATCCGGTGAGTGTGTGTGTGTGTGTGTGTGTGGGATGTTTAACGCTAGCTGTGACGGCTTGTTAATGTCAGTGTGTGTGTGTGTGTGCGTGTGTGTGTGTGTGTGTGTCCACAGGTACCTGTATAAGCTGCGGGATCTCCAACTGGACTGTGAAAACTACACAGAGGCTGCGTACACACTCTTACTGCATGCAGAACACTTGGAGGTGTGAACACGCATACTGTATACACACACACACTTACGTTTTGGTAGTTGGAAAGGGTGGGTGTGTTCTGTATTTGTTTAATGTTGAAGATTTCCATGTTTGCAGTGATGCCGCAGGCCATTTGTTTATACTGCATGAGCTCTGTTTTAGCGATCAAAAAAGCCTAGTCAGAGACATAAAGTTTAAGGTGTGTCCAGTCCACATTTGCTAATTTAACGGTGTGATTTTGTGATCGTGCGCCAGACCACACCCGTTTCGTTAAGTGACACACCCCTGGGCGCAATGTTTGAAAAAAAGTAAGGTGAAAAAATGGAAAATCCCTGAATTGGGTGTAAGATAAGCTTTGCGCTGCGCTTTGGTCTTTTTGTTGTTGTAGGGGTGTGACTGTTTGTTTGTTTGTTTGTTTATATTTGTTTGTTTGTAATATGTATTTGTTTGTTTGTTTATAATTGTTTTTTGTAATATGTATTTGTTTGTTGCAGTGGTTTGTAATATGTATTTGTTTGTTTGTTTGTAATATGTATTTGTTTGTAATGTAATGGTTTGTTTGTTTGTTGCAGTGGTGTGACCGGCCCTGCGCCCCCCACCTGATCCCAAGAGCGGGCTCCCATGAGTGGACCCAACAGGAGCTGAAGGAGCGCCTCTTCCATGAGATCATGTGCTACCTTGACAAGGGCAAAGTCAGTCACTTACTCAATCAATCAATCAATCAATCAATCAATCAATCAGTGTTTATTCATGTAGCGGCTTTCATACAAAAACTGGAATACAGGGTGCTTAACAGGAAAATATTAGTATACGTGAAAGATGCCTGTCAGCCTGTCAGAAATGTCTGATTGGTTAAGATTAAAAAGGTTGGTCAGATGAGATTAAAATAAATAATAGATTAAAGTCTAATAATGTTAATATAGTAAAATGATAAAAGCATAAAACAGTCTAAGAACAACCTTGTGTAAACTTCTATTTTAGACCAAAATGATGTTAGCTGGAGTAGTTCTGAGTAAGATTGGAACATGCATTTGCGAAGAAATAGCAGATATCATAGCTTTGAGGGCAAGCTCACAATGTCAAAGTAAATTGCTATTTTAAGCCACTGGCCAGGCTCAAAATATCATTAGACTTCTGTGCTACTGTGGAGAGGGTCCCTGTAGACAAAAAAGTATTTCACCTTTGTAAATGTAATAAAAAGGACTGTTTGTGCTGTCAGAGCAATACCTAATCGGCACCATCTCGCTAGGACTCCTCACAAGATGGAGGGGACTGGAAGAATAATTAGGTCATACACTGACTGTTCCTCTGGTGGCTGCCATCTTGTGAGGAGTCCGAGCAAGAATGTTGACGGCCAGAAATCTTACTGTACGTACACACCGCCGCCGACTTGAGCTTCCAAAGATTGAGGAAGTCCTTCATCTTCAATGGAAGCTGCCAGAAGCGGCAAATCCGTCGGCGCCGCGTTTTGGGCGTCTTGAGCGACTTGAGCGTCAAGCAGAAAGTTGAAAGTCAGTCAACTTTATGGTTATGAGCTATGACGCGGTTCAGCGACCAACGACCAGCAACCAATTGAATAGAATAAAGTATTAAGATAGAACATGATCAAACGTAAATTCCGTCACGTCAGAGCGGCCAAAGCTTCCCTGTACTTTTTTGACAAGCGTCCTTGACAGGGTGACCAGAGCTTCTTTGGAAGCTCAAGTTGGCGGCGGTGTGTACGTACAGTAAGTATAATATACTCTTTTGATCCCGTGAGGGAACTTTGGTCTCTGCATTTATCCCAATGAATTAGTGAAACACACACACAGCACACAGTGAACACACAGTGAGGTGAAGCACACACTAATCCCAACGCAGTGAGCTGCCTTGCTACAGCGGCGCTTGGGGAGCAGTGAGGGGTTAGGTGACTTGCTCAAGGGCACTTCAGCCATGGATGTGGGCATGGGAGAGCAGTACTCAACCACTTCCCCCACCCACATTTTTCCGACTGGGTCGGGGATCGAACCGGCAGCCCTTCGGTTACAAGCCCGAAGCCCTAACTAGTAGGCCACGGCTGCCCCCATATAGGAAATGTGCTTAGGAAATTTAGGAAATCTGCTGCCTGCACAAACAGTCCTATTTTATGCCCTTTATTTACACTTTCAAAGGTAGCATAGATGTGGCGTGACGTTTTGAGCCTAGCCAGTAGCTTAAAGTAGCGTATTTAATTTGATTAATTAAGTCTATATGCTATACTTGCACATTCATATTCTGGTTTCACTCAAAACTACTACTGATTGAGGTCATTTTGGCCCAAGGGGTCCTGGGCCTGTCCAGGCAATTAGTTGGGTGCAAAGGCTGGATGTGTTGGGTTGGATGTAGGGGTTAGGGTGGGTGTAGAGTGGTTGGGTGTAGGGGTTAGGGTGGGTGTAGCGTGGTTGGGTGTGTTGGGTTGGGTGTAGGGATCAGGGTGGGTGTGTTGGGTTGGGTGTAGAGTGGTTGGGTGTAGGGGTTAGGGTGGGTGTAGAGTGGCTGGATGTGTTAGGTTGGGTGTAGGGGTTAGGGTGGGTGTAGAGTGGTTGGGTGTAGGGGTTAGGGTGGGTGTGTTGGGTTGGGTGTATGTGTTGGGTTGGGTGTAGGGGGTAGTGTAACTTGTAAGTGCAGGTGAAAACAATAAGGCACTTTGGCCGCCCAGGACACCTAGGCCTAGCACTGTCCATGCACTGACTGCAGTAGACCCATAGGGGTCATGGTTTTCACCCAGGTGGGCGTCACAGTAGGGAGTGGATCCTCTGTTGCTGCTGCTGCAGTGCTGTGTGTGTGTGTGTGTGTGCAGATGTGGGAGAAGGCCATTGAGATGGGCAAGCAGCTGGGCAAGATGCACGAGAACCAGATGTTTGACTTCATGGAGCTGAGCCAACTCCTCGTAAGTTCATTTAATACACACACACACACACACACACACACACACACACACACACACACACAAGACGTACAACACACACACACACACACACACACACCAGACATACTTAACACGTAACACACACCAAACACGCACACACACACACATACCAGACACACACACACATACAACATGCACAACATAAAATACACACACCAGGCACACCCAACACAAACATCAGACACACACAACACACACACACACGACATTCATAACACACCAGACCTACACTACACACACTCCTCAATCATTATATTTTCATCTGTATCAATGTCTTCTGTTGTAGATGTGTCTTTTACTCTTCTAATTTAAACGCTTTCACCCTCCTCTTCAGAGCCCATCTTTCTGTGCTTTTGCAGCCAGCAGAGTGTTTTAGAGTTAGGCTTAGACTTGTCCACTGACAGACAAGCACACACACACACACACACACACATACACACACACACACATTGGGTTACCGGTAGTTTTCTGGCTGTGTGGGAAGGCCTGTGGCTTAGCTAGGCAAAAATAAACACACAGAGGGGGGAGGAACAGAGGAAGAAGATAAGAGAGCCAAACAGTTTCACTGGGCAGTGTCAGCAGGAAACACACACTGATACACACTCACAAACACACACACACAGATACACACACACACAGAATAATACAAAGATACACACAGGCTGCCACGAGAGTCAGAAGAAGGGGATTGCTTGACACATGTTCAAATGACCAAAATGATAATTCCAAATTTCAACAAGATTTTCTATTCTTATATATTTACCTGAAGGCTATCCTCGACAGTCTTTGAGGGGAAATCAATGTAAATGTAAACAAAGAATGTCCTAAAGGTACATTCTATCAACTACTGTAGTGAAATGTGAAATAGTGTGGTCAAAAGACTGTTCGTCTAGCATTTCCACTTATGAAGCACCTGTCCAGACTGCCCTTCCTGTGTACCTATATGGTTTTCCTGTAGGTTTTTCATGACCTTTTTCATGACCATGAGTTGGAAGCACCAGCAGGGGAAGACAACATTTAATAAACTGAAAACTAAGGATAAATTGGCTCTAACACACACATATACACATGCCTCTTTCTTTCTTTCTTTCTTTCTGTCATAGAAACAGCAAGCTCAGTACTATGAGAACATCATGCACGCCATGCGTCCCCAGCCGGAGTACTTTGCTGTGGGCTACTACGGCCTTGGGTTCCCCAGATTCCTCAGAGTAAGCTACTCTCTCGTGACCTCTGACCTTTACGATTACACATGGAACAATGGGCCTGCACTAAACTGAAAGCCGTGCGCGCGTGTGTGTGTGTGCGTGTGCGTGTGTGTGTGCGTGTGTGTGTGTGTGTGTGTGTGCGTGTGCGTGTGTGTGTGTGCGTGTGTGTGTGCGTGTGTGTGTGCGTGTGTGTGTGTGTGTATGTTTGTGTTTGTGTTTGTGCGTGCGTTCGTGCACGTGTGTGTTTGCAGAATAAGATGTTCATCTACCGGGGGAAGGAGTATGAGTGGTTAGAGGACTTTAGCCTGAAGCTGCTGTCTCAGTTCCCCAACGCAGCCAGGATGACCAGCACATCGCGTGCTGGTGACGACCTCTGCAATTCACCGGGCCAGCGTATCCTCCCACTGTCCCAGTCCCACACACACACACACTCACACACACTCTCTCTCTCTCTCTCTCTCTCTCACTCACTCACTCACTCACTCACTGACTCACTCACTCACTCACACAGACACACCAGACATACACATACACACTCTATCACAGCATTGCCTCTGTCCACTCACACAGAACCAGGAAACTGAATATGATCATATTTAGACCAGTATATGATATAAAGCATTAGTATAACTCCATATTGTGGGTTAACTGATGAAGTAAAAACTGTGTTTGCGGAATGGCTATGAGCCCCTGAAGGTTTGGTTGTTTTGGTTGATGGCTGTGAACCCTTAAGACCTTGACCCCTCACCGCAGACATCCAGTGTTTCACCGTCAAGCCGGTGCTCACCTTGCCCCAGCAGTTCAAGGACAAGGGAGTTCCCGAACAAATCCTCAAGTACGAGACCCTCCTGCACCTCCTTGGTTCCTGTTGTGTAGTACCTACCTCTCCAGAGAAATAGCTGTTTTGGTTCCTGTTGTGTTGTAACTAACTCACCGGTGAGATAGCTGGCTTTAAAGGAATTATCCGGAGTAAAATGCACTTTAGATCAATTTACGGATGATTGGGAGTACATACGTTGAGTTGACATAAAAATCATGTAATTCGGATATGTTTTCAGAAAGTTCGATTTTACCGTTTTTAGTCAAACTCGTTAGCCTGGAAGTGACCAGGGCATGTCATTTCGCCGCTACAAAATGTTATTTTTATACCTCTTCTACAGTTCCAAACAACATTACACGTTGTAGTGAGTAGAGGGTCCCTAAAGCCAAACCGAAGTATCCCGAGGTCCCGAGAAGTATCTGTGGTCGGATAGAAAGTCCAGAATGAATTTCATCAAGCCAGTACCTTTCCAGAAATGTTGCTGCTGCAACTGGCGTCTTTAGGAGAAAGTCCGTAGGAGTCGATTGCATCACGTCGTTGCACGACATCACGTCACGTGACATTTCAAAATTCCAACCTGTTAGTAAGCTAGGGTTTGCTGTTGCATACAACTTCATTTCAATTTCGAAAAAAAAAATACTGGACTATTTATTTATTTATTTATTTATTTATTTATTTATTTATTTATTTTAAAATAACAAAAAACGGCGTTTTGTAGCGGCGAAATGACATGCCCTGGTCACTTCCAGGCTAACGAGTTTTGACTAAAAACGGTAAAATCGAACTTTCTCAAAACACATCCGAATGACATGATTTTGATGTCAACTCAACGTATGTACTCCCAATCATCCGTAAATTGATCTAAAGTGCATTTTACTCCGGATAATTCCTTTAAGAACGTATTTTGGTTCCTGTTGTGTGGTAGCTACCTCACCAGTCAAATAGCCAGTTTTAAGAACTTATTTTGGTTCCTGTTGTGTGGTAGCTAGCTACCTCACCAATGAGATAGCTGGCTTTAAGAACATATTTTGGTTCCTGTTGTGTGGTAGCTAGCTACCTCACCAGTGAGATAGCTGGCTTTAAGAACTTATTGTGGTTCCTGTTGTGTAGTTACTACCGGACCAATGAGGTGGATAAGTTCCAGTACTCCAGGCCATTCAGGAAAGGCGAGAAGGACCCAGACAACGAGTTCGCTGTGAGTCTCAAGAATGAATCGTATTCTCCCATCACTGGCATTGCCTTTAGAGGGCGCTGGTGGGCCTCTGACAGGAGTGTTACTGTTGACACTGTGCTGTTTCTTAACTCTGTGGTTGAAGTGTTTTGTGCTCTAACTGAACCCCTTGTGTAGACCATGTGGATTGAGAGAACCACGTACATCACGGCCTACAAGTTCCCTGGGATTCTGAAGTGGTTCGAAGTGAAGTCCATCTCTGTGGTAAGTGATTCGGTTGCACTTTACTTGACAGTGTCGACATAAGAGTGACATGACACTGTCATGAATGTGTCATAAACAAGTCATAAATGTTTATGACATAACGCTTCTGTTATTAAGTGACATTCAGTTTTTGTTGTAACAAATTAGGGTTACGGTTAGGGTTAGGGTTAGGGTTCATGTGTCATGACGGTGTCATATGTTCATGACCGTGTCATGTCACTCTTATGTCGATACTGTCAAGTAAAGTGTTACCAGTGATTCTCTCTGTATAGAGGTCATTTGGTTATGTCCAGTAACCTTACAATCACTCTCCATCACACAACACACACACAACAGACCCACACAACACTACACACACCGACACACACTCACATACTCTCAGACACACCACAACTACACTACACACACTGACCCACACTCTGAGGCATGTATCAGACCCGTATCAGAAATCCATAACACACACACACACACACTCACTCACTCACTCACTCACTCACTCACTCACTCGATTACTCACTCACCCGATCACTCACTCACACATATTGTATCAGAACTACATAACACGCATACACACACTCATACATGCTATATATCAGAACTACATAACACACACACTCATACATACTGTATATCAGAACTACATATACACATACATACACACATTTATGCATAATGTATATCAAACCACTGCACAGTTTGGTCTGGTGATTTCTGTGGTGGGTTCTGCATTGGCGAGACACTAAGTGGGAAAGCGCTCAATCATGATCTGTGTGATCTGCTACCACAACTTCCTCCTTTGCCTATTGTGAGAAGCTGAACCACAGACCTTGAAATGAGAAGCACCACACAGGCTCTGTGTCTGTGTGTCTGTGTCTGTGTCTGTGTGTGTGTGTGTGTGTGTGTGTGTGTGTATTAAATGTGTAATGTGTGTGTGTGTGTGTATGTATGTGTGTCTCTGTTGGCTGAAGTGACTCCTCAGTAACAGACGTTGCTATTGGCAGGAGGAGATCAGTCCCCTGGAGAACGCCATAGACACGATGGAGCTGGCCAATGAGAAGCTGAGTAACCTGGTGCAGCAGCAGACATGTGACCGCACACTGGCCGTCCACCCACTCTCCATGATGCTCAACGGCATCGTTGACCCCGCCGTGCAGGGTGGCTTCGCCAACTACGAGAAGGTACAGCAGGCATGACACACACAAAGACAGACGCAAACATACACATACATCTGTCTGTCTGTCTGTCTGTTAGTCTGTTAGACATATGCAACATACGCACACACATACAGTGTATTCTCCCTGGGAATCAATAAAGTATCTATCTATCTATCATAGAAGACACAATAGTAAGCCACACACACACACACACAGACATAAGATAAGATAAAGTATCTTTATTCTGTACATTATGCACATGCAGGCCCTGTTAGATATGTAACACACACACACACACACACACACACACGCCTGTGTTGTCTGTGTATGTGCATGTGTCCATTTACAAATGTGTGTGTGTGTGTGTGTGTGTGTGTGTGTGTGTGTGTGTGTGTGTCAGGCTTTTTTCACAGAGAAGTACATGCAGGAGCACCCAGAACATCGGGAGCGCATCGACGTACTCAAGCACCTCATTGCTCTGCAGGTCAACACACACACACACACACACACACACACGAATGAGCACGCAGACATCACAGGAAACATCACACACACACACACACATACACACACATACACACACATAATAAATTCCAAAAAGGGGGTAACAGAAATCGCTCAGTCAAGGCAGTAATCATCATCATGGCACCACCAAATGCACTCATTGAAATACAGAAAAATAATCGACAGAGACAAAGCTGACTCAGCGTGAGCTTGTCTTGATCAACAATAAAGAAACATCTCGTTTGTGAGCACTTTGTAAAGCCCTTGTCCACTTTCTTTAGAGGGAAAAACAGGCCTCCAGAGAGCAAGTAATCCCAAATGGAAAAGCCAAATGTTCATAATCGGCTAGTTCTGTCAAATCTGTTGTCAAACACCCATGCAAAAGTTCAAACCCAGCCAACATGTAAACTTGCTGAGAAAACCAACTTGAAATAGAGCACATGAAAACTGAAAAGTGTGTGCCTAAGCATATTTACATAATCTTGGCCATTATTAAGCTACCAAAAGAATACAGATACATTTGTCATTGTATAAAAATTGTTGTGACATCTAGCATGTTAAACAGGTGTTGAGGATGTTCAAGTTACTGAGTACTAGTGAGAAAAGGTTTGGTTGTCACCCCTTTCACCTTCAGCTTTCTTTACTTTGCTGACGTTAACATCGACTGGGTCTATCTTTCTTTTTATCGGTACTTTAAAAATTGCATCTTTATCACCATCAGCATTCACCTTCAACTTCAAGACCAAATTTAGCTCATCACGACCAGCTTCCAAAATCACAAAGGATACTAGATGCTTTAGGAGCGGTGACTTACAACAGTGTTTCCCATACATTGACTTATTTGTGGCGGCCCACCACAATATCAGCATTGACCACCTCACAATGACTTTCTATGTTGTACTCTTTAAACTGAATAAAATCCTTTCATTTTAGAGCTATGCGCACTTTTGTGCAGCCTCTCTGTCCCTCAACGAACCTGCATGCACGTTCAACATTAAAAATCCTGCCAGGATTGTTGTTGGCATAGATTACGACTGGCTAAATCGTGATTAAATCCGGTTAGCATCATAACCATGTTGCGCAAATTTGTTCAAAACTGTGAACACCTCCCGTCACCCACCACCACAAATAGAATTTAATTATGTGGGAATCACTGTACAATCAAGCGGTAATTTCTTAATGGTTGAATCCAGGCGGCCACAACGTTGCAATTCCCTTTCAATTAGCTCATCCTTAATGAATGGTGGGATATTTCAACTGAGTTGTTCATTTGTGAGGTTGTCTTTACATTTTTGTGACCCAATAATTTCACCTATTACTAAAGTCCTCAAAAATCCTCAAAACCAAGTATAAAAAACAAACAAAAGATAGAACTTTGAAAAGTTGACACAGATGACCTCACTCACATTTACACTTCAACACTCCAACACTCACTCTGCACTCAGATCAGTGAGTTCTGCTAATCTAATCCAGTGGGTTCTGTTCAGATCAGTGAGTTCTGATGATCTAGGCCAGTGGGTTCTGCTCAGATCAGTGAGTTCTACTTATCTAGGCCAGTAGGTTCTGTTCAGATCAGTCAGTTCTACTTATCTAGGCCAGTGGGTTCTGCTCAGATCAGTGAGTTCTGTTCAGATCAGGGAGTTCTGTTCAGATCAGTGAGTTCTGCTAATCTGGATCAGTGAGTTCTGCTAATCTGGATCAGTGCATCTTGCTAATCTGACCCAGTGAGTAGAGGTCAGATAACTGAGTTCTGCTAATGTGACCTAGTGAGTTCTGCTAATCTGGCTCAGTGGGTTCTGCTCAGATCAGCGAGTTCTGATAATCTGGCCCAGTGAGTTCTGCTAATCTGGCCCGGTGAGTTCTGCTCAGATCAGTGAGCTATGCTACTCTAGGCCAGTGGGTTCTGCTCAGATCAATGAGTTCTGTTAATCTGGATCAGTGAGTTTTGCTAATCTGGATCAGTGAGTTTTGCTAATCTGAATCAGTGAGTTCTGCTAATCTGGATCAGTGAGTTCTGCTAATCTGAGTTCTGCTCAGTTTGCCACTTCGGTTCTTCAGAGTCTTCTCCTCAAATCACTTCTGATTAAGATTGTGTTTAGAAGCTTGTGTTGTGTTTGTTTAAATGTCAGATTCCTCTGCTGGACGACGGGATCCGTATCCATGGCGAGAAGGCCACAGAGCAGCTGAAGCCGCTACACAACCGCATCGTCAGCTGTTTCCAGGACCTCCGCACGAAGGTGGAGAAACTCTATGGGGTCATCACTCTGGTAAGACACACACACACACACACACACACACACACACACACACACACACACACATTTCTAGCTGCTTGCCGGACCGAGGTGGACAAACTTGTGGGTCTGTGGGTGGGTCTGTCATGCTTCCATGCAGGGTAGGAATTTCCCGGCCAGGGTAGGGCCGTCGTTGCCCCTTGCGTTGGCCGTGATGCCCCTTTTAAAATCAGAGGCTTACAGGCCACGGTGGCCTTGGTGCCCCCTTCTTTCAATATTCTGCTTTGCGTCCTACTAATAGCGATTTTTATTTAGCCTATGGCCAAAATAATCTTAGCATTCACAGCGCAAATTAATTTAGTCTTTTACGCAGTGGAGAAAGTGACAGCGCAAGAAAGAAAGTGCGTCCAAATTCACCCATTCTTCTCAGTTTGTGAAGTAGCCTATTCATCACACAGACATCACAAGTATTACATGAAAGAGCTTTTTCTCAGCTTTTAAACAATGTTAGCCGCTAATTGCTGTGGTGAACGGTTCGCAAGAAAAGTAAATAATATAGTTCAATTTAATCATAAATTCTACTGAAGGTTTTGCGTCCATCTCCCTACCCATTCATCTCGGTGGAATACTTCACAAACCCTTCGTTTAACACATGACAAGCCTCATATCAAAATAAACAGCAGACCTTACCGAACACAAAGGTGTAAAGCAGTACAGTTAGCTGTTCCAGAGTAATCCAGTTTTGAATTTGCAGTAAATTTCGACATGCATGGATGTCTCCAAATTTGGGCTTTAAGTTTTGCAATGTGTTTAAATTGTTCCACATGATTTCATAATGGGCCAAATACAAAATAAATGTTACAAATATCGCCTAGATATCGGTAAATCAGAGGACAGCTGACTAAGAGTTTGTGAAAGTAGCCTTAATGATCACAAAATGCTAAGCATGCATCTAGGCTATTTGAGTTTCTTAAAGCTGAGCTGTGCTTAAATTGTTCAATACATGATTTCATAACAGGCCAAATATAAAATAAATGTTAAATATAGCCTAGATATCTGTAAATATTAAATGATCAGATGATTTGCAGTTCTATGTAATATGTCATGTTTCATGTTTTTGTAATGTTTCATACAGTGATTCAGGTCTACTGCAGTGAATAGGCTAAATACAACTTTGATCATTTTTATAGCCTACTACTGTATAGTTAACTTTGGCCTTGGTGCCCTGACATGTGGCCTTTGTGCCCCCACCAAATATGCCCAACTGAAGGCCAAGTGGCCTTGCCCCCAGAATGGTGAAATTCCAAGCCTGCTTCCATGTCCAACACACCTGACATGGTCTTACCGTGCTCCTCCATCTGTTCCTACTTTACACACACACACACACACACACACACACACACACACACACACACACACACAATCCTCTTGTCATGCACCCTACACACGTAACATGCTCTTGCCTTGCGACTCCATCTGCCCATCGATCTCCAACACTGCTTCTTTGGTTCATAACTGGTGTGTGTGTGTGTGTGTGTGTGTGTGTGTGTGTGTGTGTGTGTGTGTGTGTGTGTATGTGCGCAGCCCTGCTCTCTGACCCAGGGGAAGAAAAGTCGCGTGGGCTCGGTGGTGATGCCATACATCATGTCCTCCACGCTTCGCCGCATGTCTACCATTTCCACCCTAAGCTCCGCCTCCTCCGGCCTCTCCAGTGGCTCCGCCTCCTCAGAAGGACAGCCCTCACGCCCCCCCTCCCAGGAGTGAGTACCTTGTGTGTGTGTGTGTGTGTGTGTGTGTGTGTGTGTGTGTGTGTGTGTGTGTGTGTGTGTGTGTGTGTGTATACCTCCCAGCTCCATGCTGTGTTGTAGTGTTAGATGAGAGTGTTGTGTGTATGTGTGCGTGTGTGTGTGTGTGTGTGTGTGTGTGTACCCCCCCCCCCCCCCCCGCTCCATGCTGTGTTGTAGTGGTAGATGACTGTGTGTGTGTGTGTGTGTGTGTGTGCGCACCTCCAGCTGCATGCTGTCTGAGCGTCGGGCATCGGCTCTGCCTCGTGTTGAAGACGACTCGCGCATCGGCAGGAAGAACAGGAAGGAATGGAACGTCAGCAAATCACAGGTGCTGCTGGAGCGGAACGACGCAGACCAGGTGCCTCAACAAACACACACATACACACATACACACAGACACACACACACACACACACACACACACACACACTACCTGAACACTCCCCCACACAACATGAGGCATTAGGCAGCCGTGGCCTACTGGTTAGCGCTTCGGACTTGTTAAAGGAGGGTTGCCGGTTCGAACCCCGACCAGTAGGCAAGGTACCCTGAGCAAGGATCCTAACCCCTCACTGCTCCTCGAGCGCCGCTGTTGTTGCAGGCAGCTCACTGCGTCGGGATTAGTGTGTGCTTCACTTCACTTGTGTGTTCACTGTGTGCTGAGAGTGTTTCACTAATTCACGGATTGGGATAAATGCAGAGACCAAATTTCCCTCACGGGATCAAAAGAGTATATATACTTATACTATACTTACTATACTTACTATACTTATATGAACATGCCCACACTACACACACCACTTAAACTCTCTCTCACACACACACACACACACACACACACACACACACACACACACACACCACTTGCACACACACACACACACACCACATCCACATCACTATCTGAACACACATACTGCATATGCATATGACTATATTGAAATGTACTTAATGTGTTCTGTGCTAATGTTGTAATATTGTGTTTGTTTGTGTTTGTGTTTGTGTGTGTGTGTGTGTGTGTGTGTGTGTGTGTGTGTGTGTGTGTGTGTGTGTGTGTGTGTGTGTGTGTGTGTGTGTTTTCCAGACTCTTCCAGAGAGGCAGCAGAGGCCAAAGAGTCTGCAGCTGGGGGATCGCAAGCTCGCACTGTCACTGTTCCAGGGAGACTCCGCACAGCAGAACATTCTGCAACTCCCCTCGTCTCCATACACACCGCGCAGCTCCAGTACGTGCACACACACACACACACACACACACACACACACACACACACACACACACACACACACACACTCACCTCAACTCACTGAGCCCACTACCCCCCTACATACAGTACACACACAAACACATACATTACACACACACACACACACACACACACACACACACACACACACACACACCTCAATTCACTGAGCTCACTACCCCCCTCTCCATACACACCGCGCAGCCAGACCCGGCGGCAGACACAAATTCACGGACGGGCATTACACCTTTCCAGGGGGGGCACGGGAACTTAAATTGATCACGGTAGTTTAAGCTGACACTTGACAAAACATTCTAATATGAAAATGTAGATGCAATTGTTGTAAAATAGTGCAGCTCCTTTAAGAGAGCCCCGTGCACAGGGATGGAGAGAGAGAAAGCGAGAGGGGATATGTGTGCTAGAGATGCGTGTGGAAAAAGTAGACGTGCTGTTGAGATTGGAGCTAGTCATATTCAAAATAATGCAAAAATAAATCCACAGATAAAACCAAAATCCTCGTTCATTTGCTAACAGATAGATAGCACTCTCTTTCAGATAGAGTGTTAGGGAGTTAGCCCCGAAGTTACGGATAACTTCGTCCCTGGAGTGGTAATAAGCTTCCTGTTCTCAGACTAGCTCAGAAGAAAAAACAGTAACGCTATCAAACAAACCGAGAAACTACTAGGCCTACCTCTACTAACTACGATATGAGATATAGCCTACCTGCGAGCCGATAAGCATATTTGTCATCGGATGACAGGGGTTAGTGCAGAAGTGAAGTAGACTGCGCCACGTAACCTTCTCTCCATTTAGGTGATGGGCTTACCGAATGTTTCTTTTGCGCTCCAAAAACAGTCCACGTTGTCCAACAAAAATAGTAATCCCAAAAATACAATTGGAAAAAAATAACAGCATCTTTCCAGGTGACCTGTCTCAATTTACTCCCACTTTCCTCCACTACCTGCGGCCCTCTCTCATTCGAAAACTTGTCAGTTCCTCTTCATTAGTCCGTCTATCAGACCAACCCCCATCCCAGCCTACAACTTGCGTGTTTCATAAAGGGGTAGCATAACGTATAAATACAAAGCAACAGTGGAAAAAATATCAATAACAATTCATTACTCATTATGTCAGCTTCTGCTTCATTTTAAAAGTGACAAATATTTAATTTGTGGATTTGTTACAACACACACACACATACACATACACACACAGCCTCTTATGCAGCCCATACCTTAGCTATTGAATATTGAGGTGGGCATAACTAAGGGGTACCACCATCATAAAGTGTCCACTTTATTTAGTATTGTACTGTAAGTGTTTGTCCCCTTACTACTCTGAGATGAGGAGGGCTGCGCGAGCGTCTCAGTGCAGACAGAGCAACACTAGAGGGCGCTGTTGGGGTGTGAGTCGGAGGCCTGGCGCCTCAAATCTAATGGGTCTGTGTTCCCCTGCAGGCTATACCTGGCTGCCAGAGGATGGCACTGTTTCTGCACCCAGTCCAAGCACACCACCCCCCATGCCCCCCAAGAAGCACCCGCACGAGTCAGACTTTCCCCTCAACACTGCAGAGGTGAGAACACACTCTCATACACACACACACACACACACACACACACACACACACACACACACACACACACTCTTGGTCTCATCTCCATGTCTGCCTTTGTGTCTCTGCAGTTTACTCCTCCATTACCGACGAAGGTTGACGGCAAACCCCCTCCTCCTCCTCCCAAAACCCGCAAGTCCATGTTCCCCTCTTACGAGCACAGCCTCTAGTGATCTCCCTCTTACTGCCCCCTACTGCCCTGGAGACCTCATTACACCTGTCCTGCACCTGATCCTGGGCGTTCAGTTCTTCCAGCCTCCCCACACCACTCACTGGGCCTCTGCAGCCTCTGCCCCCAACACTGGGGCACTTAAGACCATTCTGCCCCAACACTGGGGCACTATGGACCATTCTGCCCCCAACACTGGGGCACTTAAGACCATTCTGCCCCCAAAACTGGAGCAGTTCGAACCATTCTGTTTCCACAGCAGGGCAGTTTGGACAATTCTGTTCCAACACCAGGGCAGTTTGGACACAGAAACAGCTAATGCCTTACTGAGCTCTAGGGGTGGTCTCTGGCGGTGTGTGTGTGTGTGTGTGTGTGTGTGTGTGTGTGTGTGTGAGTGAGAGACAGATATAGAGACAGAAACAGCTAATGCCTTACTGAGCTCTAGGGGAGCTTATTAGAATTATTCAGGAGATTTTTTACCTTGATAATTTGATTTTGTAATCAGAATTGGTTTTGTATATGTTCTTGTACTACTGTGTGTGTGTGTGTGTGTGTGTGTATGTGTGTCTGTGTTGCTTCTCCACTGGACACCTGCTACTTTTAGGCTTTTATAAGGGAAAATGTACTTGAAATGGGGACGATGGCCATGCAGCATTTTGATGAACTTTTGATTCCAGTGAAGTTCCTGTGGCACTTTAGCTCCGCGTGGGCTCTACCGAGAAGCCTTCCTCTCCACACACACACACTCCTCCCAGGACTACACACACACACACACACTCCTCAGAGGACTACTCACAGACACATTCACTCAATGCTCCAAGGATTCCACACAAACACACTCAGAGGATTCCGCACACACACTCCTCTGAGGATTACACACACACACACACACACACACACACACATACATACATACACTCATCTAAGGACTACACACTCACTCCTAAGAACTTAAAAAACACACTCGCCTCTGGGGTCTACACACATTGACACACTCCTCCGAGTACTCGTCACACACACAGCATCAGAACACACTAAGCCAGCATCACACACACACACACACACACACACACACACACACACTCTCTGCACAGTGGGATGTGGTGTGTTAAGTGCCTGTGGGTCTCCCTCCTTCTGCGTCTGACTGAAATCAGCACTGGAATCTCTCTCTGGCCACGTAGCTTCTCCATGCAGCGTTTGAGCAACAAACAGACCAAGCTATGCGCTTTGCAACAGATGTTTATATTTTTTCACAGTGTGCATTTTAGGTACTCTCCTGCTGCCCCGCACTTCATTGGCTAGCTTCACCTAACGCTGAAGCTCCTGAGTCATTCCTCATTGGCTAGCTTCACCTAACGCTGAAGCTCCTGAGTCATTCCTCATTGGCTAGGTTCACTTAACGCCTCAGTCATTCCTTATGAATTGTATTCCTACTTTGTCCTTCCATTTCCAAGCAGGTTCCAATGGCACAAAGCATGATTTCAGGATAGTGGGGATGAAAATGCAGTTTGAGTATTTTACACCTTAAGAGTAAATAGACTTGTTATATGGAACATGTGGAAGAGACAAGTTGTATTTAATGTGTTCCTTAAAAGCAAAACCAGCTTATGGTGAAACGGGCAATATTAGGGAAACTAGCCTGACGGTGTGAAAGTAATATTTGGGAAAATTGCCTGACGGTGTTTTTTTTTTTTCTTCTTTCTTTGAGATACTGTATGAGTACAAATGTGCAAGATTATTTTAAACTGAATATTTTTGTAAACAAAAAATGGTTAACCAAACAATTGCAAATTAAAGATGTGTCTAATTGAGACATGAAAACGATCAGCAGATTGTGGGGTGTCGTTTTGAAGCGCGTGCCTGTAACTTCAGCACCATTTGGACAAACGTCGGCAGGAGATTTTCCTCACATCCCTGCTCACTGCAGCCCTCCTCTCACTGAATGCCACTTTATTTAGTGCTGTTTTAGAGGGCATACTGACTTGCTGAAGTGTGTGTTTGTGTGTGTGTGTGTGTGTCCATGCATTGTTTGCTTTTTTCAGGTGCCCTGTGCTGCCAAGGAGATGGCCCTGACGGTGATTTATTCTAGTCCAAATGTTCTACTGCGTACGGTGCTGAGAGTCTTTCTCTGGACGCATAAGACGTCTAGAGAAATATGATCACATATGACGCCCTCTCTCCTCTCTCCGGCCCACCCCCCTCAGCATCGTGGACGTGTTGATGCAAAATCATCAGACTCTATTTACAGTCATTGTTATGGCCAGGAAACAAATCAACTCAAGTCAATAGGAATCCTATAGGCAATAATGTATACCAGAGAGCAACCATTTAGACATGAGAGTCATTACTTTTGAGTGATAAAAATGTTGATTCCATGTTATTATGAGAAATGCCTAAATCATGTAACTACCACCTAACAACCACATACTGTATGCCACATATGTAACAATAACTTGCATTTACAGTATATAGCACTTTATCAAGGCACCCAAAGCACTTTACAGTGAAGAGGAGTCTTACTAGCCACCACCAATTTGAAACACCAAACTGTGTGATGCAGGGCAGCCATTATACGCTAGAACACTCATCACACAGCAGCTTAAGATGGAGGGTGAGGAATGAGTGAATGAGTTATTTACACTGGGGGAGGATTAGGGGGCCGAATTTAATGAGCCACATTGGAAATTTAGCCAGGACACTGGGGAACCCCTTTATCTTTACAATACGTGGCATGGTATCTTCAATGACCACAGTGAGTCAGGACCTCGGTTTAACATCTTATCCAGAGCATGGAATGACACTGCATGTGTTTAAGGGGCAGTTAACACAGCTCTGTGGCGTTTTGGTCTAAAACTGGAAAGCTAGCTACCTGAAATACCTACAAATTCCTGCACAGGGGCGGAGCTACGTGGTGGCCAGGGTGGGCCACGGCCACCACTGGTCAAAGCTTGGCCACCCTGCTGGCCCCCCCAGCTCCGTTCAGTGAAAAGTAAAAAAAAAAAAAAAAAGCCGTTTTCGACGGCACTTTGCCAACACTTTGCAAAGCAGGGACTGAACCAGTTACTGCACTCTATCTACGACCATTGGCCCAGTCAGGAAGTGTAGCCCATGGTTGTGATCAAAATGTGAGTAGGCCTAGTGCAGCAGCAGCAGCAGCAGCGGGACAATTCAAGTCATCTGTTAAAAAACACTTGACAGTAGACTACTACTTAACCTCAGTAACAACAGGTGAGTTGATGATGAGTTGTAACATTAATGCTAATAAGATGTTAGAATGTGTCACGAATCATAGCCAAGTGAGCTGCGTTGGGCTGTCCTTGTAGGCTCTGACATTGACTTGTGGGGCTGATCAGAAATAATCGGATGCCCGCGGTAACGCTGTTACAAAAATATTTCGATAAAATTTGGGTGAAATGCAAGCATATTAGGGCACATATCTCCAATAAAAGTAGGCTAATAGGGCCTAGCCTAGGCTACTTTATAAAAAACATAATTTGCTGACTGCGTGGTTCTTGCCATAGCTGGTCAGGCAGAGGCAGGCTGCTTTGCCTGAGTTCTTTGTTACATTGCTCCAGAACTGTTCATCGCAGCGAGATGAAACCTTAATTGCGTGACAGAGCAGAAGTGGGGCTTTCCAACGAGACTAAACACTTGCCTGTGCGATCAAGTATGAAAAAATAAATAAATAAATAAATAAAATTGATTCATATTTACAGTTCACCTGCGCACCCATTACTCTCGTTTGAATTACTCGCGAACCCGTGATCGCATAGATATGGCAAGTATATCAGAAGAAAGAGGAGACACAGGGCTATTGGTACCAAGTATATCGCTGCTTCCTGGCTATAAAAACAGACAACGTGACTGCAAAATAACATCATGTACAAAAACCAACGCTGCACACCCATTACTCTCGTTTGAATTAGGCCACGAACCCGTGATCCGATCAGATAGATAGGCCGCATGTCAGATGAAAGAGGAGACACAGAGCTATCATTTGATACCACGTTCATAATTCTGGGTAAAAAACAGACGAAATGACATCAAAATAATAACTTCATATAGCTCGACTTACCCCACGTTTTTGTACGTTTTTGTAAGCATGTTCATAATCCAACGCTATCATGTGTTTCTCTATGGCAAAGTATGTTCATAATCCGGTTTTGAGATCCCAGCAAATTTCTGCATGGCATCTAATTCGAGACTCACATTCCATCCCAATTTATTCGACAAAGAAACACCTTTTTGCCTTCACTTTGTTCATGACAATGCAGTAAAAAGTTGTTTTAGAATCATCATGAGTGTACACACAGAACACGCAAACTCGGGTTCAGTCAGGTTCGTGTCACAGATATGGAGCGCAGAAAGGTCATTTTTCATTACTAAATAAAAAAAATGGCATTTATTTCTGTCAGCCCCAAAGCCCCCCTCCACCATGGTTCTTATATTGCCAGATTCAGGACAGTCTGCCCTACACATACATGAAAGTCATGTCCAGCTGACAGAGATACATTTCAAAATAAGAATGGTATAATACGCTTTTTGTCTTTGTATTATTTAAAAATCAAAACCAAATCAATGTAAGTATTAATATGAATTGGTGGCAGATCTGGTTAGCCTAGACTGTTCTGAAAAAAATATAGCATGTGTAAATGGCACTTATAATGACCAGGATAAATGCTTATAATTAAAGGTAGTGAGAATGGCCATAAATAGAGTAGGGCTCATAGGGCTAAATAAAAAAAATGCCATTTATTTCCGTAAGGCACACACCACATATTTTTCACATTTGCTCAGCCCCAGAGAATCTCTCCACTATGGCAATGATATTGCCAGATTCAGGACAGTCTGCCCTACACACACACATGTGCCAGCTGACAGTTTGCAGTGGTGAGATACATGTCAAAATATAAGAATTTTTATAATGCACTTTTTGTATTTTTATTATTTAAAAATCTAAATTAAATCAATGCATGTATTAATACATTAAATTGTGGCAGGTCTGGGTAGCCTAGACTCTATTCAGCAATGTATAGCATGTGTGTATGGCACTTATTACATTGACCAGGATAAATGCTTCTAACTAAAGGTAGTGAAAAAGCCCTTAAAACAGTCTAGGGTTCTAAGGGTTAATTTCTTATTTCAGAGCCATGTTACTTACAGCCAAGTACTTGGAGTGGATATCAGAAAGAAATATAGTTTGGCCATCAGTATAAGATTAAATATCTGCATACAATATTTGTAGTAGTTTAGTATTGTTCTTTAACATCATTTGAATAAGACTGATTAAGTAAGGTGCATTATCATAATGTACTTTTTTTATAGCATTGGCCTATTTATGGAAAATGTGTTGGAGTGGACAACAAACTGACCTGTGTATCAGTGTTGGCTTTACACAATTTATTGCCATTATTAAAATAGGCTATCCTAATCTTCAAAACTGTTTGAGTAGTTTTCAAATAGTAGTTTTGATTCCCAAGTGCCACCCCAATAAAAAGTCTGGACCCAGCTGGCCCCCCCTATAAAATAAAACTGGCTACGCCCCTGTTCCTGCAAACATCAGTGGTGCTGAAGTGACAGGCGATTGTGGTCTTAACTCGAAGTGAATATGGTCTTAACTCAAGCAAACAGGAATTCTACACAAAATGAGGAAATAATAAATCATACCAGACATGAACCATTTTATGGTGTTTAAAGTAAACAAAATATGAGGACAAAGTTCAGATTTATATTTCTAGCAGTGTACACAGTATCAGTTGAACTCACTACATTACTGTCATTAAAGGGGAACTTGGCAACTATTTCAACGTAATAAACCCGTTTAGAAATCATTTGGATGGTTAAATGACCTGTTCCGGTGAAAATGGTGACTATTCCCGCTGCCCCTATCGTCCCCAGGCGGAAAACCAACCTTGCAACATTGAGACTACCGTCCCGGAAAGAGAAGTGAGACTCGTTTTAAATCGTGTTTCTTACCTTGTAACATCCACATTGTCTGCCGAACTTATGCTAACCGTTTTGCTAACTTGTAAACAAATCAATGTGCTTTATCGTTACCTCTTTCCACAGTTTGAAATAGCATAATGCACAATTTCTCCAGCAGAGGGGGAAATCCTGCCAGGTTTCCCTTTAATGTCATTGATAAAAATGACATTATGATGATTTTGATTCTGTTCTGATTATGAGAAATGCTTCAACAATATGACGATGCTATATTTCAGACACAGTTAAGAAAGGGCTGCTTAAAGTGAAGGAAGAAACGTCAGGTTTTGAGCCAGTATTCAGCAGAGCTACAGAGACAGACCTCCCGCAACTTTCACTGGAGTCTCTAACATCATGTAGAAGTAACAGTGTGATGACATCATGCACAGGTAACAGTGTAATGACATGTCCTTGTCACAATATGGTAAATATTTGTGGGGTTTGGGTGGGAGCCTTAATGAGAAGTAGCCCTGCTGGTGTCTGGTTTCTTCTCAGGTGCCTCCAGACAGGTGAGGCAGGGGTACCTGTCCAGCGTGAGGTTGTAGAGGTGCAGCAGCTCCTTCCAGTGGCTCTTCTTGCCGTAAATGAGCACGAGTCCGCAGACGGCCGAGTAGAGTGAGGAGAGGAGGACGATGATGACCAGCACGTTCTGCTGCTGCAAGATCAGGTAGTGGGTGTAGAGCTCGGCCGCCAGGAAGAGCAGGTAGGTAAAGGCCAGTGCCAGGCTCATGCGGATCACACGCACCTCCGCGCCCAGCTTGGGCCCGTGGAAGCCGTTGGTGCTGGACTTCAGGTGGCGCAGGTGGAGCAGCAGGTGCACGGAGATGGAGACGCTGCTCTTCAGCATGATGACCCCGGGCAGCACATCGCAGATGATCAGGTACAGCACCACGTACGTGTAGCCGGACACGTCCACCGACAGCACCGAGCCGCACTCCGTCACCCAGGTGGCGTTGTGGCTGCGGGTGGCCATGCTGGCCAGCATGGGGCAGCAGAGGGCCAGGCCGCAGACGGGGATGAGCAGCACGGTGGGCCGCACGTGCCGCAGCACCAGCTCCTGGGCGCGGGTGTAGCAGTGCACCGGCTCCATCACCAGTTTGGTGGCGAAGTAGAACAGCAGGAAGGCGGTGTTCCACAGCACGGAGAAGCGCAGGCTGAGCACCAGCACCACCAGCAGCGGGTGCGCCTGGCCCAGAATGCACTGCGGGTCCATCAGGTCCAGGCTCATCGAGAGCAGAGCGAGGGCCTGCTGCAGGATGCTCTGGAGCGCCAGCGCGCTCGTGATGACCTCACACGGCGTCCAGCGGTGGGTGCTGCGTGCGTGGCCGACACTCTGCAGCAGGATGAACATGTGGAAGAACACGGAGAAGACCGCCACGCAACCCGTCAGGCACCACACACCCAGGCGGTGAGCCGGCGACAGCATTATGCTGGACGTGTGTGTGTGTGTGTGTGTGTGGAGTGTGTTTTTACTCCATACAGAGGGCAGTGTGTGAAGTCAGAGCCGACCAAACAGATCCCAAACTCTAATGGCAGCTCTGAAAATCTGCTCTTTCTCCTGAGAAATCTGCCTTAAAAGACAAAAATAAACATGTTATAGCTCTCATATTTGTTTTAAAATCCTCTTTTATCATCTTACCCTGATATCTACTGATGTTATCTACTAATGTTATTTTTAGGTAGCAATATCTTGCTCAAACAATTCATCTAAAATTCAACCCTGACCCAGTCCCTGTTAGGAGACAGCAGGTGATCGAAACTTAACCACAAAATCTTTCCGTCAGACATCTTTTGTTGTTTGTTGTATGTAAGCATATATGTGTGTGTGTGCATGTACAGTATGTATGTGTGTGTGTGTGTGTGTGTGTGTGTGTCCTCACCCTCATGGCCTTAAGGATGTCCAGGTTGTCCAGTCAGAGCTCCTTGGCCTGGGTGAGCTACTGTCTCTGCAGCAGAGCACTCGGATGGCTCTGCCCGTGAGTCTGATTTATACACTGGTGAGAGAGAGAGTGTGTGTGTGTGTGTGAGGGGCTGGTTAGCAGCTTGGCTTACCACTGCTTATCTAACACACTCCAGCCAACACAGACTCAGTTCACATTCAAATTGGCTTCCTGACGGCTTTTGGCTGTGTCCTTCACCACACACACACACACACACACACACACACACACACACACAAACATAGTGGTGTAATGGTGTGTGTTTGTGAAGTCAAATGTGGTGGACCTGAGGTGTGTGTATGTTTCCTGTCTGTCTGTAGTGCATGTGCCGTCGGGAGTTTAATGCTCACGGCCAAACACAGCTGCCTCTCAGCACGGAGGGATCACACACATCACACATACCAATATATACACACATGCATAATAAAGACCCATCACACAATACAGTCATATCACACACACACTGATATACCCACACATATAATACACACACACAAACACATGTCGTACACACACACAATACATCACACACACATCACACAATACAACCATGTCACACACACAATACAGGCATGACACCTGCATTGAAGGAGATCCCTCAAAATGTTTATGAGTTAGCTAATCCTTTCCTGCCAGCTGTTACTTTACTGAATGCCCTATCTCTGAAGTGTGTTAATATATCATATTGTAGCGCCCGGCTGCCAATCACAGTAGTGTCCGCTCTATGTATATTATAAGTATAAATACTCTTTTGATCCTGTGAGGGAAATTTGGTCTCTGCATTTATCCCAATCCGTGAATTAGTGAAACACACTCAGCACACAGTGAACACACAGTGAGGTGAAGCACACACTAATTCCGGCACAGTGAGCTGTGAGGGGTTAGATGCCTTGCTCAAGGGCACTTCAGCCGTGCCTACTGGTCAGGGTTCGAACTGGCAACCCTCCGGTAAGTCCGAAGCGCTAACCAGTAGGCCATGGCTGCCCCTAATATCCCCGGGCACGCTGATGGTTGGCAGGCTGGTGAGAGGGGACGGACCCCCCGGATATAAGCAACCTGTTGAGGAAGTTCATCCTCTCATGTCCTGGGCCAGATGTGGGCCACTGAATTCTGGATATCGGTGCGTTAATAACATGTTCATGGACATAAAACAAAATAATTAAACACCGGCACTCCAGTGAGACATTAAAATATTGTTTATGACAACAGCGTGTTGTCACACACACAGACAGACACACAGTCAGCCATGTGTGTGTGTGTGTCTGTATGTGTGATGACATAATGCAAGACCAGCAAGTGTCAAAGCGGCACAGGGCTTCTGTGTGTGTGTGTGTGTGTGTTCCCAGGTGATAGTGTAATGATGTGTTGGGGTTTCAGTGCTGGTTTGGCTGCTTTGCTTAGTGGCCTACTCCCCCCTCAGCCCTGGTGCTGTGGTCAGACTGTGTTTGACTGGGGGAAGCAGCGGCCGGTTTCTCGTCCTGCTGTGGGGGCCTGTGGTAAAGATATCAGGCAGGTCAGTGGCTGCTGCGTGCGTGCGTGCGTGTGACCGAAGAATAGACACATGCTGTTCTTCTATTTACAAAACTTCCACTCGTCACTTGTATGTTGGCATAGAAACCCTACTCTTACTTGTGATAGAGTCGGCATAGAAATCCTGTGCTTACCTGTAATATGAGCATGAAAATTCGTTCCAAACCAGGGACATAATTTATGTAACAGTTTTGGTAGGACACATATCCATTCCTTACTCTTGATGTAATATATATAATGGTTATTGTGTCACACAAATAAATGTCATACTCAATGTAATTTATGTAATGGATATGGTATGATACAAATCCATTTTATACCCACGATGTAGTTCATGTAATTCATCAGTTTTGAAAAAAAAAAAGTCGGTTGACTTCCTCCTCCATGTTTAAAATGAAGTGCAGCTTGAATCTGCTTTTGGCTGGTCTACTCCTTCTGCATTTGTCTAATTCCATGCTCTGGTTGGCCACAGACGCCTTCCACTGTGTCATCAGAGACAGATGACAGGATTATTTAAAAACTAATATCTTCAAATTCAGCCAAGAAAAGTCCTTAATAAATCTCAGCTGACTCTTTGCATCTGTAACAGTGTGTCACATAAAAGCACAGGCAGAAGAAAGACCACTACTGTACATGTGTACAGAGATGTGACTGTATAAACACCACTACATGTGTACAGAGATGTGAATGTATAAACACCACTACATGTGTACAGAGATGTAAATATAAACACCACTACATGAGTACAGAGATGTGAATATAAACACCACTACATGTGTACAGAGATGTGATATAAACTCCACTACATGTGTACAGAGATGTGAATGTTTAACATAGATACACTGTAGATAGATAACATAGACAGACATATTGGAGATCAATAAAGTATCTATCTATCTATCTATCTATCTATCTATGTTAAACACCACTACATGTGTACAGAGATGTGAATAAACACCACTACATGTGTACAGAGATATAAATGTACATAAACATTCATCTGAAAGAGGCACAACAAACACCAGCTTTAATACCGATTTTTCCGGACTATAAGTCACACTTTTTTTCATCGTTTGGCTGGGACTTAGTCAGGTGCAACTTATATATCAAAATATATATAATTTAACATGTTTTTAAGACATGTTAGTCAGTATGAATTGACATGAACGCTACATGAAACATTACCGTCTACAGCCGCGAGAGGGCACTCTAGGCTTGTGGAATGAGATCGAGAGCTTGGTAAACTTGCAACAGGTAAGTTGCCAATGCTAATGCTTTACAGTAATACTGTTGCCAAGGAAACGTCGGCCTACACTGGCATCGCTCTCAAGCTACAAGTCACTTGCTACCCACTTCTGAGCTTACCAGAGGCTGAAGCAGTGGGTGCTAGCCTATATTACACAATTGTTCCCTTGAGGCATTCCAGCCTACAAATTTAATAAAAAAGTAATTCATGCAAAATTACAAAAGGCCTACGCAATAAGCATTTTTGTTCAGTGAACCTTTTGTAAAATGCTTTACAATTACCATCGCGCCTTCCTTATCTCCCAGTTCGCCTCAGCTTGCCGCCATTCACTCCTTTGTCTTCATTAAGACTCAAGGTAGAATTCTCAATCTTTTTGGCCTCTGTGCCCAGTTACATACAGTAGTCTGTCTGTTCTTGGTCTTGGATTTTGTGAAATAATTTTCTAAATAAATGCAACTCATAGTCCAGTGCACCTTATATGTTTTTTTTTTCTTTTCTTAAGGCATTTTTTGACAGATGCGACTTAAACTGCAAAAATATGGTAATTTTCTCCTCCTTACTGCTGCTGCTGCTGTGTGTGTGTGTGTGTGTGAGTGTGTGTGTCAGGGATTAAAGTGAAAAAAAAAATTGTTTGACTGAACTTTTTTCAGGCCATAAGTCATACGTTGTTCATATCTACCTATAGAGATAGCACCCCTTTTGCGGTCGCGACCTATTGGTTTTTAATTTACAAAAAGATGCAAACAGCAATGTAAAGCACCAAATAAACACCAAAACGAGGCTACAGGGTACTCTTAAGTTACTATAATAGTATAACTATAAGTATAAGTATATATACTCTTTTGATCCCATGAGGGAAATTTGGTCTCTGCATTTATCACAATCCGTGAATTAGGGAAACACACTGCACACACAGTGAGGTGAAGCACACACTAATCCCGGCGCAGTGAGCTGCCTGCAACAAAAGCGGCGCTCGGGGAGCAGTGAGGGGTTAGGTGCCTTGCTCAAGGGCACTTCAGCCGTGCCTACTGGTCGGGGTTCGAACCTGCAACCCTCCGGTTACAAGTCCGAAGCGTTAACCAGTAGGCCAAGGCTGCCCGAATGCCACCTACAGGTGAATGCATAGAACATAACAATCCTATGGTTTGTGTACCCTGTAGCCTCGTTTTAGCCGCCAATGGCCGCCATGTGAATAAGGCGAATTGAGAGTGTTCTTGATTGAGATTTAGTTTTCCTGATGAACAAAACAATATTTCAGTACCATCCCTGACCATTGCTGATTAGCCATTGCTGTTCTTTTCTACTGCAGCAATATTGTAGCAAGGCTTTAACTTACACTCTTATTTAATTACTTCAGGCCAAAAGTGTTTAAAGGGGAGATTTTTTTTCTTGTTAATATACAATTCAACACCAAGTAAAATCTATAAAATCAAGTTTGCAAGACTTCACATTTCCTCATCAAAGTAACGAATCAGAACAGTCTAGATATTGTTCATATTTCCATTTGTTGCCTCATCCGCATTTAATGAAAACATAGTAATTTTGAGTTTTACAGACAACTCAGTTTTCCAATGAGCAGCAATACTGTGTGTGCTCATGCAGGAGGTCTGCGCATCTGATAATGACAATCTGGAGAGGGCGCTTTTGTCTTCAGCAACTGATTGTATAAGGTTGACAAGAGGTTGTGATATGGTGAGGGACAGGTCGTGTTGCGCTATGCTATGATAGAACATGCGTAGCCTATACTTTCTGAGCGCAAAAACGGTCAGCCATAGATAAACGTAGCCTACCTCTGTCGTGGTGGCTAGTTGCACCAGGTAGGGAAGATGTCCTGAAGTGCACGAACGTTAACCTTATGGCGGTCTTCTGATTGTTGGCGTGCTAAAACGTTTTCCTATTGCATCCATAAACAATTTTCTTGCAGCAAACCGCGCAAAAGCAAACCCCTGGCACTTTATTTTTTTACACCATGGCTTGTTAGTTCTCCCGTTTCCACTCGCTCGTTAAAAGTGAGGCCTAAGCAAAATAGGCTACAAGGCTGTCTGTGCGTCACAAACACGACTGACCGACCCCTTTACTCAACAGTTCGCGATATTATTTTATGTAACACGCTCAGACAAAACCTTCCGTCGCAAATTGTGAACAACATGTTGTACATGTCAGACGGGATATAGGCATAGGCTACGGTTTATATTGCGTCGCTTTACATATAATGTTAGTTGCATTGATTAAAAACTGTAACAATAATAATACATCGGGTGGCATAGCAGGCTATCTGTTCAAGTCAGGTGACACCCAAAATGAATGACCTCCCCTGACAAGAGTTCGCGATAGTAAGAAATTGTCTACATGATGCACGGAAAGAACACAGCCTCCGAATTCGCACATAGAGCTCACAATATCATATCCAAAAAAGTTAAACGGATTGGGCAACCTCATCAACTTTTAGACCGTCAGACGTGTTCTTTTTTTTAAGCAACCGCCCCAGGCCAATGAGACAAGCGTGACAACATAAACAAAGCGAAACTCATGGCTGACGTATCTTCTTGAGCGGTCTCTGATTGAGACACAGAAACTTCTCAAGAACACTATAGGTCTTTAAACATTTACCATAACACACATTCATAGCCTGGCGAGGGCGCGTCTAGATTTCTAGGCTAACACATTCATCGGACCTAATATTTGTAGCCTAGTTGCCTTAACCCTTTCATGCACGCATTATGAAAAAAATTCTCTAGAATTTTTTAATATTGATTTTATTACTCTATATGAGCCTAAAACTGAAAAGCATTTTGAATTTTTTAAAAATATGATTTTATATAGAAGTTATTTTACTGTCCACGTATGTGGACAGTGCGCAACAATGGGTTGCGCAAAAAAAGAGTAATGACAGAAAATATGGACCATTATGTGACTTTAATGCAAAAAACCAACAGTTTTTTTAAGTACATCATAACAGTAATGATTTTAATTGCACAGAAGGATATTCTAAAGGTGTTTTGCAACATTATAAAGAGTTAAACATTTAAAAAAGAGTTATTTATAACAGTATTTGATCATTTTTTGAACATATTTTGTAACAGATAACATATAAATTATTTTAAAATATTTGTCAGTTAAAAAAAGTAGATTTTACAATCATATCATGTTGGTTATGTTGTTAACTGCAGAAAAATATTTTTTTACTATGTCATTTAGAAGATAATATTTACAAACATCTCGAAAGATTTGAAAAATGTTTTAAGTTTCAAAAACTGATTGATTTTACAATCATGTCTGTAATGTTATGAACAGCATTTTCCCTTTTTAAACATCGTGTGTGTACTGTATGCGTGTGTGTACTGTATGTATGTGTGTGTACTGTGTGTGTGTGTGTGTACTCTATGTGTGTGTGTGTGTGTGTGTGTGTGTACGTGTCTGTGTATGTGTGTGTGTGTCTGTGTGTACTGTATGTGTGTGTGTATGTACTGTATGTGTGTGTGTACTGTGTGTGTGTGTGTGTGTGTGTGTGTGTGGACTGTATGTGTGTGTGTGTGTGTGTACTGTATGTGTGTGTGTGCGTGTGTACTGTATGCGTGTGTGTACTGTATGTATGTGTGTGTACTGTGTGTGTGTGTGTGTGTGTACTCTATGTGTGTGTGTGTGTGTCTGTGTGTGTGTATGTGTACTCTATGTGTGTGTGTGTGTGTGTCTGTGTGTGTGTATGTGTGTGTGTGTACTGTATGTGTGTGTGTGTGTGTACTGTATGTGAGTGTGTACCGTATGTGTGTGTGTGTGTGTGTGTGTGTGTGTGTGTGTGTGTGTACACCACTTAGTCATCACCTAATCACCTAATGTCTTAATATATTACTCTTTGCAAAACATGCACACCATTCATTGGTCTCTATATATTTCTGTAATGTTGTCATAAATAGGCAGTTCACATAATGTATAACATGTAGTTAGGTCATTATTTATGTTTACCAAATGTTTGTTTCTTTGTCATTTAAAGTAGTTAAATTCATATTTGAACAATACAAATAAAAAAAACTTCCTAGTTACAAAATCCGATTTTTGGTCATCAACTCCTCTGTTGCGCAACATCCACGACTATACGAGCGTCTACAAACTATATTTTACATCAAATATCATTTCTAACCTCATAGAGTTGTTCAACACACTCTCCTGTACACTATAATATTTTTTTTACCTGGTTTAGCCTTCTTGATTAGAAACTTTTTACAGATATGCCTGGAGCATTCAGCACATGGCCATTACTGTCAGCCATGTTGAATTGATGATGTCATCAAGCAGTCAATATTCCAAATATAAGATGATACATATTGTTAATATATTGCAATGGATCTATTAAAACTGCCCTCAAGTGGATTGGAGTATATCAGCATGATAAACAAATAGAAATCAGAGTTAAAGTTACTGTCCACAGATGTGGACATTGCCCATGAAAGGGTTAAAAAAAGGAAAAGAAAAGGTGATAGACCCCCCCCCCCTCCTATTTTTTTTCTCACAGGATCTGCATCGATCTCAACGACGTACGACGGAGAACTTTAATCCTTGGTGTGTGTGTGTGTGTGTGTGTATGTGTGTGTGTGTGTCTGTGTGTACTGTAGCTAGGCAATTAAGCCAATCCCCCAAAGATTTCAGTCAACATATTTCCCACCCAATAGTTCTAGAGGTGCAGACGCTGTAAGCTGGTGCATGGTTTTGGTCTTTAGTTTTCCCCAATAGTATCTATCTATCTATCTATCTATCTATCTATCTAAGAACACAGAATCTCAGGCAGCTCCTTACATGTGAGTGGTGGCTTATATTTTGTGTTTGTGTGTGTGTGTGTGTGGATATGTGGATGTGATAACAACAATAACAGCATATATCTGTATTTGGGGTCTTTACATTTCTGTCCTGCTGTATACGGTGTGGGTCACAACAGCTTAACTGATGATCCAGAAAATATCTTAAACCCAGGGTAGAGTGTGTGAGTGAATGTAGTCTGGACTCTGTGCAGGAGGGTCATTGTGTCAGAGATGCTGTAGAAGGCCAGAGTTCCTGCCCTGTGATCCACATACACTCCTATTCTGGAGCTGGCCACTAGAGGGAGTTTAGTCTCTTTATTATTGTGCCTGAAAGAGGAGCTGGAACTGGTAATGAACAGCCTCCAGGACTGATCATTATATCCAAACACACACTCCCTACTCTGTCCTTTCCTGCTGATGCTGTTATATGAGACTGCTATATCAACCAACCTACTCCTCTCCACCTCCCAGTAGCAGCGTCCAGACACACCCTCTCTACACAGCACATGAGGACACACATCAAATCTCTCTGGATGATCAGGATATGACTGGAGTTCAGCTCTGTACTCCACCCTCCTGTTCCCCTCAGACAGATGGAGGCGTCTGTGTGCTGTGTTTGGATCCAGTGTGAAGTGACAGGAATCTGTTGTATAAGAAAAAACAGGACAAACTTAGACTTGTATTTGTGTACTGCAGTGTGTGTGTGTGTGTGTGTGTGTGGGGGGGTGTTCAGCTTACACTGCAAGAGCTCCTCTCTGGTCACTGGTTCAGGAAAATAAGCCTGGATATCACTGGATACTGAAAGAGAAAATATAATTTTACTAGCAATAAAGCTTCAATACATAGTATAAAGAGAATATAATGATAGCATCATATTACTTTTCAGAATGAGTCTGTTAGCGCTGAGGGATAGTTTTATTTCAACGGTAGAAGGGAATATAACTTCGTGACAGACTCACATTCTAAAGACTGGATTATCTGTGTCACTGTTGAGAGACACAGAAAATACAGTCAAAATGAATCCATGTTTATTTCAACATACAGTACCCTCCAGAATTACAGGCACCTCTGCTTACTGTAACTAAAAAGAGGAATATAAAATCATCTTTTGGAAATTGATAATTTTATTTTTATGCTCATTGAGCTCAATGCAAATCAAACCAGCTATAGGCTAACTGAAATAAAACCATGCCAGTCTCTAGGTATGGTGAAGGGTATGTGATGATGTGGGGCTATTTTAATGTCAAAGGTCAAGAGAACTTTATCAGGATGCATAGTAAAGGTTGGATATTCCATCATTTTTGTACTTGAGGCATTAAGATCAATTTCCAAAAGATGATTTTATATTCCTATTTTTAGTCACCTTTAGCAGAGGTGCCAGTAATTCTGGAGGGTACTGTAACTGGTCTGATATAGTTCATGAATGCATCCAATCAAGATGTTTGTCCAACCTGCTGCAGATATCTTGGCTACTTCCTGCTTGAAGATGCCACCCAGTTTCTCCTCCAGCTGCACCTTCACTGCAGAGATGGATTCCTTCACAAACTCAAAAGAGAAACTCTGGTTGAAGGTCAAACTGGTTGGAACTGTACTGCAAGGAGGAGCAGTGACTGACACAACATTCTGCAGAGAGAACCACAAGGTGAGTCAGATCACCTGAATAGTAAGTCAGGACTGTTTCCCCCAAAGGCTGAAGACATTATGAGTTAAATCAGTTGGTTTAGTGTGTGTGTAATTATGCATTAGTGTGTGTTAAGTATGTATGCATGTTAGATACATTATCTTACTGCATGTAAAGCAATACAATTCCTATCACACATTACACAGCACACATACAGTTTTTATCATGTGGACATACATGTCATATGTTGCACAGAAAGATATATCAGCTGAATTCTTCCTGTCATTGAAATTCTTATGTTATGACTGCTGGTAGCATGGTAGTGATAAGTGTCATACAGAAGTCTTTTTTCCCCCAGACTTTTTGGAAAATGATTCCCGGGACAACGAAACACCGGGGCACATGAAACTTGGTGGTCGTGTAGCCTCCTAGACCTTTACAGAAAATAAGTGTTTGGTTTCTGGGGGCCACAATAACTACCCGAACCATTGCACCCAAGATCACACAATTGTATGGTACGCTGGTCTCAAGGGCCCACATCAACCTACAGTACCATAATGTGATGTTGCAGCCCCAGTAAAAATGAAAATGCAAAAACATGCCTCTTTAATTGCCTCCATGTTCAGAGTTTAAATTTGCTCCAAATTTGATGTGATACCCCTGACATCCTCTGGGGGTAAGCCCATACAATAAAGGACTGCAGAAGGAAATGTATTTAATTTAATTTAATTGCCATTAATGATGTCACCTTGAGGAAATAATTGTGATCCTCTGTATGTGCAAGCTGCTCCAGTTCAGCATCTCTCCTCTTCAGCTCAGCAATCTCCTGCTCCAGTTGCTTCAGGAGTCCTTCAGCCCGACTCACCTCAGCCTTCTCCTGAGCTCTGATCAGCTCTGTCACCTCAGAGCGCCTTCTCTCAATGGAGCGGATCATCTCAGTGAAGATCCTCTCACTGTCCTCCACTGCTGTCTGTGCAGAGCTCTGTTAGGAGACACACAAAGAGGAGGGCAGGAGACACACAGAGGGAAGTGAAGCTGAAAGTGTTTCATGGTGTCAGTGGTTCTTTGTGTGCTGTAGAGATGACAGCAGAGGCACAGTTACTCAGTGAACTCACAACAATGTTGCCTGATAGTGGAATTAGAATTTAATTTAATTTAGACTCTTCTCCCCACATCATAGACAGTGCACTTACTAATGTCTAATATAATGCTAATACTACTCTACAAATAGTTTACTTTGGATGTATGCCCATTATTATGACCGCCGCGCAGCGAAGCGGTGGCCAAATTTCTGTCAAGGATTCCCGGGACACTGAAAGACCGGGGTACACGAAACTTGGTGGGCATGTAACCCCACATGGATAGCATGGAACCATCGTTTTTCGTTTTGATCTGTAGCCCCCCCGCTGGACTGGACCCCCCGAAAGGAGGGTAGGGCAGACACAGTTTTCTGTGAATATCTCGAGAACCGTAGGGTTAAGGAGGACCACCTTTTTTTGTATGTTGATCTCAAGGGGCCATGTCAACCCATTCCATAACCTCATTTCATGTATAGCGCCACCTAATTAAACACAAAAAAGTAAAAATGAGGTGTTGTAATCGCAGGTATCTGTGACCTAACAAAACTGCACAAAATTGGAAGTGTAGGATCATTATGACACCCTCTGAATGCACACCAAGTTTCGTGGAATTCCGTTCATGGGGGGGCACACAATAAAATAATTTATGTGTACATTTAGTGACCGTACACCAACAGAGTTTTCTGTGAATATCTTGAGAACCGTAGGGCCTAGGATGACCAATTTTTTGCGTATGCTTGCCTCCAGGGGTCATGTTAACCCATTCCATATGCACACATATGCATAAACAGATACACATGCACACACATACATTCACAGTAATCATACGTATGACACATACTCACACAGTAGACATATGTACGCATGCATGCACATGCACACACACAGGCACATACGCAGGCACACACACAAGCACGCACACACACACACACACACACCCACACACATAAACATGAACATATACACACGCACACATGCACACAATTCAAGAATTTCTCAGAATTATGAACAGGCAAGATGGGGGTGGGGTTGTATAAAATGAATTTTACATGTGAAATCTATGAACTAATCATGTTTTGGTACTTGTTGTCTAGCAGATACCAGTGAGAATTGAGTGTGCATAGTGCAATTTAGTGAGACAGTTAGAATCATATATGCCTTTCAGCGTGATTTATTTTTGTGGAAAAAATGTGCTGGACTGGGTGGCGGTCATATTTTGTACCACTCTGCGGTACATCTGGTTTAGCATGGCTATCATTAAGCAATATAATGCAAAATGAGTTTGTTCTGACAAATAACCTTATACCTCTGATCTGGTAATGGCACATCAACACAGCTGCCATAACAATTATAAATTATATTAGAGAGCTGAAACCTTAATCAATTAGCAGTTTGTCTTTTCTGTGGTCAGTACTCACCTTGAGAGTCTCCACAGCCTTCCTCAGCTCCTGCAGCTCCTTCTCTCTCTCCTGGATTCTCTGCTGGAATCTCCTCTGGGTCTGCCCCAACTGCTTCTGTTTATAATAAAACAAACATACTGTGCCTAACTATGTTTCCTATTCATTTGTCAGAACAATGATAACAATAACCAGATTTTTTTGATGAACACATAATATTGTAGAAACAACATGATCTTGTTTCAGTTAGAGAACTGGTATTAAGCATTAAACACAGGGACTGTAAAAAACATTGGACCTTTTGTATGGTATCATATTGAGAGAGACATCCAGGCTACCCTAATCAATGACGCCAATGGCATTTGACGAAAAACAAACAACAAGAAGTGATATCAACCCTCGCTAATTATCTATTCCACTTTCTCTCAATATTCACATTGAGGCTGCCATGGCAATGTTTGACAGATTTTACACATTTTGCCCTTTGCACCTGCAATGCTTACCTGCTTTGTGAGTTCTCCAATGAGCCTAATATACGTCTGCAGAAAATCAGTAGACTTTAAGAAGTATAATGCTGTTGTCATTATATAAACACATCACTTGTATATCAGACCTTTCAAATAAAATGAAGACACACGTGTAGCTCCAGTACTCACCTGTTTGTTTTTCCATTCTGCTGCAGCTGTGACTGTGTCATGGCCTTTATGTTCGTCCATCGTGCACAGATAGCAGATACAACTCTGATCAGTACTACAAACTATTTCAAACACCTGATGACGGGGGCAGATCCTCTCCTGTAACTGGCCTGTGGCATCAATCACTGAGTGTTTTCTTTCTGGATTTACATAATTGTGAACTTTGAAGTGAGCCTCACAGTAAGACAACAGACAATCCAGACAGGACTTCACAGCTTTGAGTTTTCTCCCAGTGCAGACTCCACATTCCACATCTCCAGGTCCAGCAGAACACTGAGCAGGAGCAGCAGCCTGGAGTCCAGTCTTTCTAAAGTCCTCCACCATCTCAGCAATCAGAGTGTTTTTACTGACAGCAGGTCTTGGCCTATATGTCTGTCTGCACTGGGGGCAGCTGTAGATGTCTTTACCATCCTCCTGATCCCAGCAGCCTTTAATGCAGCCCAAACAATATGTGTGTCCACATGGAATTGAGACTGGATCCTTTAGTAGATCCAGACAAACTGGACAAGTGAAATACTTTTGTCTTTTGGCTGAAGCGTGCGCCATGTTTTGTCCCGATCACACACAGCAGGAGAGGAGACAGCAGTGTGAAAGGGCACTTTTGGTTTCCTGTATTATCATCAGGAGGAGTGGCTGCCACATTGATAAGGAGAGGTGACAGCAACTTTATCTGAGAATGTACTGTACGTATGTCTCTCTCTATCCCAGTGTGTGTGTGTGTGTGTGTGTATGACAGACACAGCGGATACCAATTATGGATGCATCCCTGGGTGAGACATCAATCCATGCAGTCACACTATGTATGTGTGTGTGGGTTATTTGTGTGTGTGTGTGTGTTTGGTGTAGAGCTGCACACATGTGTATGTGTGTGTGTCAAAGGAGACCATGGTGACCAGTGATCTTTAAGCTGTACTGTACTGACCAACGATCCATGGATCTGTACTGCCACCCAGTGGCGACAGAGTGTCAGTGTGGCTGCTGCCCCCTGTAGGCCACGGGTAGAAGTGCTGCTCCTGCACCTCACCTCACCTCCACTCCACTCTCATCTCTGAGACTGACCTGAAATGAAGGGAAACCTGCTCTGCTCTCTAAAGGAGAAACAACTTCTTCAACAACTCTAAACACTGGGCCTGTGATCATAGTGAAAAGTAAAGAATGTGTGTGTGATAAATTATGTCTTCATTGGAGAGTTTATAGTGTAGAATTCTTTATTGTATGAGTCATGTTTCATCACATCTATTTGATCACATAACTGATTCCTTGGAGATAGAGTGCCTCTTGAAGGTTGTATCAGCGATGGCGGGATAACGCCACTTCTGTTGACGTTCAAACAAAACTGAGAGCTAGCTCGCTACTCCCTCTCCCTCCCTCCCGTGCAATTGAAACTCTCCTGAACGCTCGTCGATTATTGGTTGGAACAATTTATTTTGCCATTGAGTGGTTGGCAACACTTGTTAACAATTGTTTTTGTGTGCAGATCTCAGAGCCTAGGCTGCCTACAGAAACACGTTTTTTTGACGGCCTGCTTATGCGGGCGGGCAGCTAGCGGATCGTTAGGAAAGATTAGATGAATGTAATCATTAATGTTTGGGCCTTTTTTGGGCCTACAATCGCTGATACAACCTTTAATAGAGCTTAGAGTTACAGTTCAATTTATCAACACTGACTTTATTACAACAGATGAAGAATTAGGTATGTCAGGTTGATTTGTACTGTTTGGTTAATTATGATGGATACAAAAGGATGTCTATTCATTTTTTCCAACATTAATGTGATTTAAACTAAGATCATTTGTGTATTGGTAAGATAAGGTGCGTGTTGTTCAAAAGGCATTTATAAGTATAATATTTAGATACAATTACAGTTACAATTGTATTATTTGTCCCAGATGGGTAAATTGTATCACTTATCATCATGTACACATTTCCTATGAGAAGTATATTTGGCATTTTCAGGAATAGCTTCTAAAGTAGAGATCACGTTTTTGTAAATTTAACATTAGCCATCAAAAGACATTTTTTACAATTATTATTATAATGACATCTGCTGAATCTCATAAAGATTAATGACATTTATGATAATTCACTCTAATATAAAGAGTTTTTACTGTGGCCCTTCCATCAGACGTGCTCAGTCACAGAGGGATTAAAGGCCTGAAAACCTGGGGGAGGGAGGGGAAATGGGTTGTGGAAGAGGATCAGAAGGGGATAAAAAAACTGGGCTAATCAAGTCATTGCCTATCCAATAGTTTATGTGTGGTGCGCTGATGTGTGTTCCAGCTGAAGTGCAGACGCTGTAATATCTGCTGGGGTCCAGAGATGAGGGAGTGGTTTTGGTCTTTTGTTTTCCCCAAGAACAGAGAATCTTAGGCAGCTGAGAGACAACTGCCAGATCCTTACATGTGAGTGGTGACTATATGTGTGCTGATGAGATGGGATATGTTTATGTGTGTGATGACTATATTATATCTGTGCTGATGATATAGGATGTGCTTATGTGTGGAAGTATGGGATGTGTGGATGTGATAGTAACAGCATCTATCCGGGTCATTCTGTGTCAAATTCTGTGATACTGTTGTTACTGCACCGTCTCAGATTTTGTTCAAACCTTGTCTATATCATCAATGGGTCCTAAAACCAAGGGCTGTGAAATATTTCTGTGCAAATCTTCTGTCTTCATATCTTTTTCAGACCTTGAAATTCTTTCATTTTTACAGCTTGAAAAACACATGCCATGTTTAGGCATTAATATCTTGACAAATATTTTCCCTAGCCTCTTCAAATTTTCTAGGATGGACGATCAACTCCTAAAAAGCATGTGTAAACAATTTCAAGTATGTACTAAATGTCTCCTGACTTTTGAAAGGGCCCTAGATTTTGGAAAAATTAGCTTTAAGTGTGATATTGAGGGTATTAAAAAACAGTTTTGTTTTTTTCATTTGGTATCCGTCACTATTTCCTCTTGAAATGCATCAGTTTATTAATGTTTTCCAACAATTTGAAGTCTCCACATCAAATGACCATGACAATAATAAGGATAAAACAAGGCGTGTTTGTATTTTTGTGTTATTTTCAAGCAACTGAAATGGTATGTGGGGTATCTAGTAGGACAATAAAAATCTAAATCTAAATCAAAATCTGTAAAGTACCAATATTGTAGCAAGTCCCATTCACAGAATATGCATGTAGTTACAGGTGTTTTGGGAACACCAAAATAAACATTTACAATAAACAATAGATTTTAGAGGCCCCTCAGGTGAAACACAGCATAGTATTTTGTTCCTTTTGTTATGTTCCTAAAACACCTGTAACTACATGCATTTATTCTGTGAATGGGGATGCATTTTCATACATTTCAGTTGCATGAAAATGATACAAAAATGCAAACACGCCTTGTTTTATCCTTATTATTATCATGGCCTTTTGTTTTAGAGACTTCACTTTTTGGGAAAACATTAAAAAAGGATTATCTTTCTAGAGAAAATACTGAGTTTTGAGACCCTCAATATCACTTATTTTGCATGTTTTTTTCTGAAACTAGGGACTACTATCAAACCAATGAGAAGTTTGTGGTACAAACTTTTAATGATTGAATCGTACTAAGAACATATTTGTCTTCCATTCTACAAAGTTTGGTCAGGCTAGGAATAATGGCTTTTAATAATAATAATACATTTTATTTAAAAAACGCCTTTCAGGACACCCAAGGTCGCTTCACAGATAAAACAAATAGAAGGAAAAAAAATATATATCAAAAAAGGAGAAAAATTATATATATATATATATATATATATATATATATATATATATATATATATATATATATATATATATAGTCCATTTAGCCATATCACAGTCCATAGGCTAGTCTAAAGAGAAAGTAATATATGTAAATATATAAATACATATATATAAAGATATGAATGTCCAAACATGGCCTCCAAGATAAGGCCTTTTAGAGAGTGTAAACAATCAAGGGCAAAAAACTATGAAAATAATAGAATTGAACAAAAATAGTTTACAGGTTTTAGTTATGGAACCTAAACATTGTGTAGACAAACTTTGCAACTATTTTCCTGGATTTTGTCTGATTTGACACGGAATGACTCATCTGTATCTTTACTTTTCTGTACTGCTGTATACAATGTGGGTCACAACAGCTTCACTGATGATCCCATGTATATATAAAACCCAGGGTAGAGTGTGTGAGTGAATGTGGTCTGAACTCTGTGCAGGAGGGTCATTTTGTCAGAGATGCTGTAGAAGGCCAGAGTTCCTGCCCTGTGATCCACATACACTCCTATTCTGGAGCTGGCCACTAGAGGGAGTTTAGTCTGTTTATTACTGTGCAAGAAATAGGAGCTGGAGCTGCAGCGTTCCAGCATCCAGGACTGATCATTATATCCAAACCCACACTCCTTACCTCCTTTCCTGCTGATGCTTTTATATGAGACTGATATACGACCCTCCCCACTCCACTCAACCTCCCAGTAGCAGCGTCCAGACACACCCTCTCTACACAGCAACTGACAACACTTATCAAATCTCTCTGGATGATCAGGATAGGACTGGAGCTCATCTCTCCACTCCACCCTCCTGTTCCCCTCAGACAGATGGAGGTGTCTGTGTGCTGTGTTTGGATCCAGTGTGAAGTGACAGGAATCTGATGGAGAGTAAGAAAAAAATAGGACAAACTTAGATTTCAACACAACATATTTGGGGGTTATAGTGTGTGTGTGTGTGTGTGTGTGTACATGTGCATTGTGTTTGTGTGTAATAGTTTTGTATAGTAGTACTGTATGTCTGATACTCTGTAGTCCTTTTCACACATGACCTCCAGACGATGTCCGTGCAATTAGGTCTGGATCTCCAGAGTCAAGTGTTCAGACATGAACCTCACAAGAGGACACTTGTGGGACACAGTGGGAGTGGTTCATACCTGCAGTAAATACTCTGTGTGGTTCAAGTGAGGGGAGTAGCCAGGCTTGACGCACAATATATGGTCGGGGTATGACACACAATATATCAATCAATAATGATGATAATGCTAATAATTATGGCAAGTCCATTTCATTGAAATGAAAAGAAAGTCTGAAAACATGAGTTTTATTTTCCTTAAAAAGGGCAACAAATTACCATCCGAAGATCCTGGGGATTGAAACATTGCTCTTTTAAGACTGTCTTATTTTTAACATAGGCTAAAGTTTGTCTAGCACCTGTCCTTTTTCCAAAAGTTATCGTTCTCAACCAAGCGGTAGCCCGGTCTACATAAAGGCTATAGACACAATCTGGCCATATATAGCCTATAGTCAGTTAAATCGCGATGCAATGGATGTTCATGGGAACTTCCCGGCTTTGCCAATTAGTGCTAGTCTGTCATGAATGAGAATAAATGGATGAACTTGATTATGATGATCATAAACTTATCGGCTACAATCAAAGCCAAGGAAATATCATCAGTTTCGCACAGAACGTCATCAACACACCCCCTTGCTTGGTGTGAATTTACCTTTGCTTTTTGTAGACTAAATACTCTCACCCGTGTGACCTTTTTGTAGACTAAATACTCTCACCCGTGTGACATCCTGACTAGGGGTCTGGTAGTGTCATTGATTTCCAGGTAAAATAATTGTGACTTGATGCCCGGATCATGTACAGAGTTCAGTGCACGTCTGAATACAACTAAAGTTTGTCTGTGGGCGTGTCTGTGTGTGTGTCCAACTTACACTGCAATAGCTCCTCTCTGGTAACTGGTTCAGGAAAAACAGCCTGGATATCAGACACTGAAACAGAGAATCACTTTACTAACAATAAAACTTTACATTGTGTTGCTGTGACTCGTTGCTATAAGGTCTTATCACAGTGTAGAGCTGCTCATTTTACTTTGGATCAGTTATTTCTTGGTCAGTGGCGTTATCATTTTCAGTGGCTGGCTTCAAGATTTGCTGTGTGTAGGATAGGGCCCCCAGTGTTTAATTTTCTCCTAAACCCTTCATGAAAATATTAAGGTATTTTTACACATAACATATAAAGGGCCTTCATTTCAAACTCTGGAGCCAAGCCACACTCTTTCATTTCAGTGAAACTATCATT
The DNA here is from genome assembly GCF_018492685.1 of Alosa sapidissima. NCBI lineage: Eukaryota > Metazoa > Chordata > Actinopteri > Clupeiformes > Clupeidae > Alosa > Alosa sapidissima. The sequence continues at coordinate 29,226,091 of NC_055964.1, read as the reverse complement.
CCCTTGCTAGACCCCAGATATAAAGCCTTGCAGGCTGTTAGAAGAAGAAAAACAGTAAAGACTAACTGGTTTGTGGTAGCATGCCCTTACTCTCTGTTCTTCTGACTGGGAGTTCAGGATCAGTATCTGGGAACCAACACAGAGACACTCAATCACCCAGGATCAACAGAAAAAACAAACACACATTCTGTCACAAATGCTAAAAACAAACATTTCCCAAAGTGGAGTACATATGAAGATAATATGTGCATATATTATCTTCATATGTACTCCACTTTAGGAAATGTTTGTTTTTAGCATTTGTGACAGGTCTGTTAGCTCTGAAAGGAAGTGTTATTGTTGAAGGGAATGTAACATAATGACTCACATTCTAAAGACCGAATGATCTGGATATGTGCCACTGTTGAGAGACAGAGAAAATACAGAGTCAAATGAATCCATAGCAATTCAAACACTGTGACAGTGTCTTTTAAAAGAAGTTCATGATTGTGTCAATTCTAGATGTTTGTCCAACCTGCTGTAGATATCTTGGCTACTTCCTGCTTGAAGATGCCATCCAGTGTCAACTCCAGCTGCACCTTCACTGCAGAGACTGATTCTTTCACAGCCTCAAAAGAGAAACTCCTGAAGGCCATGTTGGTTGGAGCTGTACTGCAAGGAGCACCAGTGACTGACACAGCATTCTGCATAAAGAGACACACATAAGGTGAGACAGGCCACCTGCATATTCAGTCAACTCTGTTTCCACAAAGACTGCTGAATTAGTTGGTTTAGTGTATGTGTAATTATGCATTAGTGCATTTAAGTGTGTACAGTACATGTTAGATACATACTGCACTTACTAAAAACAATACAAACTATTTTTACTCTAATCACACATCATACACATCAGCACAAATACAGATTTTATTACACACTGTTCATATGGGCATATGTCTATGTTGCACAGAAATGTATCCGCTAAATACACAGGGCCCGATGTTACCTACAAAGACAAATAGCAGGTTTTTTCTGTCCGCAGAAAGCAAACGCTGTGCCTTGTCATATTGCATGGAATTTACTAAGCTTTCACTTCATTAGGTTTTGCTAAATTTTGCTTTTTGTTTTCAAAGCCCTAAATGGGATGGCACCCACAGTATATCTGTGACCTTTTATGTCCCTACGGTCCTTCTAGGCCACTAAGGTCTTCCTCGCAACATCTTCTTTCAGTCCCCAATGCAATCCTACCTAAAAGCGAAAGGTGATAGGGCTTTTCTTTGCTGCCCCTCGATTCTGGAATAATCTATCTCCCTTTAGAAATGTTCCTTTATCTACAATCATAATCAGTTCATCATTATCATTACTGTTTTTTTTTTGTATTTTTATTTATTTTATTTGTCTTTGAAAGTTTCTCTAATTGACGCATTTAACCGCAATTTGGATGACACCTGCTTTTAAAAGTCGGAACATTTTCACCACAAAACGTGTGCCGTTTTCATACATGTGGCGGAATACCTAATCAATCACTATTAACACTTCTCCTCCCATGTTTTTGCGCGATACTCCCCTCGAACTTCCAATAAATGTATACAGTATGTATGTATGAGTAAGAAAAGCACAGTTCACAATTCTGCGCTCCAGTGGCATGCAAAATGTGCTTTCATCCATGTCCGGTCTGTTTTGTACATAAGATGCCATGTTTTAAGGTGCAAATTGCGTTATTACAAACAGGCGGTAATTTGGCGCTAATTCTTAGTACATCAGGCCCTGTTTCATACTTTACATTTAATTTCAGTTTCAGGAGGTCAGGTCAATGTTACCTTGAGGAAATGGATGTGATCGTCTATGTGTGAAAGCTGCTCCAACTCAGCATCTCTCCTCTTCAGCTCAGCAATCTCCTGCTCCAGTCGCTTCAGGAGTCCTTCAGCCCAACTCACCTCAGCCTTCTCCTGAGCTCTGATCAGCTCTGTCACCTCAGAGCGCCTTCTCTCAATGGAGCGGATCATCTCAGTGAAGATCCTCTCACTGTCCTCCACTGCTGTCTGTGCAGAACTCTGTTAGGAGACACACAAAGAGGAGGGCAGGAGACACACAGAGGGAGGTGAAGCTGAAAAGTAGCTCATGGTGTAATTTACTTGATTCAAGGCTAATAGGCCTTATGCTTGAAAGGCTCTTCAGGTAACTCATTTGTTTCCAGTAGAGCCAGATGTGTTTGAACCTGCTGCTATTGTTAATGTAATTAGTGTCTACACGGACCCGGTTGGTTGTTGCATCTAGTGAATCACCATGCTACAATGTAAAAGGATTTATGCGTGCGTTGAAATAGTTATTATTGGGCAAACAATATTTTCATTGTCGGAGCATGTAAGGAGCAGAACATAACAGAAGATGCCGATACAACACAGCTAAAGCTACACCAGAAACAAATGAGCTACCACAAGAGCTTTTTGTGCATAAGGTCAATTCCTGTTAAACCATGTCTTTCAACAATGCATCAACAGCATTGCCTTGGCTCTTTGTGACTAACAGGCCAAGGGTTTGCCATGCCAGACTGCACTGGAATTTCATAGGGTTGAGCAGAATCTAGGATGGCCACTGGTGTGAATGATAATATTCAATATTACTGATGACGTCAAGGTGGTGGGGGCCCCCAAATCAAATAACTTTTTAAAAAAGTATCAAAAAAGCATCGAAATCACAATTCTTGACTTGGTATCAGTATCTAAACAATAATTTTGGTATTGTGACAACACTATTACTCTCTAAAAGGACGATCATCATTGTTATCATTACTTGATTGGTTATGAACAAAAATGAGTTCTAGGCTAGCTGAAGCACGTTTTTACATAAAGAAATCCTGCACATAACAGGATAACAATTAATTTCATCAATGGCAAATCCCTATTTCAGCTGTGATGATGAGCAATCACCGGCTGCGTGGATATGTCATAGAATCCATCATTTGCACTCCAACTTCGGAAATGTGGGTCTTGTTGTGTGGCAGATTAGGCATCAGAATATGAGAGGGAGTGTGCTGACAATAATGACTGATGACACCGTGATAACATGTAATCCTGAGACATCAAAGCTTGCTGAAATAACAAGACCAAGTGACACTTCCAGGATCCAACATTCTCCTGTGGTCAGTACTCACCTTGAGAGTCTCCAGAGACTTTCTCAACTCCTGCAGCTCCTTCTCTCTTTCCTGGATTATCTGCTGGAATCCTATCTGTGTCTTGCCCATCTGCTTCTGATGATAAAAAAAACACACACAACCACTTTCATTTACATATTTATATCACAATTATATCATCTTAATGATTATAATCAGGTAGGCTATCTCAGCAGGCATGATATGAATCTCTACAGAAAACACGCAGCTATCAGGATCATACTATGACGACTACTCCAATACTTCGTTCAGCAAGCTTTATTGACAGGTTCGGGAGCAGAGACACAGACCAAGACCAACACAGTATACGCTAGGGAAGTCAAAGACACTCATACACTACACGCACAGGGGTGGACACAGCCACACCAACACGAAGGGTCACACAGGAGATAGAACTAAAAGGGGAATCACTCTACACTAAAACACATAAACAGTAATTAAAGGCATAAACACACACAAAAACAACCCCAAAGTTCTCCCAGAATCCCCCAGCATGCACTAGTGTCGGACCGTAACACACAGTCCTCATACAGCACCGACGTTACACAGCCCCCTCGCATGCCATTGCCGTCCTCGGCAATCGCCTCTCCCTCAGCTGCAGGCAAACGTCGGTGCGGCACTCCGCCACCCAGTCCAACTGTCCATGGTACCACCAACACACATGGGGCGCACACCGCAGGAGCACACTCACCGACAGGAGCACAACCACAACTGCTAGCGGTCCAGTGCGGGCACCAGCTTTTTTGAAAGGCGCCGGCCAACAGGCCAACTGGAACAAGTGCCTACACTGCATGATGTCTCTCACGCGCACCCAGAGGAGAAAGACAGTCACTTCAGGCGCCCACCCTCTGCCCCACCCAGAAGTCAGCCCGCCGCTCGGGATCCCAGTGAGAACCAAACCAGGCACGTCCTCCCAGGCTGCCACTCCATCTCGCTGCTTTGACCGATGCAGCGACAAAGGGCCCACGCCTAAGATGCAATGCCGGCCAGGCCGCCGCCATCCAATCCGCCAGGGAGGACCGGAGATTGGCCGCCATCAACCGCACGAACTCCCCCGGCGGGGGCAGGTACTCCGGGACCTCCCCGCTCTGGCTCCACAGCAGCCAGGCCCGGATCACCGCCCCACGTTTCCTCTCACATCGCCCCAGGGACTTCAAAGGCTTTTTTTAAGCCCTTATAAGGGCTCTCATTGGCATCAGCTTGTTGAGCCCCTGCCCGTGGATAAGTCTTCTGCTCCCCCCAACTCTTCCAGGAAAGCGGCAGGCAGCTCTCCCACCCACTGAGGCCTCTGTCTGAGTCTTTTGACAATAGTATAATGACCACACCACTACTTTGTTCACTAAGCTTTATTGACAAGTTCAGCCTCAGGGAGTCAGACCAAGAATATCATACACATGGAAGTCAAAGGCATACCCTAAACTACACGCACAAGGGGGGACACACCAACACGAAGGGTTACACACGAGACTAAAATTGGAATCACGCTACACTAAAACACAAACATAAACAGTAATTAAAGGGACACCAGGCAACGTTTTCGTGTTAATGAATCATCTTCGTAAGTCGGTATATGGTTAAATGACTCATTACGGGGCGAATGAAGGCTCTCTCGCCCGCCCCAACTGCCTGTAGGAAGAATATCCCACTTGCAAGTTCGGTGTATCCTACCCGGCGACCGAAGCAGGATCAGTTTACAGCACAGAGGCAGGCTAACGAAACGCTAGAGATTGTTGCAAACGTGTGTATAATGGCAGAGCCGGCGAAGAAGCAGCGAAAACCCTTGACGGAAGACGCAAAGAAAAGGAAAACAGTACTTCTCACTGAGGTCACCAACAGGACATACAGAGGAATTACAACTTAGAATACATAATCCAATTTACGTTCCCATTCTTTATTGTGTTTACCTGTGATGAATCAGATTTTAGCGTGCAAAATAGCCTACATTTAATGGTCATAATAATGTGATGAAAAGCGGACAAAAATGCAGTCAAGTTATGAAACGAGACGTTGCCAGAATAGTTTGACATTACTGCATCAAAATCTAAGCCTACACATTTCCTCTCTTTCTTACTCGACTTCTTTCTTATCTTCAAACGTGTTCTTAAGTGACACCGCGAAAAATTACAATCTAATCTTAAAATAATTACAATTATTTATGTCTCTGTGTGGTATATAACCTACTTGGGATGCTTACATGCAGATGTCAAAGTGTTTCTATTTTCGTACTGATGTGAATTAATGTGTAGATCCGAAGTTTAAATGGTAGGCCTATAGCTGTGACGTGCAGTCACCTGACATCACCGTCAAATCAGAGGATATTTCAGAACTATTAACGTGGACAGCTCCCCTTAAGAGCATCTTAAGAGCAGTGCACGCGCATGTTCGGGAAACAGTCGGAAAAACCAAACGAACGATCGTAAGATGAATCGTAGAAAACCCTTGTAAGAGCGTGTCTCCGTCGTTATCGGGAAACTGGGCCCTGGTCAGGAGCTATACTTTCTGTTTCGTTTCGTGTGAATTCAGGAGCATGTAGGCTACTGCACAGCTTGGGAAAGACAGGTGTGTGCAAACAAGATTTCGTCATTAACATTAAATAGCATTAGGCGAACGAAAAGAAAAAAGATTAGCCAGCCTATATATGAATAACTTACATAGGCTACTCAGACTTTAATTTATGTTTGCTGTGACAACCATAATAACATTTTTAAGGAATAGATGTTTAATGGTAGAGAGTCTGAATGAAGGGTGGGCCTATGTAGGCTAGTGAATTTTAATGGCCAAACACAAATGTAGCTATAGCCTACAACAACGGAATCATTTCCAAACGTTTCATTTCAAAAAGCTTTCAAAGATCGGCTATTATTTGGCATGTATTTGGTACCAACTGGTGGAGATGTTTTGTAGTAGGCCTAGCCTGTAAAACAATTTGTGTTCGCACTGCTCTGTCATACATTCCATTGGCAACTGTGCGAAAAGATTAAAAAAAAAAAAAAAAAACTAACCAAGCCTCCAAACATTTATTGTATGTTTACTGGAGTCTTATTGGTCTAATGCCTCAGCCTTTTCAGTTTAATCTAGCCTACCACTGAATCATTGTCCAATCAGCGCAGTCTTGTACCATGGGGTAGGCCTACCGCCCATTATTGGGTTATTTAAGTCAGGTTGTAAATCACCCAGATTTCTCTGATAGACTTGAAAAAATGTATTTTTGAAAAAATTTATTTTTTTTTGTTCAAATAGCTGGCACTATAATGCAATCTCGATGGGTTAGGCTATATTATATAAGCAGTTGGAAGATGCAATTGTATGTACAGCAAAGGTAGACCAAAATGCATTGCTTCCTGACTGACTGCCAATGAGATTTATTATCAGTTTGTAAAAGTTAGGTGAAGTAGGTAACATTTGGAATCCCTGATCAATATGATTGGTTAGGCTGGAAGTTATCACAAAGTGTATGATGCTAGGATTTGAAATGTTTCCGAATTGTGAGAGGCCAGACTTTCTTAACAAAGTAAGTCTGGAAATCAGGCTAGGTCTTAGCTCCCAACCTAAATTATTGGGTGGGAAACAGACACAAAAGCCACCAGTAGCCAGTTAAAACATCCTGTGCAAGTTAAAACCTTGCTATAACTTAATATAATAGCTTCAAAAGTAATTTTGACGGTTAACTAACGTGTAGGGAGAATGGTGCACCTTCTCAGCCCTATATATCTGCAAAGAACCATGCAACTTTCCTCACCCCCAACCTGGAGAATCACAAATGGCCTTAGAGAAGAAAATAATACATTTTGAGGCTAACGCAACAAGTTGATGCAGTAGTATAGGCTTTGCTAACTAGACCTTGTTGATGTGGGCCCACTTCCCCGAAAGCATCTTAAGAGCGTCGTAAAGTCCCTCTTACGAACATCTTAAGATTTGCCGACTGTTTCCCGAAACCATCGTAGCTTAAGAGCATCGTGAAAACACTCGTAGATCTACGAGTGCTCCAGAGTACTCGTTATCGGCTAAAGGCCCATTCACACCAAGAACGATAACGATAACTATAACTATAACCATAACGATAAAAGCGTTCACACTGAACAACGATAAACAAAGTCTCTCATTGTGTTAATAAATGTGAGGGCTAAAATTCGATGGGTTCTGATTGGCTATTAGCATTTTATTGTTGTGAAAATCACTCTGAAAGTGATCCCCAACGATAACGTTCTTCATGTCGTTATCGTTATAGTTTATGTGTGAACGTCGTCATTCATATTAACAAGAACGATATTTATTTATAGTTATCGTTATCGTTATCGTTTTTGGTGTGAATGGGCCTTAAGAGCGTCTTAACAGTGCTTCTCACCGAGGTCACCAACAGGACATACAGAGGAATTACAACTTAGAATACATAATACAATTTACGTTCCCATTCTTTATTGTGTTTACCTGTGATGAATCAGATTTTAGCATGCAAAATAGCCTACATTTAATGGTCATAATAATGTGATGAAAAGCGGACAAAAATGCAATCAAGTTATGAAACGAGACGTTGCCAGAATAGTTTGACATTATCTTTGCTAAGTGAATATTTTATTAGGCCTATGAGGTAAAAAGCAGAGAAAGCAACATGTGGTTTAGTCTGTAGCCTACTGCATCAAAATCTAAGCCTACAGTACATACACGATCACTTACTAGTGCAGGGCGATATGTAGCAAAAAAAGGTGTTTGGAACATTTCATACCCTTCAGACCCTATAGTTTGCAAAACTACCTGTTTCCAATTTTTTCCCGGACTGCACAGGTCCAAAATCCAAGATGGCGGCTATATCACCAAAAATTGCAAATAATCGCCTTTTTAAACATTTTAAATGGATATATGTTAGGTATTATCATTATATACATACATTTTCTAATAAAATTGAATGACTTAGGTAATAAATATGACCATGGGTGACATGAGATGTCATGATTATCAACCAGTGATTGGTGTAACCACCATTATGCTGTTTATTGGCATACCCAGAAAAACACATTGACTGATTAAAAGTTTCCTTCACATAACCTAATAATCATTTGAATTAAAGTATTGTTCTGCACTCACCACAATAGATTAGATTAGATTAGATTCAACTTCATTGTCATTGCAGAGTACAAGTATGAAGACAATGAAATGTGGTTTGCGTCTAACCAGAAGTGCAAAAAAAAGAAAAGTGCAATGTGATATACAGAGGTTGTTGTCCCTGTCAAGATTGCTATGGTCGTGGACACCTCAACAGGCACAGGCAAGGAGGCATTGGGCGGGGGTGGCTTTGTAGGTTGGTTGTCAACCAGGATGCAGAGCTAGAGTTCAGCTGCAGGAAAGCTTCCTCTGAACCTGCTGTGCGCCTTATGCAAGCATCACTTGCCCTGGATGGCCTCAATGGAGGGGAGTGAGGAACCAGTGATGCGTTGGGCTGTTTTCACCACCCTCTGCAATGCTTTTCTGTCGTGGGCAGAGCAGTTGCCATACCAAACTGTGACACAGTTGGTAAGGATACGCTTGATGGTGCAGGGGTAGAAGTTCACCATGATCTGAGGAGGCAGTGGACCTTCTTTAGCCTCCTCAGATAGAAAGCTTCCTGAAGTCCACAATGAGCTCTTTGGTCTTCAATAATTCTGTTAACAGGACTTGCAGGAAATTGTGGGAACATATGAATTTGTTGATTATATGCAAGCCTAATGCTGCCCACTACAGCTAAGTCTGCCTTCATCCATGAATTGTGACTGGTTACAGCATCATCTGAACAATCTACAGAGAGTAGCTCAGTGCAATTAACACACACATTGGATAGCATCTTAATAGATGGCATGGCTGTTGTGCAGGAGATGGTTGTCAGGAAAAATGACATAAACTGTTGCTAAGATCTGGCAGAATGCTTCTTTGAAAATGTTGAAAGTGAGGCACGAGGCTACAATGACATATAGGCTACTTATTATTTAACAACTATACCATCACAAACTCCATGAAAGACAGGACGAGACAGGTCGATACAATGGGAAAAAGCTCATGATAAGGGATACAAAATACAAGACTACACCAATCAAAGACTTTAAAGCTTTCTGGGATCGAAGGAAACCAAAGCCAACCTCGTCCTCTACCTTGCTCATAAAGCTGTTGAACTATGTAAACTGCCAGTCACAGTTCACACACACAAAGGTGGCAGTAGCAGTAAGTCATTTTTGGCAAAACCCCACATATCTACTCGTCACACAGATGTCTTGGTGCTTGCCCTTCGCAGGGTACCAGACATCAACGAAGACAGTCTCATTATCATGGGCACTGGAGAACGTCGACAAAAGATACATCTCAGCCTAGAAATCTTGACGCACCCTAGCAGCAGCAAATGTAATTTCTAGCCAGGTAGTCTAGCAACTCTCCGTTGGCTTGTGAGGTGGAAAAACCCAACTTAGGTCCAGCCAATCACATCGTGCATAGAGTCGGTGGACCTATCGGGTATCCTATTGTATCCTGTCAGGAAATTGAAAGACAACCGTTTGTCCCGCCATTTACTTTTATCCCGTGGGAAAGGAAAGGTTTCTGTTTTAAGTCAAACAAGTCGTGATGATGTCATTAACACACTTTGTAGGCTTGTAGTAGGTCCTCATCCATCTCCAGACGTGTTAGCTGGATGTGAGAAATTTGTGTGTCAGCTCCTCAAAACATGGTTTTCAAACAGCTAAAGCCCTTCAGTGGAACTCGGGAACTAAGGAATCCCATCCCTATGATTGTCCTACCATCGTCTATTGCTGTCCCCATGCTCGGATTCCTACCCGCGCAGCCTAGAGACCCACTACTTGCCCGATGACAACTCCTAATCCCTATGGACAATTCATCCCCTACACTGGACTATTTGAACTTAACACTAAATAGGATTCATGCATTATCATACTGGTTATGTAACCATCTAACCACTTTGTAACACATACCTCAGGTGGCTCTAAATACCATGTTCTATTCTCTGTATATAGACCTTACTGTCCTGTAACTGACCCCAGGCAGATGGGTCAGGCCCTTGCGAGTTCTTGCGAGTTTTTCCTCGCCCCTGTTACTCATTGGCTCTGTCTGAATGTTTAACACTCTGTAAAGCGCCATGAGACATGGGTAATGTTTTGATGCTCTATAAGTGAAATTAAGTTGAAATTGAAATTCTGAGAGCACACAGGCAAGCAAATGTTTGGGCACAAGATACAGTGCCTGCTCCAAAGATTCTTGACTCACTATCACTGGGATGGAGGCAAATTGTTGATGGGCAATGGGCTCCTGCTCTGTCAAAACTTCCACCAGCACCACAGGCTGTTGTGGAGCTTGTGAAGTGCTGTTGTCTTGCCAGCCAATGCAGTAGAAGGTGTTCTTGCAAGAGTAACAACTTACCATTCACACAACTTTGCAGGTGTGAAGGCTCTGAAGAGATGTGCACCAATATTAAAAAGACAGTGACAGTGGTGAGGATAAATACTTGAGTGACAATGTTTTGTTGAACTCTTCAATAATGAAACAAAATGCAGATTTTTTAAATGTTTTTCTATTTTTCCCATTTTTCTCCAAATTTCTTGGCAAATGATGCAATACGTCTGTATCTCACTTGTCTACCTTATTATATGTATATTTATCAAAAGAATTGACCACTTTAAGCCTTTATATTATTTTTCTGCATATATTGTCCACCATCTTGAATTTTGGCACTGAAAATGAAGAAAAAAATTGGAAACAGGTTGTTTTGTATTCAATGGGGTCCTAGCAAGTAAAAAATCACCAGTTGCAAAAATCTATATGAACCGTTCCTAAAATTGCACGATTCCCCATACTATACTTTCAATTTCAACCGTTTTGTCATAGGCTAAAACCTGGCAACCCAAATAAGGAAGCGGGTGCCGACTGCACAGTCTGAGTCTGGAAAGCAAGCGGGTTAGTTGAATAGCCTAGCCTACTCCAGAACTAGCTGGACATTGTTGGGAATTTAATTGATTAACACATCACAAACTGTTACTGAGTGTTGTTGGTGGGTAAGGTCGTAACACCCCCAATTATCACCACTTTTGTTCAGAAATTCTAAAACGATGTTTTTTAACACTTCAAAATAACATTTGCTAAATGAACCTTACATTTTTCAGTAGCCATAGGTGTGTAGATTTGAACAAAATCTGGTTTGGTTCTGGGAGCATTTACTGCCTGAAATATCCGATTTTGTTTACCACGCTCGGAGTTATAGTGCTGGCCTAATGGGTCGCCTATTTACGCCTTTTCAACGACATATGAACGGTTAGACCGAGAATTCTCGTCATGAAATTAAAATTCCACTGGAGCTCCAAGCGGTTGTGTACACGCAGCCTTACAACACTATTTACAGCTCTTCGAGTCACGGTAAATTATCATTTTTGGTAGGCCTACATAGCTAATTAAGATACACCTATGGTGTGGGTGGTTGCATTTCTTTAGGAGTCCGCCGTCTTGGTTTGTATAGAAATGGATATTAAGTGACACATACACGCAAGACGGCGGAAATACGGGACTGACGGTAATGGGGGGAGTTCCGATAATGGTAAGGTAAAAGCAATGACCGAAATGCTGTGTTGAAACACGTGTATGAAACATGTTAAATATGCAAACACTGACCCGGTATACACATGTCTACTCACCTGTTTGTCGGCCCATTCTGCAGCAGCTGTGACTGCGTCATGGCCTTTATGTTCGTCCATCATGCACAGATAGCAGATACAACTCTGATCAGTACGACAAAATATGTCAAACGCCTTCTTGTGACGGGGGCAGATCCTCTCCTGCAGCTGGCATGTGGCATCAGTCACTGAATGTTTTCTTCCTGGATGAATATCATTGTGAACCTTTAAGTGAGTTTCACAGTAAGACACCAGACAATCCAAACAGGACTTGACAGCTTTGAGTTTTCTCCCAGTGCAGACGTCACACTCCACATCTCCAGGTCCAGCAGGCCTACACAGAGCAAGAGAGGCAGCTTGCATTCTGGTCTTCCTTTGTTGTTCCACAAGCCCTGCAACAACATTATTCTTGTTTAAAACAGGTCTTGGAGCAAACGTCTGTCTGCATTGTGGGCAGCTGTAAACTTCATTCTGATCCTCCTGATCCCAGCAGCCATTAATGCAGCCCATGCAATAGTTGTGTCCACAGAGAATAGTCACTGGATCATTCAGTAGATCCAAACAAATTGAGCACATTAAAAGGTCCTCGTTACTTGAAATCGACTCTGCCATTTTTCTGAAGTGCTAACAAACACAGGAAGCTATTGAGCAAGCGTTCTCTTTCACTTTCGTTTCTTCTGAGTGTTCACAACCATATATATTAGAAAACAAGATAGCAGGGGTGGAGCCAGAGGGGTGGCTTGAAATTCGATTGTCCACCCCAGGTGCCACCCCAAAACCGTAGTCTACGATTGGCCATTATGATGGTCTAAGGCGGGACCTTTCTTGATGCACTTGCAGCGCTAGTTTGAAGGGTCAGACAGACGTCGGAAAGTGGCAAACACTTGCCATTATACATGACTTATTGTTTTTAGCATGTGAGTTTAGGCCTACAGGCTACTGCTTGTTAGCCTGACATAGCCATACTCAATTCTAGTCAGAATACGAGTCTGATACTGCTCTATTGGGAAGTAATTATGGGGCGTGTTTCAACCGATATGGGGGAATGCCTCTGCACTCAATTGGATAGACCTAACCAATCAGAGCAATGAAATAACTTACCGTGAGATGTAGGAAGAACACACAAACCATATCCTTATTCTCCACAAATGCCTTAAAGGAGAAGTAGGCTACGGTGTGATATTGACCTAAGTGTGTTGAAACATGATACCGAGTGTGAACTTTTGTCTCATAGCTCATCTCGGCTTGTCCCCTGCACTCCGAAATCTGGTGCTAGTTAGCCGATGCTACCAACAGGTTTTCAATGGGGGTGCCTCGGGCAAAGTTTTCTAATCTGCCTTGATAATTATTCTACTTTGTCTTTTATTACTTTTTTTTACTACTTTTGCCTTTGTTTTTGCTTACTAATTATTCTTTATTTTTAAATGATTTTACCTTGTGTTTTATGTTTTCTTTTTATTATGATCTTTACCTTTTAACTAGTCTTTGACTATATTGCCCTTCTATGCTTTTATTTGTTATTATTGTTTGATTTTGTTTATGTAAAGCACATTGAATGACCTCTGTGTATGAAATGTGCCATATAAATAAACTTGACTTGACTTGACTTGACTAATAATAATCGTTTTCAGTGATAAAACCTCATTGAAATAATATGCATTTTCCATATGGGGTCTTAGAAGCCATCTGTCGCTTTCTAGCCACAGCGATTTTGTTGCAAACATAATCAACCTAAGCATGCTCAGATGACGTGATAGATGAGGCGCTGTTGCTCACCTGTCCATCATCGTAAAGCCCGATTTGATTGGTCCGCCAGATTTGGGTCGATCATAGTTGCTCCACAACGGAGCAATGCCAGACCGAACTTCCCGACCTCAAATGTTGTGGGCGGGACTAAGTTCGGCTGGCACCCAGGCTAACTGCTTGTGCTAACATGCAAAGATATCTATTTAGGCCTACCCATCGCATCTGCCAGTGCCTATTTATCTAATCACACACACAAGTTGTCAAAGTGTTTCTATTTTCGTATTGATGTGAATTAATGTGTAGATCCGAAGTTTAAATGGTAGGCCTATAGCTGTGACGTGCAGTCACCTGACATCACCGTCAAATCAGAGGATATTTCAGAACTATTAACCTGGACAGCTCCCCTTAAGAGCATCTTAAGAGCAGTGCATGCGCGTTCACGCTACGAGCATGTTCGGGAAACAGTCGGAAAAACCAAACGAAAGATCGTAAGATGAATCGTAGAAAACCCTCTTAAGAGCGTGTCTCCGTCGTTATCGGGGAAGTGGGCCGTGGACTCTAAGCAGTTAGCCTTAGTATGTTCTTAGTATTTGCTGTGATTATATGAACAGATGTTTAAGGAACAACGACCGGAAGACTGGCAGCCTTAACCCTTAACCCTCTACAAGCACGCCATATGGCAACAGTGGCAAGGAAAAACTCCCATATTCCCGGAAGAAACCTTAAGCAGCAGTTGAATGTAGAATAATCCGAAAAAAGTAATCTACAAGATAAAAATGAGTTAACTGAAAGCTCACATACGGGTATGTTTTCAGGTCTTTTTTTTAAAGGGTGTTCCATAGCTTTGGTGCATAATGGGTAAAAGCAGCTTCTCCACTTTGCTTGTGGAGCACGTTGGGTACAATTAAAAGATTAGGATTGGAAGATCTAAGTTTCCTTTGTGGTTGATATAAGATATTAAAAGTGCAGAGATATATGAAGGTGCTATGCCATTCAGTGCTTTGTAAGTAATTAACATACCCTTAATATTCTATAGGAAACAGGGAGCCAGTGTCATGTCAGTCTTATCCACCAGCTTCAAGTAAAGTGTTTCCAACATTTCTTTAGAGCTTCCTCTTCTGTAACCAGTGACAGGGCAGAGATAAGACCTATACTTCACTTAAGTGTTCCACAAAATAGATAAGATTCTTGTGAATGTTGTGAACAAAACAGAAACGGGAAGACACCTAATCTGCACTACATGCCTAATATGATTGTGTAAAACGTATGTGTTCTGATAGGACCTGTTATGTTCCTGATCAATTTTCTTAAAATATGTTGTAATATATTGGACAAACAAAACATATTAGAGCCCTATTTCATTCAGAATGTATCCACATAATTACATGTTTGAGTAAGTACGTTTAAATGTATTTTCAACTCATTATAGCGGCGTTCTCTTATGATTATGTCATTTCATCCATTAAATTGTACCACAAAGAATGCTTGTAGTTTGAGTAGCCGTAAGGACTATGAGTCTGAATCTCACAACTCTGAAATATGAGAGCTTGGTTAGAGGAATTTCATTTTAAGCTCTCTCAAATCTCCTTAAAGGTGCCATGTGTAAGAATTGAGGTAAGAATATCCAAAAAAAGAGTTACACACATCAAAAGAATGAGAAGAAATAAGGGTGATGATGTCATTAAAAAAATGACAAGGTATAGTGCTGCAGAGATATCAACCAGAATTAGCATGCTAAATTACTAGCCACAGCCCGACAGGTGTCATAATACCAGTTTCGGCCATGGGAGGCGGTATGCGGGCAACATAACCGCAAGCCAAACTGCAATACACGTTTCTTGGTTGTTACTCTAGGGTAGACCAACTCACTTTCTGGAGGTATACTGCCCCCATCTTTTATGGAATGTGGAGTATGAATTGATTTGATGAATTGGTTTAAACCAACCCAACATTTAAAAATATTTCTGGTAGTAGATTTTTTTGATACTTACAGTATTTTGTGTATAATAATAGTGAGATAATGAGATTAAATATTAATCCGCCTTTTGGTTTTTCATGAGAAAGGCATTATCTTTGGTCTATGCAAATTTGGCATGGCAAAGGTCCTATCTTTACTCTGTATGTCTGCTCATGGTTGTATGTGAAAACTGGGTGGACTGATATGAGGTGGTATCAGGATGTGATTGCAGGACTGAGGGCATCAAGGCCAAACAAGGCCCCTACCTCTTTAATGTTCCTGGTGAGATGCATGTGCAACAGCAGTGTCTCAATCTAATGGAACATGGCGCTAAAGATAAAGACTGAGTGATCCATGCCACTCATCATCCCTGATGCTACCTGCCAACCTTCGCCTGTACAGTACCTGCTTTGTTGTTCACTGATTTAACGTGGCAGTTACACTTCCCTCAGATTTCCCTGTAGCTAAATCACTGAAGCAAAGGGCTAACAGCATAACATTGATTAGTTTGATCCCTGCAGGAGGCACACACTCATGACTGAACATTGTGTTTGTGTGCCTCAGTTAGTTGTTGAACATAAGGACATAAGGAACAGGAAAACCAAGATCACCTGATGGTGGCTGAAGGAACGTTTAACCTGTTAGAGAGACTTCCTCTTTTGGCCTGGCATATTAAATGTTGTAAAATTAGAGAGGTAGAGTCACTGATCAGTTGTGCCTTACAGAAACATACTGTACATCTGTTGACTATAGATTAAAAAATTGAAAGTGTAAGGCAATATGGAGATGGAAATCTACAGCAATGTATCTACAACATTTTCTCAAGAACCTACAAATACGGGAAACAGGAGCCCACAAGCAGTTGCAGGATCAAAATACGTAAGTACTAACAAGAACATATAAAAGGCAGAATTAGAAGAGACTACTGCTAGACTGAATAAAGCTAGCTTATCCACAGTAAATGCATGGAAGGGACTCTACCTATCTATTAAAAACACTCTGTGCAATTGAAAATATTGCTTTATTAATATGATGTATTTGCTTACTTTTTATCTATTGCTTTATCTGCCCTTTTGGTTATTTTATGTATTTTTTATTTATTTTTTCCCTCCTTTTCGTTATTTTATGTATGTTGTGTTTACTGTTTGTACCATTTTTGCAGAAAATGTGAATAAAAAACATAATCACAAAAAAATAAATGCGTGCCAAGAAATGTGGAGGGTGGGTTTTGTCCCCTTGTGATTTAACATCACTCTACATCTCCACGATGGGCTCTATTTATTTGTTTGTGTGTCTGTCTAGCGCTTTTCCAAAGACACTTACAAAGACCTATTTACTAATAAATGGGTGTCCAGAAACCTGGTGTTATGTTTTAAACCCGCAGCCAGGCAGCTATGGCAATACACTCTGGGGACATGAACACAGGGGCTCACGTAGTCTGTACCAACAGTACTTGGTAATCTTGAGAAATGGAGATCTATGTGAAAAATCGCCGGTTGTCTTTAAAGTGATTTTACATCACTCTGCTTCTCCCATTGCGAGTCCCTAATCGTTCATTCGCTTCTGATAACTAGTGGATACAGCAGCAAAAGAGTTTAGCACAGTTTAGCGGCTGGGGTGGTTGCAGATATGAAGAGTAAAACAGTGTATGATTAACACCTATAGACCCTTTCAACAAGGTAAACAAAAACAATGCTTGAACGTTCTATTTGGGCCCCAATCTACTTCCTCTGCATTAAGATAACATATGGAATGTATGGAATGTTAAAAAGGAAGTCTTGTGGGGCCAACTATGATGCTGATAATGGAACTCTCTTGAAAGGGTCCATACCCATGATCAATTAAGAAACATCCCTTCTGAACTATGCACCTGGCGCAAAGACCATTTTTAAGACTCAAATGCAAAAAATTCAGACACACCCTAAATGTTCATGCGCATCACACTTCAGACTGTATGTTATAGGTTGCTCAGTACCATACATGTATTGTTAAAAGATAACTTTAACTTTAACTACAGTATAACAACATAAGCATTTGTTATCGTCATAGTTTGTGTGGCCGTTGTCATAGTTATTGTTCTTTGTGTGAATGGCCCTTAACAGACACCTGTTTTTCAGACATGATGCAAATCTGTGATGCAGATGAAGAGCAAAAACTGTTGATGACCAATGTCACTGAAGAGTCAGGGCAGCTTCCGATGAATCTCACAGATGTGATTGAAGATGGAGACATCCTACAGGCCAATTCCACTGATCTACCTGAAGAGGGAGACATACTGCAGTCTTATTCCACTGATCTAGCCGAAGAGAAACAAGAACAAACCAATTACACTAGATTACTTGAAGAGAGTGCTCTACAGACCAATTACACTTCTCTAGTTGAGGGAGACCTGCTACTGACCAATTGCACTGATGTGGTTGGACAGATTGACCTATGTTTGACCAGGTACCGCAATCTAACTGAGAGGAGTTCACCGCTGAATGTTCCAGTTGGGTTTAAATCCAGTCAGGTCTAAATAGCTCTAATTTCACCAGCTGGCTGGAAGTATTTTCGCTCCAGCATCTATTTTTTCTCCACTGTGAGGAAAACCTGGTATGAGGCCCGGGAGGACTCCAAACAAAGAGGAGCCGACCTGGTGATCATCAACAGCAAAGAGGAACAGGTAGAGACAGTCATATGCATGTAAACAGACCTGCTAACTAAGAGAAGCTCAGACCCTATGCTATGTTGAAAACATTTACAAAATAGTTTTGGAAACTTCTTTTCAAATGAATGAACCACAGAACATTATTCGGAGAACATTATCTGGTTGCTTTAGATGTTGGAGTTGTAAATGTAAATGTAAAAGATGTAAATTGGTAAAAAACAATTGTTTGTTTACCTGATGACATTGACAAACGGAGATCTATGTGAAAATCGCCAGAGTTCTCCTTTACTGTAATAATGTATATTATTCATAGCTTGAATTATTACATTTCCCTTGAAAACATGGCAAAAAGATTTTTCTGACTATTTACAGTTTTCTTCTTTATGCGAGTAAACAAAGTGGCCATGCTTGATGGTGATGTCCATTAGTTAACACTTGCCCCATATTACATAGCCTATATAGAGAAAAACCTTCAAATTTGAGAGAGAGGTAAAGTCTACTCAGACAAAATGGAGATATATTTTTCTCCTAGTTTAATCACCAAAGAAAACACAAAGAAGAAGAAACAGGCTATGTATGAAATTTCTTTTACTATCACAGACCTTCCTCTCAGTTCGTCGAACTGAAGGCTGGATTGGTCTCACAGACAGAGAAAGAGAGGGGGTGTGGAGGTGGGTGGATGGGACTCCATTGACAAGAAGGTGAGTGAGGAAATCACCATAAAGTCCATCCTCTCTGTCTATCGACTCTAGGAAAACACACAGATTTGTGTGTCAACTCCTTAAAGTAGAATCATGAGCTATGAATGATTTATGAATGGTATATTAAAGGAGAACTCTCTGAGTACTGTTGGTGCTAAAGAAGCCAGGCAGCTATAAGCGCTACACTTTGGAGGCATGAATATGGGGGCTCATGAACATTCCCCCAAAGTTTAGCACCGTAGCTGCCTGGAAGCTCTTACTCGACAACCTCCACTTGATCTAGGTCAAACCAATTGTTTTCGGGTTTTCTTCAGTACCGACAGTACTTGGTGATTTCGAGGAACAGATTTATGTGAAAAATTTCTCTTTTAAGCAGTGCAGTCCTTGATTTACAGTGCTGAACAGTGCAGGTTCATATCAACGATGGACAGAAACTATCAGTGAGGCATTCAGAGTACATTGTAGGCTGTAGACTGCAATGTACTTCTCATTTACAGTACTGAAATGCCTGTCTTTTCCAGTATACAGTTTTTCACAATTGATAAAACATATTTTTTGAAAACCTTCCACCCTTTTCTCTAAACTGTAAACTGTAAATAATTTTGCTTTAGTCTTTTTTTGTTTTTTAGATGCAAAATGCATTTACTATAATGTAAACAATGAAAATATCTCCTGGAGCTATATGAGCACTCACAGTGTTTTCCAATCACTGCTCAGTATTGTTTTTATTTTGATCTGAAGATAGTGTTTGGTTTTGAGCACAGGTGCAACTGTTTTGAGGCAATTTCTCAGTTTTGCAGAGGTTGGCAAAGGTTTTGGGAAGGTAGTTTGAAATTTGGGATTTGTGTTTATAGTTTTGACTTAAACTCTTAAATTCAGGCCCCATTTTGAGTGTTTTGCCTTACATTGCACATCATTTACTTAAATGGACACTGCTTCCACATACTTTGGCCCATCATCAAATACGTGGACTCTTTGGAAAGCTGAGACCCAGTAGAATACTCAGAAACAGTCAGTGTGATGTACTGGCAACGGCTGGAATGTTGTTTTGCCTTTGAGCCAGTAACATACATCTCTGGAACTGCCCACATTTGGGAACTCTAGGTCACTTGAAGTGACCTTGAAACACAATTGAGGCCTGAAACCAGGTCGTGTGAAGCTGTAACTCAAAGTAGATGACTATAGAGTAAATATGGATTTTTCACAAATTTATTTGTGTTGAAATACCTATGCGTTTAGCTCAGTATCATTTTTAGATAACAGCCACAGTAGCAGATTCATATGTAAAAGAAATCCTTTTTTTATTTTATGACAATCACTGCCATGCAAATGTAGATACAACTAGAATCTCCAGAATATTAGCTTTCATTTGACACCAAGATTACAGTATGCTTCTACTCACAGGTGTTCTTGCGCAGTAAGACTTTTATTGTCAGTAGGCATTAGAACATTTCCCATCAAAATGTAGCTACGAAACCTTTTTCATGACATTTGAGGGGTGTTCTGTAGGAGCTGTTACAAGCCTGACTCAAAGCAAGCAACAGATTAGGGAATGGCCACATGCGGAATGGCGATATATATTAGATTTATTAAATGAATAGAATTTAACAGAATGGGTTAAGTAAAGTCAGTAATGGAGTTGGCTTTGAAAAATAAAGCAATCAGTGTAATGCAGTGTAGTGAATAAGCAAAACAAAATCCTAAACGGTGCGGGACAGAAGGAGCGGCGGCGTCGACAACCCGGTCTCGTCTGCACGACTCCAAACACCTGCGCCCAGCTCACCTGTAGGAGACAGACGCAGCACACAGACAGGAGGAGGAGCCAGGCAAGGCCGTGACACTTACGGTGCAATCGCATTTCACCGTAAAGGTCCGCTTCTCAGCTATTCGGATATCCGGGTCTCGTCTTCGAGTAATTTATTTCGTCAGTCATCATGTTCATTTTAATGAATAGGAAGGAAATTTAAACCATAGCCAGTAGGGGTTACGTCATTTAGAGACCTCAGACCAGCCTCAGGAAGTGACGTCAATTCCGGAAATAAGTACATAATTTACTTTACTCTTTATGGAGAGTGACGTCAATTCCAGAAATAAGTACATAATTTACTTTACTCTTTATGGAGAGGGAGTTAAGTCATTTTGAGACGGAGTGACCATCGCAGGAAGTGCGTCATAACAAAGGGATACCAGACCCTCGTGTAACAGCTGTACTCGGTGATACTGCAGGACTTCCTGGACTCGTCTGAGGCTGGTCTGAGGTCTCTAAATAACTTAACCCCTACTGTCTTCGAGGCTTGCTGTATGCTTGAGTTTTGTCAATCAAAGCTGGGGTGCCTGAACCATTGGTCGCAGAGACACATGGGTGGGTTCAATCTGACCGGGAGAGTCACGTGATCACGCCGATATGCGTGATACCCATAGACAGTAAAAGAAATGGACGAACAGACTCCGTCGTTTTCAATGGGAGCGCACTGACACAAATTGAAAGTTTTTTCAGTTGGTCCCCCCAGTACTGCGCAGACTCAGACTTAACTTCATAACGTTAGCCATCGAACTGAATCTTGAATATGATAGATACACAGAAATTATTCTCACACTTCCTTCGCCTTCAAAGTCATCAAAGTTAAACATTTATTTATGTATTATTATTAATATCATCCTCACAAGTGATATCAGGTCGTGTTAATGTTGAAACTACCACACATGATCATCTTTAAAATCAGTCATGGTAAAACAAAACAAAAAAGTTATAGCCTAGAAGCTAATCTTCTTTCCACTTTTCCGACCTACGGTCAATCGAAAACCTCTGAAATGATTATCGTTGGTGCCGTTAGTGCCGTTTTTCATTAGGTTTACTTGCCTTTCAAGTGTGTTGCGGGCAACAACGACCCAACCTGTAAGAAATTCGAAAGGACGTAAGTCTGCATTAAACTATTGACCTATCCATATTGAGCTTGCAGAAACCACAATCAAATATTCGATTTGTCAACGACAACCAGGTGAAAGAGACAAATTCACAGTTTGATAAGATGTATAGACAAATAGCAGTTTGATAAGATGCATAGTGAAATTAATCAAATACAGTAATGCACAAAACACATTTTGTCATAGAAAGCTTAACATTGAGCGATTCCCGAGACTCTTAGCTTTAAAACGAGGTATAGTACGACTATGTATTCATGTTATGGTGCATAAAATTGATTGTACAGTAATGGGGGAAGGAGGGGTGAACTTGTGATGAGGTCGGTGCCGGTTTCGTGAGATTTAATAGTGAAGGGTGTCAGGTTAAAAACATATATATATGTTTTAGCAATTGTGAAAAACTGTAACATGGTTTAACATGGACTGCCATACCATTCAGTCAGATATAACTGCTGTTGGAGGGGGAATAAAAACTGGTAAAAGGCAGGAAAAACTGCTAATGTGTAACACCATCTGTAAGTTCTTTGTGGTAAAATCTAATTATTGTTTCAGGTACTGGTGGTCAGGCCAGCCAAATGACTACCAAGGTAACCAGGACTGTGCCCGTCTCTACAATACTAAATGGGATGATAAACCATGCTCTACACACTATGTGTGGACCTGTGAGAAACAGGTTAAATTTTAGTAATTTTATTGTAATTTTCTCACTCAGTATTCTGTGAAACTCAAAAGTAGAATTTCTGCAGTAATCAGCTTACATTTTTTGCAACAAAAGTTCTTACAACCTTGGCAGGGTTGATTACTGCAATGGACTGTTCACAGGCCTTCCTAACAAGACTTAAACAGCTTCAGGTGATACAAAATGCAGCAGCTAGGATTCTAACAAAAACTATAAGAATTGACCACATTACTCTAATTCTTAAGTCCCTGCACTGGCTTCAAGTAGCCTAAGTTACAGAATTGACTTTAAAACACTATTGCTTTGTTTATAAATCAGTAAATGGAGCAGGACCTACAGTAAATACCTATCAGATATGTTTCAGCAGTACACACCTTCTCGTCCTCTCAGGTCCCAGGTGAAAAACCTGTTAGTAAAACCTACTGTTAGAACTAAACATGGTGAGGCAGCTTTTAGCTGCTATGCGGCTCAGTTCTGGAACTAACTTTCAGATGACATCAAAAAGGGCCCAACTGTAGCCTGTTTTAAATCTAGACTTATTACCAAACTGTTCATGCTTTCTGCTAACTGTGCTGAGTTACAAATTCTGAATCTGCCTTGATAATTATTCTACTTTATCTTTTATTACTTTTATTACTTTTATTACTTTTATTACTTTTATTTGCTTACCGGTATTATTATTCTTTATTTTTAAACGATTTTACCTTGTGTGTTTTATGTTTTCTTTTTATTATGATCTTTACCTTTTTGAACTATTTTTTGACTATATTGTCCTTCTATGCTTTTATTTGTTATTATTGTTTGGTTTTGTTTATGTAAAGCACATTGAATGACCTCTGTGTATGAAATGTGCTATATAAATAAACTTGACTTGACTACAAAAAAACATTCTTACAGAACTAAAGAAAAATAGAATCAGAGTTATCAATGCAATACTGTAAGTGAATATAATCTAAACAAATCAAAGCTGTAGCAACAAAAAAAAAAAAAAAAAAAAACAATTAGGCTACTGGAGAAATGCTATTGAGTGTGTGTATGTGTGTGTGTGTGTGTGTGTGGGGGGAGGGATTATGGATGCTGCCTTCCGTTCAGATCTGGCCACAAGTTCTCGTCGACATCGCAGGCGATGTGATCTCTGCCAACCCTGGAAATCCATTGAATTGTCTCTGCGAGACATTCTGGCAAAGAGCAATGATGCACGTTACTTTTTCCCCTTGTATTCCGGGGAATCAGCTAAACTGATGAAGACAGCGCTGCAACGTTGGAGGACAGTACACAATGGTCGTAGTGTTATCCGATTGCGTTGAAGTCCGAAATCATTCAGTGTAAACATGGTCTAGTGTTATTCCGTTTATGTTGTCTATGTGGTCTATGTTATATTGCGTGCAGTGAGATTTTTATATGCATGCTTGTTGCCGCCCCTCGAGTTGGGTCATTACATTGCTCTTTGCCAGACCCTCAATCTTTCTAGATTATCAGGGTCTGGATTTTTCAGGCTAATCTCTGCCTAGGCAACGGGGAAAATATCACCTTGTGTGCCATATCCACCCTTGAACTGATCCCACTTCAATGTCTCTGCATGCCCCTTCCGTTGCTTGCTAAAGAGACATGCAGGTATATGGTTGGTGGTCATATACTTTTCATTGGCCCACTGAAAATAAGTCTTCAATAGGTTTTAGAAATGGGAAAAACACAGAACTGTACATAGGCACTCAATGAAAAAGTGCACACCTGAAATATTTTTGTATGCTAAGCCTTTACTATTTGATGTTCAATTTTTTCTGTAAGTGTTGTCCGGTATGAATGTATTACCAATTACCAGATGTGCTTGCATTTTGAAAGTGTTTCCCAATGATAACAAGAGATTTCATTTTTGAAGAAAGTATCTAATGTAAGAAACAGTGTGTAGTGTTTCGCAATAAGTGTGTTGCAGAATTGCAAACAATGTGCAATGCAAAAAATGTGTTTAGGCTATGTTTACACAGTGTTTAAGGTATGCTTTAAGACGTTTAGGTATTGAGGCTTTGGTGTAAGCATTTGTTTTTAGTGTGTACGCAATGGACAACAACTGTAAGTGTCCCACAGACATTACCCATATTACCTGAGTTTACCCTACAGTATGTGTGATGGGTTAAACCGGGCCCAACATTTCAGACTGAGCATCATGACTTATCACAGCTTTTCAAGTTCCATTGACCCAGGGGCGTTACGGTGTCTTCAATATTGGGGGGGGCAGGGACAGATACTGCCCCCCCCCCCCCCCCCCCCCAAAAAAAAGTTATGCTTGTGATCAAGGGCGTCAATGCTTGTGATCAAGGGCGTAACCAAGAGTTCAAAACATTCGGGGCTTCGCCTAAAACTCAGCGGTGGTTCGGCAGGACAATTTCGTAAATAATGTTAAAGGAGAATTCCGGTGTGATATTGACCTAAAGTGTATTGAAACATGATACCGAGTGTGAACGTATGTCTCATAGCCCATCTCGACTTGTCCCCTGCACTCCAAAATCTGGCGCTAGTTAGCCGATGCTACCAACAGCTTTTTCAGTAGTGGTGCTTCGGCATCGGGCTAGCCATGCAAATAAATCACTGTTTTACACCCATTTACGAGGCTCAATGTATCTCCACACTTCATTGGTAGACTTCCGAGGGCCCTGACCTTTAAAACGAGACATTGAGAACTTTGAAAAAGCACTGGTAGTTTACTTACAAGACGATTTATACAGACAGTATCTTCACGAAGTTTAACGTTTGCAGCCATCTTGAATTTAGTCACGATAAGTCGAGCAACGAGTAAGAATGAACAGGTATGATAAGGGATCAGATTCCAAAAATAATTCAGTGGAAATGCATGGATTCCAGTTTCTTCCAGTAGCAGCAACTGGAATCCATGCATTTCCACTGAATTATTTTCCATACAGTGAAAACTGTTTTGCTTACCTTGAAGTGGAAATGGCTTAAAACCCTTTAAGGTCTAAGCCCGCCCTATTACCTCAACCTATTCTTGCACTGACATAGTTTTTTATATTACCATGTCTACATTATACTTTACTCTCTTATTTGTCCATATTATTTATGCTGCATGGTCTCTAGACCTTATTCTTGCACTGTTGCACTGTTGGACTTTTTGCACCTTCACCATGACACTCACTCTCTTGAGTACCTTACCATGCACACAGAACTACAGGACTACTGTTGGACTACTTTTTGCACCTTCACCATGACACTCACTCTCTTCAGCACCTTACCATGCACACAGAACTACAGGTCTACTGTTGGACTGCTTTTTGCACCTTCACCATGACACTCACTCTCTTGAGCACCTTACCATGCACACATAACTACAGGACTACTGTTGGACTACTTTTTGCACCTTCACCATGACACTCACTCTCTTGAGCACCTCATCATGCAGAACTACAGGCCAGTCCCGGCCCTGTCACTGCAAGCGTCTCATGCTTGATCACCCTCAACCACACTGTGGATTTTTAAATTTTATTTATATAGTATATTTAGTATTTAGTTTTGTTAGTTTTTCTTATCTTCTACTGTCTCTATTGTACAGTGGAGTTTAGTTATATGTTTAAACATATATTTACCATTTCTGCTGTAAGTGCATGTTGTGTGTGATGCCTGTATGCTACTGAGACCTTGACTTTCCCCTTGGGGATCAATAAAGTATCTATCTATCTATCTATCTATCTATCTATCTATCTATCTAATGCTGTGCATATCATATTTGAGACATACATTTCTGAGACCCATTGCATCACCATGAGATATAAACTTTGCATAAAAACCCTGTTGTATACAATCTATTACTTGTCCACTGCCCCTTGTTGGATACCTTTTGCACTACAACAATTCTGACATGTGGTTTGTTAGAATTCAAAATGGCGGAATCTCATTAGTACCCTGCTGATTTTGTAAAGGTCAAGGATATTGGTAATTTTATACTTTTATGGTGAGATTTACCTTTACATATTTATCAATATTTTAAGATAAAAATTATATTGTTCAAAAAACTTAGAAATTTCTGAAAATTGTAAAATATAGTTTGGTGTAAAATCGAGCAGAAAATGTTTGTATCAAAATTGATACAGCAGGTATTTAGTGGTAAATCTTTCAATGGGCATAGTATTTTTTTTCTGAATGTTATATGTATATTATGTCTTTAATAGTCCATAATACAGTGTTTTAATGAATCAATTACACAATTTACAGATTGAAATCTGATATTTACAACAAATAATTAATAACTCTTATTCATAATTCATAAATATCTATGCTATGGCTAATTTATCGATGGCTAAAAGGAAAAAGTCTAAAAGGAAGTTCTCTACTGAATACATGTAACTAATACCCCCCCCCCCCCCCCCCCCACACACACACACACACACACACACACACACACACCTTCTTTCTTTCTACTTTCTTATGCTGATCATATCATTGTGATTATGCTTGCTGGCCAGGATTCAAACATTAAAACATCCTTCCTTTCTTCAAGCGGGAATTATTTAATGTCAATTTATTTATTGGTTAAAATAGCTGATATTAGTCATTCATAAAAGAAGTAACTTCAAATGTCTTTGTAAGACGTAGGACAATACCAAGATGTTTTCACATTAGACCAAGTGAGAATACACACATTGTACCAGACATAAAACAAATGATCAGAGAAGGCTTCATAAGACATAGAGAAGAGAAAAATCCTATTGTGACAAATATACAGTACCCGTCAGAAGTTTGGCATTATCATAACCATCTTTATGAGGTATAATCACATGGAATGCTTCTGAATTAATATGATTGAAAGAAAAGCAGACTCAGCATGTATGGGAACTTCTTCAAGACTGTTGGAAAAGCATTCCAGATGTCTACCTAAAGATGGTTGAGAGAATGTCAAATGTGTGAAAATCTCATCGATGCAAAATCAAGCTACTAGTCTAAAATCTAAAACATGTCTTTGTTTACACTTTTCTTGCTTACATAATTCTATATACCGTTACATATACTATTTCATAGTTTTAACCTTATTGGTTCTGATTCTACAATGGTCGAAATAATGAAAAATCCATGAACAACTGTGTCCAAACTTTTGACTGGTGTATCTTCTGATATACTGTATGGTGTCATGGAAAATCTATATTTGTCTTTCACAAGTCCATCTAAAGTGTAGTGAGCATTGTGCATCATTCCATTGTTTTCCATAAGTCTTGACACAGTCTTCACCCTTAACAGCATTGTTGGGTTCATTTTCCATCCAGAACCTAGAACAAATGAAGCGACAACATAAACTTACAAACATTTGCTAATGGTTACAGAGCCCAGGAGGTGTCATTGTCAAGATTTTTGTTTTGTATATCGAAAGAATGTGTGCTCGTAGTACAAAATTGTGCGCTCGTCTTAATAAGTAGTGCGCTCGTTTTAATAAAAATGCTTTAGTAAAATGAGTGCACATTCCCTCTATACACAAATGACACCTCCGGGGTTCTGTAATTGGTGCAACATACAAGCGTTGCTTTTATTTGTTATCAGCATTATTACATGTCATTCTCTGTTATATAGTTTTATATAGATATCGAATTAAAATGTATCATCATTATCTCAGGAAAACAAGTCATTTAAGTCAGGATCTCCCAGAAACAGAGTCTACATCACATGCTTATGGCATTTTAGGGTTTCCCAGGTTGCCAATATTACTTAAGATGTATTTTTCTTACTTTGTGATTGGTAGAGTCCCATCAACCCACCTCCACTCCCCCTCTATGTCACTGTCTGTCAGGCCAATCCAGGTGTCACGGACACGTGCTGAGATGAACTCCTTTCATTGAAAAAGAAAAACAATGTCTAATTCATTAAAGACTTTGAAGATCTTACAGATATATTTAAAGTGCATGTGTGCCATTGTCACAAAAACATCTGGAAAGCACTTCAGGAATATTTTGACAGATACTGTAACTACACAAGTACAACCAACTGACTGACTGTCCATCAATCCCTACATCTATCACACACACACACACACACACACACACACACACACACACACACACACACACACACACACCTGTTCCTCTTTGCTGTTGATAATCACCAGGTCAGCTCCTCTCTGTCTACAGTCCTTCCTGGACATAGTCCAGTTTCTGTCCTCAATGGAGAAGAAATAGAGGCTGGATTGGAAACTCTTCCATCCCACTGGCAGGATGTAGTAAGAATCAATTAGAACTGACAGCTGAAACAAAAGCCTCCCATTAACAAAATAACCACTGGTTAAAGATCAGTGATCATGTCTCTTATTGGTCAGGTTGTTGACACTTGTAAACTCGACTGAAAGACCGTTTGTTACTGGTTATACTCATGCATTGCTCATGTCTGTCTGCTTATTGCAGCTGAAGTTCTCACAGTGAAGATTCAGAAACACTTCAGTGTTCACCAGATCAGTGTCCCTCACCATCACCAATAATTGCACATGCCAATAGAATGACACCTGTGCTAACTCTGCTGTGAAATTCTTTTTATTGGGTAAACCTTTGGATTGTACAACATACTCTTTCACTTCATTACAAGACAACAATACCAGATTCATACTCACCCAGGTCATCAAGCTCCTTATGAAGCCTGTCTCTTTCATCAGCCAGAGTGGTGTAGTTGATTAGTAACAGCTCTGTTACTTCAGACATTTTGGTGTAATTGGTCAGCAAAAGGTCTCTTTCTTCAACCAGCGAGCCGTATCCCATCTGACACTCCTGTCCGTCATTGGTCAGGTTGTTGATGTCTGTAAATTTAGTATATCAAATACAGACTTTGTTGTTTGTATGTCTGTCTGCTTATTAACTGAAGGAATGAGAAATTCTAAAACTTACAGTTCCGGTCCTTGATTGTGATTGTCTGAATCACGTTCGATGCCGTTGTAAAATCCAGCACAAACATACACCTTGACCACATTCCGTTCTATATTACTGCTCTACCACAACTTTAATTTAACATTCAGATAGAGGAAATATATCTTGGCGGAAGAATGATTATCTAGGAACAACTCGTTATATTTCTAGTTGCTGTATATCTTTACTTTATGAAACTTTGTCAGGTATTTATAGTAACAGTTTTAGAAAAGCAATAAGCCCCGAGAGGACGTAGGTTACACTGATTCTACAACAGCTAAGGTGGGTTTTAGGCACTCCGCTAGCGCATTGTGCCTAACAACACCCCTTAGCTGTTGTAGAATCAGCGTAACCTATGTCCTCTCGGGGCTTATTGCTTAAGTAACTCACAGAGGAGACGCAGAGTGATGTTCAGAGTCACTTGAAGGAGACACAGCAGCCCAAAGGACACTCCAACTATACGGCAGGCTAAAATAAAAATCACACAAAACATGTTGGTATTTTATTATCACGCAACAAAAGTTTCTTTTAGCTCAATCATGTAACTGTAGCTGACAGAAGAAAAGAGCAGTTTTAGGTTCAGTGTCTTGCTCAAGGACACCTTGACATGGTCAAAAGGAGTCGGGTCCGACTCCATTTTCTGGGCCTTCCTGTTGCTCATCTACCTCCTGAGCCACCGCCAGCCCAGGCAGGGTTGTCTCACAAACAGAGTCAAACTGAAACTGCCTCTCACACACACACACATGCATGCACAAACAAACACAAACACAAACACACACACACTGGCAGTGGATACATGTGTGTACAGACAGAGACACACACACACACACACACACACACACATACGGTACATAAGCAAAGATTTGAGTATCAAACCGAGCATGTATGACTTGCTATTTATAAGGAGAGTTGTGGTCATCTAGTTGATCTTCCTTTTTCTAGTTCCGTTTTGTTCACACATCTTTTCTCAGCTTTTGGTAGCTTTCTGCTTCCTCAAATTAGATGGTGTGAAACAAGAGGGTAGTTATGCTATCTAATAAAACCTTTGTTACAAACTATGGGGAAAATAATCTCTTCTGTAACACTAACTCACAGGTTACAGAAATTGTTTTTTAAAAGCAGCACTATGTAGCAATATGCCACTTTTTGTGTTTTCATGGGCAACTAAACACTCTGGTATCGTCTTCAGATTCATGTTGATGGTGCATAGTTATATAAAGGATAAATGGCATCCGTTGTTACCACAACCATCCAGGCTATGCATAATCCTTTAGTTCTATGATTGGAGATGGTGAAATCAGGGACAAAATTGCATCTTGGTCACCCGAAAATCCTGCCATCGTTCAGTAAATGCAATCAAAAGAGTTTTGAATGTGAATGGCTTCAGATAACCCTTTAGTCTACAATTAATATTTAGTTGTTGTACTGTATTACCATTTAGTATTACCATATATTACAACCTTTTACTACAACCCTCAATATACCCACAGTGACAGTAGTAGTGTTTTTAGTTGGCTTCATCCCAATGTATCAAGATAGGTACAAGCATTGATTTAGATAAAGCGAACAATATATTTGTGGGATTGAAATGCTACTTGGTGAATTTAGGAAGCTGGTGTTGTCTCAGAGTTATAGGCCCATAACACAAGCACTTCATATAAAAAATCTAACAGACCTACAGACTATTAGCCTATTTAAGAATCTATCAGTCTACATTTAATACATTTTATTCTCATTTTATTGCAGTGTGTTTTTCTTTTTTGTCTGTACTTTTATCCTGCGTTCACAGTTCAGTTGCTAATTACACTTGGAGCATGATTATCGCTGGCTTGCATGTATGCAGTATAGCGTGTGTGCGTATTACATTACACATTTTGGCTGAAAAAAGAACACACACACACACACACCTTCTGTACAGATGAAAATACAAATATATTATATTCCTAATAAATTTATAACATAAACATGTTGATTTTATGTAACATTTCCTAACTGAAACTTCAATTATAACCTATAAGATGAAAAACAACGACTTTAAAAACTGTCATCATTAATGAATTATTCATAATTAAATTCTTTACATTTCTAAATGTGTCCTATGCCGAGTGTAGGCCTATGTGTAGTGTGAGCCTTCGTTTATGTACCTACCTCTCAGCTGGTTTGATCCTGCATTTGCTGATGTGTTCAAAATCTCTCTGTTGTCTTTTCTGTGATAATGATCATTATAGTCTTCCATCTCCATACGCATCTATGCTGCCTTTGATGATCTAATGCACAAGTTTAACCAGCACACATATATAGCTGCTCAGTATTGTTGCACAATTGTGTTGTGTCTTAAAGTAGGAAGTTAGCCTAGTTAAACTTTCCCCCACCCTAAACCATCAGCTAACCACAAAGTCACTGTACAGCTGTTACTGATCAACACATTAATTACTTTTTTGAGGGGTAATTTGAAGTCTAGTTACCAAACCTCCGACATCACACACACACACACACACCACAGGTGGTCACCTTATTTCTGCTATGTTATAGGACACATGTAGCCTCTACTTTCCCCTCACAAATTATGACTTATCAACAGGTCTTTTCAATGTATTTTTGCACATAACCACTTCTCGCATGAAGTGGAAAAAAATAGGAGTCCCTTTTATTCTCTAGCTGGGTTGTGGCTGCATAGCAGTTCGAGCAGATGCAACATACGCAATGTGTTCAAACCTTATGTCACATGAGAGTTTGGACGTTATCTTACATTATGCAATTTTCCTTTCCAATCACACAAAGTATCACACTGTTTAACGTTGTTAACGATGTGTAAAAAACACACAAAATAACATAATTTTCAAAAAGTCCCCCCCCCCCTTTTTGCCTGTATTGTGACAGGACTGTGAAGGGAGAGACAGGAAGCGGGTAGAAGAGAGATGGGGTGGGATCAGGAAATGACCCGCACTTGGACCAAAAATGTGGTATGGGCGCTGTGGCGCCCCCCAAAAATTATCATCATAAAGCATGAAATAAATACCTTGAAAGTCATTGTGGCAATGGTGTTTATCACAGATAAGAAGAAAGACCTGGTGTTATTATTCATAGTAATTATTTAATAATTTATTGTATTCAGAATTTATCATTTGGATACCAGATAGCTAGGTCTATTTAAAGACAATGCCCCACCTTGATCAGAAATGTTCTATACGCTTAATATAAGAGTGCATTGTGTTTGTCGGTATCAGTCTTTAAAATCCCATATCAGTTGGGGTCTACTCAGGATGCATGATTAGAGGATGTAATAATCAATGTTCCAGCTTCAGTCCAATCTGATTGGATATCTGGCACTGTGTTGTTTGCCGGCTGTCTTAGAGTGTCAGCAGTCAAATAGGTCTACAGTGTGAGCACCACAATCAGGATTGAAACGCACAGTGTGTGCTACCATATCGTATGCGACAGAATAAAAAGCAGTGTCTCCCTGTCTTAGGTGGGACCTACAACAGTAAATTGTAACAGTATAAGGCACCATTGCTGGATTGATCAACACGCTTTATTGACGATGTTTCAGTGGCAGACTTTTTGTGGCTTGGTAAACATCTAAACATATTAGTTAAAATAGCTGATATATTAGTCATTTATAAAAGAAGTAACTTCATATGTCTTTGAAAGAAGTAGGACAGTACTGACACATTAGGTCAACATTATACCAGACATAAAACAACTATCAGAGAAGGCTTAAAAAGACATAGAGAAGAGAAAATTCCTATTGTGACAAATATACAGTACATTATTTTATTCCACTGCTTGGTTGAACTTCCCATTGTCCTACGTAATTTAGAACGACCATTAACCGTATGTTATCTGCACACCTATGAAGTAGATCCATTTTTTTGGCCGTATCACACTTGTATATTAATTCGCCGAACTCGTTGTGAAGTTTAAATGAACTGTCATGTTGCATCCGAGCTGTAAAATGCAGACGTTCAGAACATTGCAACATTGTAGCATATGACGGAGGTGGCTTTTAGCTAGATGGATGACAGCAGGCTAAGTAAAATAGCGATGTTTCCAAGCTAAAGTTCATCAGAATCTTGAGATCACGGCCATTACTCCCCGGACGAATGCGATGGTTGTCCCACATTCGCACCACTGTGTCCAGCTCTTCCTAAGCCACACACCGATAGTGAGACAGACAGACAGACAGATACCAGTAGGATTAAGCACACACACACACACACACACACACACACACACACACACACACACACACACACACACACAGATCATGGAGTATCAGGCCTGAAAAACCTTTTCTAGATATTTTTTCTTAAAGTAAAAAATACAAAAGTGATTTGACCATAACATAATTGGTCAATGTTAAAAAAAAGTCAATGTTAGGCTACACTTTAAACACTGCAAAAAAAATGCAAGAGCTCGACTGTAAGCAGATACATGGTGAAGGCCTTGTGCAAATCCACCATTCAATGAAATCTAGTAGCCTAGCTGAAGCAGTGTACCAGCAGCGCATTTGCGCTCTGTCTAGCATAACTCGCAGCAAACATCTGTGATTGGCAGCCTGCGGTACGCACTGGCTAAGCTATTACGCACAACTATTACGCACTCATCCAAATGGAAAACGCCATTACCTGTACAATCTTTAGGAAACAGAACTGAATGAGACCCTTGTCGATAAAATCGCCACTGAAATCACCGGTAGCTTGAAACTCTCTGAAGACGTCTCTCCAGTAGTCCACATTCTGCCTCCTATACATCCCCCACCAACTTTCGATCCTCTGGTTTGCTGTGCTTCTTCCTTGTATAACACAAGGGGTACCATGGACCTCTCCAGTGTCATCTTCCCTGAAAAACATCTGCAGCCTGTTGGCATGGACATTCTCTGTCCCACGGTCTGATCTTAGGATCTTTGAGCAGCCTCCAAGTTTGGTAACAGCTTCAACATAATAGGCTGCAATGACGCAGGGGTTGCTATTGGTGGAGTTCGCTTTCATCCAAATAATGTGCCTTGAAAATCCATCAATGCACCCGTTCACGCCAATGCCAAAGGGGGTCAGCTTGTCATAAGAGTCCATGTGCCACATATAATTGGGCCCCGGAACACTGTAGGATCTCCTACGTAGCTTCTTACCTTTCCGAAGCGCAACAGCCTCGGGGTCAAGGGTGGTCTGGATCTCGCATACAGCATCCCGAGTGACACGGAGCCCAGCTAAACGGCACCTTTCATGCATCATTCGGTAGCCATGAAGCCGACCTGGCCCTTGCATCTGCTTTGAGATAAAATCAACGACCTCAGCTGGATCATTGTATCTCCGCCGGTAAAGACGGAGCCGGGCCAGTCTTCTGCGGAGGTGCCGCGGACTAATCTTAAAATTATTCCCAATTAGGAGACGCAGTGCTATCTCCCCCTGCGTCAACCCCTGATCAAAATATTCCCCTATCAGCTGGTCGATTATTCCTGACATGATGATGAAGGAAAAGGAGAAGTAGCCCACAAACTTGGAAGAAGTCAAGCAAAAAGGGGGCGTGAGTCGTGACAACCTTTCTCTAATGTGTTGTTTTCTCAAGATCTCGATTTAATTATGAAAAATAATGATATGACGTGGCCTCTCTCGGCTTCCGTAGTTTTAGCGATTAAAACGTAAAACGTAACGTTTAAATTGTAACAGGAAATGAACACAACGCAAGTGGCAACAGTGGAATAAGCGGGATAATGGACGACACGGTGGTCTGTTCACAGAAGTTAATGCACTACGAGGTTTAAACGGCCCACCGCTTCGCGTCGGGGCCGTTTTACAACCTCGACCGTGCATTAACTTCTGTGAACAGACCACCGTGTAGTCCATTATCCCTTACATAACCATCTTTATGAGGTATAATCACATGGAATGCTTCTGAATTAACATGATTGAAAGAAAAGCAGACTCATGTATGGGAACTCCTTCAAGACTGTTGGAAAAGCATTCCAGATGTCTACCTAAAGATGGTTGAGAGAATGTCAAGTGTGTGAAAATCTCATTGATGCAAAATGAGGCGACTAGTCTAAAATCTAAAACATGTCTTTGTTTACACTTTTCTTGCTTACATAATTCTATATATACACACACACACACCTGTTCCTCTTGGCTGTTGATAATCACCAGGTCAGCTCCTCTCTGTCTACAGTCCTTCCTGGACATAGTCCAGTTTCTGTCCTCAATGGAGAAGAAATAGAGGCTGGATTGGAAACTCTTCCATCCCACTGGCAGGATGTAATAAGAATCAAACAGAAC
Organism: Alosa sapidissima; assembly: GCF_018492685.1. Lineage (NCBI taxonomy): Eukaryota > Metazoa > Chordata > Actinopteri > Clupeiformes > Clupeidae > Alosa > Alosa sapidissima. The sequence goes on along the minus strand of NC_055964.1, from coordinate 29,190,499 downwards.
TGAGAGCTGAAACAAAAGCCTCCCATTAACAAAATAACCACTGGTTAAAGATCAGTGATCATGTCTCTCATTGGTCAAGTTGTTCACACTTGTAAGATTTAAGGCTGAAAGACCATTTGTTACTTGTTTGTTACTTGTTATACTCATGTATTGCTCATGTCTGTCTGCTTATTGCAGCTGAAGTTCTCACAGTGAAGATTCAGAAACACTTGTCAGTGTTCACCAGATCAGTGCCCCTCACCATCACCAATAACTGCACATGCCAATAGAATGACATCTGTGCTAACTGTGCTGTGAAATTCTTTTTATTGGGTAAATGTTTGGATTGTACAACATACTCTTTCTCTTCATTAGAAGACAACAATACCAGATTCATACTCACCCAGGTCATCAAGCTCCTTATGAAGCCTGTCTCTTTCTTCAGCCAGAGTGGTGTAGTTGATTAGTAACAGCTCTTTTTCTTCCGACAGTTTGGTGTAATTGGTCAGCAAAAGGTCTCTTTCTTCAACCAGCGAGCCGTATCCCATCTGACACTCCTGTCCGTCATTGGTCAGGTTGTTGAATTCAATGTCTGAAAGACAGACTTTGTAATACTGTTTGTGTATGTCTGTCTGCTTATTAGAGCTAAAGGAATTAGAAAGTAACTCACAGAGGAGACGCAGAGTTATGTTCAGAGTCACTTGAAGGAGACACAGCAGCCCAAAGGACACTCCAACTATACGGCAGACTAAAATGAAAATCACATGAAATATTTTGGTATTTTATTATTACTTAAAGGGACACCAGGCAACGTTTTCGTGTTAATTAATCATCTTCGTAAGTCGGTATATGGTTAAATGACTTATTACGGGGCGAATGAAGGCTCTCTCGCCCGCCCCTACTGCCTGTAGGAAGAATATCCCACTTGCAATTCGGTGTATCCTACCCGGCGACCGAAGCAGGATCAGTTTACAGCAGAGGCAGGCTAACGAAACGCTAGAGATTGTTGCAAACGTGTGTATAATGGCAGAGCCGGCGAAGAAGCAGCGAAAACCCTTGACGGAAGACGCAAAGAAAAGGAAAAGAGCTTCAGACCGAGCGAGGGGGAGTTTCGTAGAGAAAAAGCATCAGGCTTGCCTGGTGTCCCTTTAACAAAAGTTTAATTTAGCTCAATCATGTAACTGTAGCTGACAGAAGAAAATAGCAGTTTGAGGTTCAGTGTCTTGCTCAAGGACACCTTGACAGGGTCAAAAGGAGTCGGTGGTCATTTTCTGGGCCTTCCTGTTGCTGGACTACTCATCTACCGCCACCCCAGCCAGGGCTGTCACACACACAGTCAATACGAACTGAAACTGCCACTTACACACACATACACACATGCACAAACAAACACACACACACACTCACACACACTCACACTGGTAGTGGATACATGTGTGTACAGACAGAGACACACATACACATATGGTACATAAGCATTGTACCGTAAGATTTGAGTATCAAACCGAGCATGTATGACTTGCTATTTACAAGGAGAGTTGCAGTCATAATATGTACATCTAGTTGATCATCCTTTTTTTCAAATTCCATTTTGCTCAAACATCTTTTCTCAGCTTTTGGCAGCTTTCTGCTTCCTCAAATTAGATGGTGTGAAACAAGAGGGTAGTTATGCTACTGAGGGGCTGCTAAGGGCTGTCACACACACACAGTCAAACTGAAACTGCCACTCACACACACACACACATGCATGCACAAACAAACACAAACACACACACACACTGGCAGTGGATACATGTGTGTACAGACAGAGACACACACACACATACGGTACATAAGCAAAGATTTGAGTATCAAATCGAGCATGTATGACTTGCTATTTACAAGGAGAGTGGCGGTCATAATATGTACATCTAGTTGATCTTTCTTTTTTTCAAATTCCGTTTTGTTCACACATCTTCAGCTTTTTGCAGCTTTCTGCTTCCTCAAATTAGACGGTGTGAAACAAGAGGGTAGTTATGCTATCTAATAAAAGCTTGGTTACAACCTATGGGGAAAATAATCTTTTCTGTAACAATAACTCACAGGTTACAGAAATAGTTTTTTAAAAGCAGCACTATGTAGCAATATGCCACTTTTTGAGGTTAGTTTTCATGGGCAACTAAACATTATGGTATCGTCTTCAGATTCATGTTGATGGTGCATGGTTATATGAAGGATAAATAACAACAACAACACATTACATTTATATAGAGCTTTCCTCAACACTCAAAGTGCGTTACATGGAAGGGGGGACCTCACTAGCAACCACTACCAATGTGTAGCACCCACCTAGGGGATGATGCACGGCAGCCATGCGCCAGAACGCTCACCACACACCAGTTTAAGGTGGAGAGTGAGGGAGTGAATTAGCAAATTACAGTGTGGGATGATTAGGGGGCCAGATTGAATGAGCCAGGTTGGGAATTTAGCCAGGACACCGGGGAACCCCCTACTCTTTGTGATAAGTGCCATGAGATCTTTACTGACCACAGTGAGTCAGGACCTTGGTTTAAAGGAGAATTCCGGTGTGATATTGACCTAAAGTGTATTTAAGCATGATACCGAGTGTGAACGTATGTCTCATAGCCCATCTCGGCTTGTCCCCTGCACTCCAAAATCTGGCGCTAGTTAGCCGATGCTACCAACAGCTTTTTCAATAGTGGTGCTTCGGCATCGGGCTAGCCATGCAAATAAATCACTGTTTTACACCCATTTACGAGACTCAGTGTATCTCCACACTTCATTGGTAGACTTCCGAGGGCCCTGACATTTAAAACGAGACATTGAGAACTTTGAAAAAGCACTGGTAGTTTACTTACAAGACGATTTATACAGACAGTATCTTCACGAAGTTTAGCGTTTGCAGCCATCTTGAATTTAGTCACGATAAGTCGAGCAAAGAGTACGAATGAACAGGTATGATAAGGGATCAGATTCCAAAAATAATTCAGTGGAAATGCATGGATTCCAGTTGCTGCTACTGGAAGAAACTGGAATCCATGCATTTCCACTGAATTATTTTTGGAATCTGATCCCTTATCATACCTGTTCATTCTTACTCGTTGCTCGACTTATCGTGACTAAATTCAAGATGGCTGCAAGCCAATATTTTGGTATTTTATTATTACTTAAAGGGACACCAGGCAACGTTTTCGTGTTAATTAATCATCTTCGTAAGTCGGTATATGGTTAAATGACTTATTACGGGGCGAATGAAGGCTCTCTCGCCCGCCCCTACTGCCTGTAGGAAGAATATCCCACTTGCAAGTTCGGTGTATCCTACCCGGCGACCGAAGCAGGATCAGTTTACAGCACAGAGGCAGGCTAACGAAACGCTAGAGATTGTTGCAAACGTGTGTATAATGGCAGAGCCGGCGAAGAAGCAGCGAAAACCCTTGACGGAAGACGCAAAGAAAAGGAAAAGAGCTTCAGACTGAGCGAGGGGGAGTTTCGTAGAGAAAAAGCATCAGGCTTGCCTGGTGTCCCTTTAACAAAAGTTTAATTTAGCTCAATCGTGTAACTGTAGCTGACAGAAGAAAATAGCAGTTTGAGGTTCAGTGTCTTGCTCAAGGACACCTTGACAGGGTCAAAAGGAGTCGGTGGTCATTTTCTGGGCCTTCCTGTTGCTGGACTACTCATCTACCGCCACCCCAGCCAGGGCTGTCACACACACAGTCAATACGAACTGAAACTGCCACTTACACACACATACACGCATGCACAAACAAACACAAACACACACTCACACACTCACACTGGTAGTGGATACATGTGTGTACAGACAGACACACACACACACATATGGTACATAAGCAAAGATTTGAGTATCAAACCGAGCATGTATGACTTGCTATTTACAAGGAGAGTTGCAGTCATAATATGTACATCTAGTTGATCATCCTTTTTTTCAAATTCCATTTTGCTCAAACATCTTTTCTCAGCTTTTGGCAGCTTTCTGCTTCCTCAAATTAGATGGTGTGAAACACGAGGGTGGTTATCCTATCTAATAAAAGCTTGGTTACAAACTATGGGGAAAATAATCTTTTCTGTAAAACTAACTCCCAGGTTACAGAAATTGTTTTTTAAAAGCAGTACTATGTAGCAATATGCCACTTTTTGAAGTTAGTTTTCATGGGCAACTAAACATTCTGGTATATTATTCATGTTGATAGTGCATAGTTATATAAAGGATACATGGCATCGGTTGTTACCACAACCACCCAGGCTATGCACAATCCTTTAGTTATGATCCAATGAGAGAATCCAGGTACAAACTTGCATCTTGGTAACCACCAAATCCTGCCATCATTCAGTAAATGCAGTCAAAATAGTTTTGAATGTGAATGGCTTCAGATAACCCTATAGCCTAAGATTAAGTTGTTGTATTACCGTATTGTTTAGTATTACTGTATATTACAACCTTTTACTGCAACCCTCAATATTCCCACAGTGACAGTAGTAGTGTTTTTAGTTGGCTTCATCCCAATGTATCGAGATAGGTACACACATTGATTTGGATGAAGTGATCAACATATTTGTGGGATTGAAATGCTGCTTGGTGAATTTGTGAGGCTGGTGTCTCAGAGCTACAGGCCCATAACCCAAGCACTTCATATAAAACATCTAACAGACCTACAGATTATTAGCCTATTTAAGAATCTATCAGTCACATGTATGTCTACATTTAATACAATTTATTGTCATTTTAATGCAGTATGTTAATCTTTTTCTTCTTTTTTGTCTGTACTTTCATCCTGTGTTCACAGTTCAGCTGCTAATTGCACTTGGAGCATGATTTGGCTTGCATGTGTGCAGTAGTATATGTGTGCGTATTATTATGGCAGAACACACACACACACCTACTGTACAGATGAAAATACAAATATATTATATTTATAATAAATTGATAATATAAACATGTAATTTTTATGTACATGTTCTGAGACTGTATCAATTCTAAACCTATAAGATGAAAAACAACGACTTTAAAAACTGTGATCATATTAATTTTCATTTCTAAATGTGTTATATGCCGATTGTATGTGTAGTGTGAGCCTTTGTTTATGTACCTACCTCTCAGCTGGTTTGATTCTGCATTTGCTGATGTGTTCAAAATCTCTCTGTTGTCTTTTCTGTGATAGTGATCATTATAGTCTTCCATCTCCTCCTTACGCATCTACGCTGCCTTTGATGATCTAATGCACAAATTTAACCAGCACACGTATACAGATGCTCAGCATCAGCTATCCACAAACTCATGTGCCATAGCACTGTGCAGCTGTTGCTGATCATTACAGTATTTACATGTCCATACTTTTTTGAGGTCTGGAGAGGTCATCTGAAGTCTAGTTATCGGACCTCTGATATCTCTCTGTCTCTCTCTCTCTCAAACACACACACACTGTGGGCAGTATTGTCCTATGGGCAGTATGTCTGTTACATGTATAAAATATTCTGATTTATGTATTTCAATACAAAATACTATTTTGTCACTTTATTTTTTACTCTTTGAGGTATGTACTGTGTGTGATGATGTCATAAAAGCGCAAAATGATGCATGGAAGCTAATTGGTGCTGACTTATTCCAAGCAGACACTGATTTTGACCTGATTATGGCCCAGAATCAGTTGGATCCAACAAACTTTTTATTTAATGTTCAATTTATTTATTATTTGTGGCTTAGTAAACATCTAAACATATTGGTTAAAATAGCTGATATATTAGTCATTCATAAAATAAGAAACTTAAAATGAATTGAAAGAAGTAGGACAATACCATGTTTGTTTTCACATTAGGTCAAGTGAGAATACACACATTATACCAGACATAAAACAAACTATCAGAGAAGGCTTCATAAGACATAGAAAAGAGAAAATTCCTATTGTGACATATACAGTGCCCATCAGAAGTTTGGCATTATCATAACCAAATTCATGAGGTATAAACACATGGAATGCTTCTGAAATAACATGATTGAAAGAAAAGTACAAGGATACAAGGATACAAGGAAGTTTATTGTCACATGCATATAGTTACTGGAAGTAAGAAATGCAGTGAAATTATGTCTGGTGTCAGCCTATTTGTGCATTAATGGGGGGGGTAAAAAGTGCAGTAGAAGAGGGGTTTAGTAGATTAAGTGGCAAGGGCTGCATAAAAAAGGTGGGGGAGGATTGGGATTGGGTGGGGGGCACCAACAAGGAGCACCCAAGAGCAAGTAGACTCAGCATGAACGGGAACTCCTCCAAGACTTTTGGAAAAGTATTCCAGATGTCTACCTAAAGATGGTTGAGAGAATGGCAAGTGTGTAGATTTTCATCGATGCAAAATGAGGTTAGTCTAAAATCTAAAACAAGTTTTTACACTTTTTTACACTTTTCTTGCTTACAGAATTCCACACATACCGGTATATTATTTCATAGTTTTTTAACCTTATTGGTTCTGATTCTACAATGGTCGAAATAAAGAAAAATCCATGAACAACTGTGTCCAAATTTTTGACTGGTGTATCTTCTGATATATGGTGTCATGGAAAATCTATATTTGTCTTTCACAAGTCCATCTTAAGTTTAGTGAGCAAGATAAATCATTCCATTGTTTTCCATAAGTCTTGGCACAGTCTTCACCCTTATCAGCATTGTTGGGTTCATTTTCCATCCAGAACCTAGAACAAATGAAGCGACAACATAAACTTACAAACATTTGCTATTGGTTACAGAGCCCAGGAGGTGTCATTGTCAAGATTTTTGTTTTGTATATCGAGAGAATGTGTGCTCGTTGCACAAAATCGTGCACTCGTCTTAATAAGTACTGCACTCGTTTTAATAAATAGTGTGGTGTGCTCATTTTAATAAATTGTGTGCTCATTTTAGTAAATAGGCTGCTCATTTTACTAAATTGTGCACTCATATTATAACAAATTAAAATGAGGGCATGATTTAATAAAATAAGCGCACACTTTAGTAAAATGAGCACACACTTTAGTAAAATGAGTGCACATTCCCTCGATATACACAAATGACACCTCCGGGGCTCCGTAATTGGTGCTACATACAAGCTTAGCTTTTTTTTGTTATCAGCATTATTACATGTCATTGTCTGTTTTATAGTTTTCCTGAGCTATCAAATTAAAATGTATATTCATTAACTCAGGAAAACAAAGTCATTTAAGTCAAGATCTCCCAGAAACAGAGTCTACATCACATGCTTATGGCATTTTAGGGTTTCCCCAGGCTGCCAATATTACTTAAGATGTATTTTTCTTACTTTGTGATTGGTAGAGTCCCATCAACCCACCTCCACTCCCCCTCTATGTCACTGTCTGTCAGGCCAATCCAGGTGTTATGGACACGTGCTGAGATGAACTCCTTTCATTGAAAAAGAAAAACAATGTCTAATTCATTAAAGATTTTGAAGATCTTACAGATATATTTAAAAGGCATGTGTGCCATTGTAACAAAAACATCTGGAAAGCACTTCAGGAATATTTTGACAGATACGGTAACTACACAAGTACAACCAACTGACTGACTGTCCATCAATCCTTGCATCTATCACACACACACACACACATACACACACACACACACACACACACACACACACACCTGTTCCTCTTCGCTGTTGATAATCACCAGGTCAGCTCCTCTCTGTCTACAGTCTTTCCTGGACATAGTCCAGTTTCTGTCCTCAATGGAGAAGAAATAGAGGCTGGATTGGAAACTCTTCCATCCCACTGGCAGGATGTAATAAGATCAATTAGAACTGACAGCTGAAACAAAAGCCTCCCATTAACAAAATAACCACTGGTTAAAGATCAGTGATCATGTCTCTCATTGGTCAAGTTGTTCACACTTGTAAGATTTAAGGCTGAAAGACCATTTGTTACTTGTTTGTTACTTATACTCATGTATTGCTCATGTCTGTCTGCTTATTGCAGCTGAAGTTCTCACAGTGAAGATTCAGAAACACTTGTCAGTGTTCACCAGATCAGTGCCCCTCACCATCACCAATAACTGCACATGCCAATAGAATGACATCTGTGCTAACTCTGCTGTGAAATTCTTTTTATTGGGTAAATGTTTGGATTGTACAACATACTCTTTCTCTTCATTAGAAGACAACAATACCAGATTCATACTCACCCAGGTCATCAAGCTCCTTATGAAGCCTGTCTCTTTCTTCAGCCAGAGTGGTGTAGTTGATTAGTAACAGCTCTTTTTCTTCCGACAGTTTGGTGTAATTGGTCAGCAAAAGGTCTCTTTCTTCAACCAGCGAGCCGTATCCCATCTGACACTCCTGTCCGTCATTGGTCAGGTTGTTGAATTCAATGTCTGAAAGACAGACTTTGTAATACTGTTTGTGTATGTCTGTCTGCTTATTAGAGCTAAAGGAATTAGAAAGTAACTCACAGAGGAGACGCAGAGTTATGTTCAGAGTCACTTGAAGGAGACACAGCAGCCCAAAGGACACTCCAACTATACGGCAGACTAAAATGAAAATCACATGAAATATTTTGGTATTTTATTATTACTTAAAGGGACACCAGGCAACGTTTTCGTGTTAATTAATCATCTTCGTAAGTCGGTATATGGTTAAATGACTTATTACGGGGGGAATGAAGGCTCTCTCGCCCGCCCCTACTGCCTGTAGGAAGAATATCCCACTTGCAAGTTCGGTGTATCCTACCCGGCGACCGAAGCAGGATCAGTTTACAGCACAGAGGCAGGCTAACGAAACGCTAGAGATTGTTGCAAACGTGTGTATAATGGCAGAGCCGGCGAAGAAGCAGCGAAAACCCTTGACGGAAGACGCAAAGAAAAGGAAAAGAGCTTCAGACCGAGCGAGGGGGAGTTTCGTAGAGAAAAAGCATCAGGCTTGCCTGGTGTCCCTTTAACAAAAGTTTAATTTAGCTCAATCATGTAACTGTAGCTGACAGAAGAAAATAGCAGTTTGAGGTTCAGTGTCTTGCTCAAGGACACCTTGACACGGTCAAAAGGAGTCGGTGGTCATTTTCTGGGCCTTCCTGTTGCTGGACTACTCATCTACCGCCACCCCAGCCAGGGCTGTCACACACACAGTCAATACGAACTGAAACTGCCACTTACACACACATACACACATGCACAAACACAAACAAACACAAACACACACACACACACACACACTCACACTGGTAGTGGATACATGTGTGTACAGACAGACACACACACACACATACGGTACATAAGCATTGTACCGTAAGATTTGAGTATCAAACCGGGCATGTATGACTTGCTATTTACAAGGAGAGTGGCGGTCATAATATGTACATCTAGTTGATCTTTCTTTTTTTCAAATTCCGTTTTGTTCACACATCTTCAGCTTTTTGCAGCTTCCTGCTTCCTCAAATTAGACGGTGTGAAACAAGAGGGTAGTTATGCTACTGAGGGGCTGCTAAGGGCTGTCACACACACACAGTCAAACTGAAACTGCCACTCACACACACACACACATGCATGCACAAACAAACACAAACACACACACACACTGGCAGTGGATACATGTGTGTACAGACAGAGACACACACACACATACGGTACATAAGCAAAGATTTGAGTATCAAACCGAGCATGTACTGTATGACTTGCTATTTACAAGGAGAGTGGCGGTCATAATATGTACATCTAGTTGATCTTTCTTTTTTTCAAATTCTGTTTTGTTCACACATCTTCAGCTTTTTGCAGCTTTCTGCTTCCTCAAATTAGACGGTGTGAAACAAGAGGGTAGTTATGCTATCTAATAAAAGCTTGGTTACAACCTATGGGGAAAATAATGTTTTCTGTAACAATAACTCACAGGTTACAGAAATAGTTTTTTAAAAGCAGCACTATGTAGCAATATGCCACTTTTTGAGGTTAGTTTTCATGGGCAACTAAACATTATGGTATCGTCTTCAGATTCATGTTGATGGTGCATGGTTATATGAAGGATAAATAACAACAACAACAACACATTACATTTATATAGAGCTTTCCTCAACACTCAAAGTGCGTTACATGGAAGGGGGGACCTCACTAGCAACCACTACCAATGTGTAGCACCCACCTAGGGGATGATGCACGGCAGCCATGCGCCAGAACGCTCACCACACACCAGTTTAAGGTGGAGAGTGAGGGAGTGAATTAGCAAATTACAGTGTGGGATGATTAGGGGGCCAGATTGAATGAGCCAGGTTGGGAATTTAGCCAAGACACCGGGGAACCCCCTACTCTTTGTGATAAGTGCCATGAGATCTTTACTGACCACAGTGAGTCAGGACCTTGGTTTAAAGGAGAATTCCGGTGTGATATTGACCTAAAGTGTATTTAAACATGATACCGAGTATGAACGTATGTCTCATAGCCCATCTCGGCTTGTCCCCTGCACTCCAAAATCTGGCGCTAGTTAGCCGATGCTACCAACAGCTTTTTCAATAGTGGTGCTTCGGCATCGGGCTAGCCATGCAAATAAATCACTGTTTTACACCCATTTACGAGGCTCAGTGTATCTCCACACTTCATTGGTAGACTTCCGAGGGCCCTGACATTTAAAACGAGACATTGAGAACTTTGAAAAAGCACTGGTAGTTTACTTACAAGACGATTTATACAGACAGTATCTTCACGAAGTTTAGCGTTTGCAGCCATCTTGAATTTAGTCACGATAAGTCGAGCAAAGAGTAAGAATGAACAGGTATGATAAGGGATCAGATTCCAAAAATAATTCAGTGGAAATGCATGGATTCCAGTTGCTGCTACTGGAAGAAACTGCATTACCACAACCACCCAGGCTATGCACAATCCTTTAGTTATATGATCCAATGAGAGAACCCAGGGACAAACTTGGTCACTCCAAAATCCTGACATCATTCAGTAAATGCAGTCAAAATAGTTTTGAATGTGAATGGCTTCAGATAACCCTATAGCCTACGATTAAAGGATAATTCTGGTATTTAGCACTTTGAGTCCCTTTTCTGGTTTGTTTTGGTGGTTGTTTTGAGTGGTGCACACCGAAATTTTGACAATTGGTCCGGTCTCGATTTTTCTGACTCGTTTTGAATCGCGAAATGTATGATTTCCAGCCATGTTATTTGCTATTGTGGAACTATTTTTTCAGATACCTCACAACCGCGTATAAACTTCCGATCAATATTTGAGCCTGAAGCATAGACAGTATGTAAACAGCCCCCGTTTTCGTTTCCGGAGTAATATCAACGTGCAATGAGTCTTCCAACAGAAATCAATGGGATTTTACAAAATGCCAAATAAAACACGACAGAAACTGTATTTCGCTACGCTATTTGTTTTGGAACATCAACAAACACTACTAACCACTCAGTGAGTTGCACAGTTTTGAAAACGAACGTTAAGGGTTGTTTTAAGGACATGTTTGTGCATGACCATAGGCTGCCACTCTGAAGTAGTCAAAGGCGATTCAAAACGAGTCAGAAAAGTCGAGACAGTACCCATCGTCAAAATTTCGGTGTCCACCACTCTAGTTCATCCAAAACAAACCAGAAAAGGGACTCAAAGTGCTACCGTATTACCGTATTGTTTAGTATTACCATATATTACTACCTTTTACTACAAGCCTCAATACGCACAGTGTACAGTATGTTTTTAGTTGGCTTCATCCCAATGTATCGAGATAGGTACAAACATTGATTTAGATAAAGTGATCAACATATTTGTGGGATTCAAATGCTACTTGGTGAATTTGAAGGCTGGTTTGGGCTGGTTTGGGAGGCTGGTGTTGTCTCAGAGCTATAGGCCCATAACACAAGCACTTCATATAAAACATTTAACAGACAGACTATTAGCCTATTCAAGAATCTATCAGTCACTTGTATGTCTACATTTAATACATTTTATTGTCATTTTAATGCAGTGCGTTTTTCTTTTTAGTCTGTACTTTTATCCTGCGTTCACAGTTCAGTTGCTAATTGCACTTGGAGCATGATTATCGCTGGCTTGCACGTGTGCAGTAGTATATGTGTGCGTATTATTTTGGCTGAAAAAAGAACACACACACACACACCTACTGTACAGATGAAAATACAAATATATTATATTCATAATAAATGTATAATATAAACATGTTGATTTTATGTTACATTTTCTAACTGAAACTAAGTATATACTCTTGATATATAAGTATATACTCTTTTGATCCCGTGAGGGAAATTTGGTCTCTGCATTTATCCCAATCCGTGAATTAGTGAAACACACACAGCACACAGTGTACACACAGTGAGGTGAAGCACACACTAATTCCGACGCAGTGAGCTGCCTGCATCAACAGCGGCGCTCGGGAAGCAGTGAGGGGTTAGGTGCCTTGCTTAAGGGCACTTCAGCCTACTGGTCAGGGTTCAAACCTGCAACCCTCCGGTTACAGGTCTGAAGTGCTAACCAGTAGGCCACGGCTGCCCCAAACAACTGAAACTGTATCAATTCTAAACATATAAGATGAAAAACAACGACTTTAAAAACTGTCATCATATTAATTATTCCTAATTAAATTATTTACATTTCTAAATGTGTCCTATGCCGAGTGTATGTGTAGTGTTAGCCTTTGTTTATGTACCTACCTCTCAGCTGGTTTGATCCGGCATTTGCTGATGTGTTCAAAATCTCTCTGTTGTCTTTTCTGTGATAGTGATCATTATAGTCTTCCATCTCCATACGCATCTATGCTGCCTTTGATGATCTAATTCACAAGTTTAACCAGCACACGTATATAGCTGCACACAGGGGCATGTCTAGGGAGAGGCTGGGGGAGGCAGTGCCTCCCCTGAGATAAACCCTGCCCTCCCTGAGAAATTATCTGCGACAGGCGAAAAATGCAAAATGCACACCCATTCTTCTCTGTTGGATTGCTCACAAAGTTATAATCTCTCTGATATCACATGCATATCACCTGACAGAGCACAAGCTTAGCTTTCAGATGGTATTACTAGTTGCTGTGGTAAAAGGTTTGTGAGAAAATTAACCTGAATTTACATGAAATGTAATCAAATTTACATTCTGCACATTATCTGCGACGGGCGAAAAATGCAAAATGCACACCCATGCATATCACCTGGAAGAGCACAATTGACCTACACATAGCCTACAGTGTACTGACATTTAAGATAAATATAAGTCAATGACAATCGTGTAAAATGTAAGTCAATATGATCAAAATTCAATATGAAATAGTGATTACTATGTATTTAGCTGGTATTTATGCAGCTCATAAATAATATAAACTTAGGCTAATATAAATTTCAAAATGTATGAAATACAATGATATGAAGCCACTTTTTTACTGAGTGTGTTTGGGGGAGTCTATGTCATGTAATGTCTCCACTGGTGTGGTAGGGGGCTCCCAAATCAAATCAAGAGTATCAACATTCTTGACTTATTATCGATATCATGAGGGGGAGACCGGGTATGGTTGTAACACACTTTTCTTCAGCACCTAAAACTACCATTTCTTTTAAAGCTACAGTTCTGGAACTTTTTGGCAAAATACCCACATTTGTCTACTACAAGTGGCAACCATTTAAATCTCTTCAACTATATTACAGAATTTGTGAGATTATGACAAATGCAGTGTTTACCTTTGTTACAACCTACCCCACTACTGGGGTAGATTGTAACACCTATTGGGGTAGATTGTAACAGGTAAAAAAAAAATGCAGAAAAACAATGGAATTCCATTTGATATACTGATTTATTGCATTAACAGGGTACACAGGGTGTGAAAATAGATTCACCAACATATTGTATACCATACAATCCGTTCTTCACATAGAGAATGGAGATCATATTAACGTTTTAAACTAAATATAAAAACCACAACGTTTATACTTTTGTGTGTGTATGTATTTGTGTCTCTCATGGAAAGACAGAGAGGGCTGAACAGTCACACACACACATCCCTGGTCTTTAAGTAGTTTGAACTTCTGCCAATATCTATGAAGGGTAACATGGCAGATACCATGCTTTCTTGCCACTGCCCTGACAGATGTTCCCTTTTTAACCTCCTCTGCTGCTCTTTTTAGTACCTTGGCATCCACTCCACGATTAGTTTTCCTCACCCATGTTCTGGGCATTCTGTATAATTATTAAAATCACAAAACATATGTTCTTTGAATGTAAGGGGATGGTTGTAACATTTTTAAAAAATGTGTTACAACCTACCCCACCACTGTCATCCATTGTTTAGCTAGCTGTATTAGCATGGTGCTTTGACATTAGCAAGAGAGAGCTACACCATTCTTTACTAGAGAAACTACAGTTTGACCTGATGTAACTCATACAACTGTATCTACAATGGTAAAAGCACTAGAAAAAAATAAATCTAAAAAAAAAAAGTTACTTTCTTACCTCAGATGTTGAATTTTTCTCCTTACTCCAGGAGAAATGGCGCTAACAACTTGAAAATGTCCATGTGTGATCGTTAAGGAAGTCTGAGGAGTCAGAAACTGTCACATGGCTCATATCTTATCCCTGATTGGTGGAATTGGTGATGTTACAACTCCCCCCATGTTACGACCATACCCGGTCTCCCCCCTATGCTGTCATCACTGGTAATGAAGTGCAAGTGTGTGGGTTTGTCATCAACCCTAACGCCCCCTATTTGGGTACATCCCCTGACAGAAGGGTTCAGAGTGGTGCGAATGAGACCTATGGACTTCTAGAAACTAAATGTCCAATGAAAATCAGTTACACCGATTGCCAGTAAATAAAAAAGGTAATGGCACCTACAGGATCAATCGACTGGGATGCCATGGTGTGACCTTTTTGTGTTATGTGAAAGTGACTATCACCTGGAGCGAATTTTTTTTGATCCTGCGATGTGGTAGCCTGGGTGTTCCCATGCTGCCTTGCGCGTGATTTGATTCACGCTGCTAAGGCAGCCTGGAGACCATGGAGCAAATTTTCGCCTGAGATAGGGAACCAATCACAGAACAGGTGGGAAAGCAAGACGATGATGAGCTATGCACAGACGCATTTGATAGACATCCGTGGCACCCAATAAACGGATCTGGGCATTTTTTTCAAATACGAGAAAAAGAACGTTTGGTTCCCAGACCACGTCTCATTGAGAAGTGGTGGCGCTAGCCAGGCTAGCGATGTGGAGGAAAATAAAAAATAAACTCGACTGGTACCATTTTGAGCACTTTCTCCCTACAATGTGCAATGAGAATCCACAACCGTCACATGAACTGTAGCCTACCTGTTTCAATGACCATGGACAACTCTTCTGATGTGGTGTCCTGCACTGATGAGCCTGAAACTGTGGAGATGCCTCTGTAAATACATGTGAAATCGATTAAAGTGTTTGATATTATTCTGATACTGTTGTGGCTGTAATATTCTTTCTGTAATTGAATTATTTAGTTATAACTCATATAGCAGGGACTGGATTTGGGGATTCGGGACTTGGTTCCCCATTAACAAAATGCTGAAATAGTGATGAAAAACTACCACAGCGCGTCTGTAACATTAACGTTAACGTTAGGTGTTGGTATCTTTAATAACGAAGTTAGCTAACATCCAGCCGCTAGTCAAAGCATACAATCCTGACTTAGGTGATAACTAAGCTATCGCTAAGCTTGCTTGCTTGCAGGCACATTGATTCTTCATTAGTTAGGGTAGAGAACCAAATCATAACCTAAAACAGCATAAAATTGTCTAGTATATAACTTCACAGGTTAAAAGCAAAATTTACCTTAGAGCGATGAGCACACAAAAGTGTGCTTGTTGATTCTTGAGGCGTACTTGTTCCTTTTGCCCCTGACAGATTCAATGTTCACTACACCTCGTTTGTGTGGCTCCTCATTTTTTCTAAGAGATTGGTAGCACAGTGATCTCACAACGACACCATCTAGGCCTACTACCTTGGAGACTAAAAAACCCAACATGCACGACTAAAAAAACAACATGCACGTAATAATTACAAAATAAAACACTGGATTATTTTGTTAAACAGCTTTATTGAAGTGCATTTACAAGCTGTGTTTGGATCTGACGTTAGCCACCTAGCTAGCTGACATCAACATTACCTTCACAAAACATAAACTGTTCATGGAACAATCTACGATCCAATTCTGATGGTTTAGTAGAAGTAGGCTACAGGATAATTTTGTTACACTGCTTTATTGAAGTGCATTTACAAGCTGTTGTGTCTTATCTAGTATTACCCATCTAGCTATCTGGTATTAGCCATCTAGCTAGCTGACTGACTTTACCTTCATATTTATATATAAATTGTTCATGGAACAATTTAATTGTTAATAGGCCTTTATCACGGCAGCTGAAGTAGGAAGTGAACAGCCCTGTTCCTGTGTGAGCACAGGTGTTTCTAATTAAGTGTCAGATTCGGCCACAGTTACTTCAACCAGAGGCCGTTAATGTTTTTAGGAACACCTGCCAACAGGAAACTGAACAGCCCTGCTTCAGCTGCCCGTGGGCTGCCGTGATAAAGGCCTATTCACCTTATTCAGCCCCGCCCATTTTGTTAAATTCCACGTTGTCTTTAAACTTCCGGTCGGCTAGCTACGTCTAGTTAGCTTCATTGGGATAACACGGCAGAAGAGGATAGAGAGGCTAACTTGGGAGGAAAACGACAAATGCCATCAGGAGGTCAGATTGCAATATTGTACTTCGCTACCCAAGGCTATTCACCCCTACGGAGTGGGTAGACGATGCGGCAGTGGCCGCAATCCTTATCTGTTTGGTAATGGTAACTAGTTTAGAAAGTCATTACAGAACAGCCGATCCATAGTCATTTTTTTCCTAACTTCAGATAGGAAAGCTGTATAACAGAAATGTCTTAAGTCACCAAAATCCTAAATAAACGTTCCTAACTTTAGGATGACCCATAATATATGATGCCAGTCATCTCGATAGAGCTATGCTATCTCAATGTATCGCAATGGATGTACTGCTCAATTCGGAGAAGTTCGGAGACAATGTGGGCAAAGCTAGCGCCCCATGTTTGCGCGCGGAATAAGGTGAATTGTTCATAGAACAATTTATATCTCCGATCCAGTTTGGATCACTTAGTTTTCCTGTGATGTTCCACAATATCTGCCACCTGTGATGGATTAATACCCGCAAATTCCTTGTAAACTTGTAGATAGCTCAGATAACGTTAGTTTCTCCATAAGACATTGTTAACCGGAAGTGTGTATACGGCTTATTAATATTCAAAATGGCGGCGTGAAATAGGCTTATGCTTAAAGCCTGAGAAACTGACAGTTGGTGCAGGTGGCCTGGCCACCTGGCCCAAGATTCTAATTGCTTAACGGCCCTATTGTGATGTCATCAGCCCAATGTTAAGTCTATGGGGACATTTTGAATAGTTTTTAATTAATAGTTTAAAAAGTATTCATGGGTTTCATCAGGTCCCTTTCCACAGGTGTATAAAATCAAGTGCCTAGATTATGAATGCAGACTGCATTGTGCTTAGGGACCTGATGAAAGCCATGAATAAAAGTTACAAAGATGAAAAATACACATGTCCTAAGTAAGACCTACGTAACATAGTTTGAATGACGTTTCTAGTTAAGCGGTTGAAGCTGCATTAACTGCGTTAGAAGAAGAATAAGAAGAAGACTTTGGAAGAACAGTAGGCTACAGTGCATTTTCATGCACTGTAATTAAGTGAAAAATATCTTCCCTTTGATGAAAAATGTGTGTAGCCTATAGGCCTATTTTATTCTGAAAAATAATAACATAGTGTCAACAAAAAATAAACTAACCTAGAGGCCTTGACGGTCTGCACTCCAGTCCAATAGGTGGTAGCATTACATTAAAGCATTGACTTATCAGCCTTCGGAAACCGAAAGAACAAGGCACTCGACGGAAGTTTTCTTGCCTGATTATAACACGTTTACCTATATTCTGTATATCATTACGAAGATTTCAAACTTAAATATTTTGAACTATTGTCAACAAAGCCGACAACTAATGCTACAAATTGGTTGACTGTCAGAATCCCGGTAGCGCGTGGCAGGTTATAGTTAACCTGCACTGGCTGTCGTAGCCGCCTAGCAATAGCATAGCTTTGGAAGAGATAAAGACATAGTGAACACGACAAAAAGAAAAGTTGACACAGCCAGGGGCAGTCCACAGTCTCTCTGTGGCTCATCTCCGAATAGCGCTGGACCGCTGATGTAATGCCTTGAATAAGGAGAAGGATACTCTTCGACCTGCACTCTTCGGTTTGCCGTGGTGAGTTTTCCGACCAACTTAGTGTTGTCGTCAACAAGCCAACAGAATGTCCAAAGGCAACGGCTGGTTTGTAACATATGTTCATAACGGAGTCTGCGTGTATCAACAATAACGTTAAGCTACTGTTGAACCTAAAAAGCTGACGCTACGTTATGTTAGATTAGCTAGCCAGCTAGTTTGACATGTAAAAAGGTTGAGAGAGACTGTCATTTGCGTATAGAATTAACATTTGCTTGTCAGCCATCATCATTCTTGATGTTGACTAACGTAAATGATGGTTTAGCAGTTAGTGAGTCATTGTGTGTACCTAACATGATGCCTAGGGGCTCTTCTGTTAAGCCTGACATAACTATTCGATGAGCTAATTTAGCCTTCGGGTGAGGTGTCATGCCCAGCTGTTACTTTGCATCCATAAGGATAGGCTACTGCTCTTGGCAACTATGACAAGTCTGTTGAAGTCTTTAGATTGTGACATTACGCAAGTTAAAACGGTAACGTGTGATTTTACAATAAGCTGTTAACCAGCCACAACCCCAGTTGTCATCATGTGTCACTCACTGTAAATCAGGCTGTCTTTGTTTACTACTTAAGAGAACACCAATTCACCTGCTCATGGCGTGTGCAAAAGTGCCACTGGACGAGCAGCATGTCACCGACATCATAGGGCCTAATGGCCGAGAACGCACCCTTCCGGCCCTGGTAAGCTCAAGATTTTATAGACCAATATATCATTGAATGGTGATGTCGAGTAGCTGTCATAACGTGTAACTCTATTTTATCATTCAAACAGCACCCAGACCGTAAGGAGGAGCGTTGTTTTCTTCTGTACAAACCCCCTCCCGAGAAGAATTCGTCTGCACAGACCGAAGAGTTCTTGGAGCAAGCTCAGTTTATATCTGAAGATTTGGATTGGTTGCTGTCACTGCCTCATGATAAATTCTGGTGCCAGGTAAGTAGTTGGGCGATATTAATCCGATATTAATCATGCCTTTTTCCCGGACTGGTTGAGACATAACACAATAACGGAAGCACATTTAAATATCTTCTTGTCATTTTTGTTTGTCAATAAACTGGCATCATTACTTACTTCAGTGGTCCTCCCGTTTGCAATACATTCCTGTTTGTCTTGTTGGGTAATTTGTGTTGTGTACTAACTGGTGGACAATACATTATTCCTTACATATCTTATTGAAAGCACTGCAAATTCCCAGCTGTTAAGGCTGTTAACGCCCACTGGGGACGACATTCACTTCTATGGATTTGATGCTCAAGTGATAGAACAGTTTTCGAAACGTTGGTGTTGACCTGTGTCAGATGCCGCCAGTGGGTTTTTCTCTGTTAAAAGTAATGGAGATCTAAACTTTGGTGTGACTTGATAAGCGTCAGAAGCCACCAGTGGGTGATTGCCTTAATACTAACCTCCCTCCATCCCACAGGTAGTGTTTGATGAGTCTGTGCAGAGATGTCTGGATTCATACCTGAGCTACGCTCCTCGCTCTCTGGATGTGACTCTGTCTCTCTCGTCTCCTGCCGTGGCCGACATGCAACGCTGCATCCACCGGTCTGTGTTCATGGTCTTCCTGAGGATGGCTACCCACAAGGAGTCCAAGGTGAGACCTATAAGGGAACAGAAAGAGCTGTGGCGCAAGCGGCAGCACCTTTACTACACTTGGGTCTAAAATGCCCATAGGGACATCTCATGACCTGCCCATCTCTCTCTACCACTCGCTTCCTGTCACTCTCAATTGTCCTGTCTGTGTGAAGGTAAAATAAAATATAGTTTTAAAAAAAACATATTGTTTTTAGTTCAAGTGATGAGTGTTTTTGATTCAATGTTTTGTTGTTTTGTTCATTATGGTGATGTCATCTTCTGCTACTGTCAGGAGAACTTCATCACCCCGGAAGTATTTGGAGAGATAATTTACAACAACTTCCTGTTTGACATTCCTAAGATCCTGGACCTCTGTGTGCTCTTTGGCAAAGGCAATGCACAGCTTCTGCACAAGATGATCGGTTGGTAACACCAGTCTTAATCACTGACAGATTGAAAGAAATAGATATTGGGCAGTGACACCCATAAATATTCAATTGAATGTTAAATCAATGTATTCTTTGCTTTTTAGACAACATATTCACACAGCAGCCTTCTTACTATGGTGATTTGAATGAAACCGTTCCCTCTATCATCCAGGTAAGAAGGCACAGACACTTTGTTCAGTTGGTCTTTTCTGCTTTTAGAATGTTTGTAAACAATAGGCTCCAAGATACTTCCGGGTGGTAGAACGCCAACGGCTTCCACTGACCTTACAAAGTTAAAAACATTGTTGATCAAAGTTGAAACAATAACGACAACGTGTATTGTTTGGCGTTGTGCCGCCAGATATACAGCATCAAGTGTAGGGTTTTATCGATTTCGTTCTGTTGCCTTTATAATGTTCATGGCAACCATTGTCTAGGCATAGGTTTTTGTACTACAGAGTAGCCTTCTGTTCACTTGCAGTACTCTAAAGTAGAATGTAAGCTTTCTAAACTATAACCACTTTAAATTCATTTAGGAGACCATTCAAGTCCCAAGTGTAGCTTCTGGAAAAAAATAGATTCCCTCACTAAGACAACAGGGCTTGTAGTATACATGCGTTTATTTTGTTTGCTTTCATGGATTTGAAAATCGAATATGCTTAGAGGACATGTACGTGCTCAATGCGCATTCTCGCCTGCAAGGCTGTGTGCATGACCTTGCCGGAGCCTTTAGTAAACTAAACTGTAGTTTCTCCTGCTATTACCAAAGTCCTTATAGACATGTCCCCCAACTCGACGGCCATCTTGGTAATGCACTTTGGACAGTTATCGGGCAGCTATTTTCCTATTCAAGTGAATGGAGAGGCATACAGGAAGGGGCGAGATATACTGTTGGCGTTACAAATTACCCCATGCATTTCTATGGAGGATTCTTTGAGTGCTGTGTCTCCTCATTAGAAAGTCTTGGCTATTACTTTGTGGTATTACAGCTGATCTGGTGGGTCAAGGTGCTACTAACACTAATGTGCTGCATTTGGTGCCCAGAGAGCATGTATGAGAGTGTGTACTATGTCTGTAAGTTAGTTTAAATGTATCTGCTAAACAAAGAAATTTAGATGCGTTTAAAGAATGCCTCAGTGCATGCACTGTGTCGTTTGTACTGTAATGCGAGTTGCTTTGCCTAAAAGTAGTCCATGACCTAAGTGTAAAAGGAAGTGTGTTAAGAGAGTCTCTGTGTGTACACAGGTAAGTGTGTTAAGAGAGTCTCTGTGTGTACACAGGTGCTAGACACAGTCCTGGAGAAGTGTGGCCTTCAGTCCGAGGGAGCCTCTGCCTCTGAGCCTCTTAAACTCAACTCATATGGTCGGACAACTGCCATGACCATGTCTCAGGAAGTGAGTGTCTTACCTGTGAGAACGTCTGTGTGTGTGTCTTTCTTGGACGGACTGTGGAGGATGTGGGGAGTAGACTGTGTGTGTGTGCCTGTGTGTGTGTGCCTGTGTGTGTGTGCCTGTGTGTGTTACTTTCTTAGATGGGCTGTGGAGGATGTGGGGAGTAGACTGTGTGCCTGTGTGTCTGTGTGTGTGTGCCTGTGTGTATGTGTGTGTTACTTTCTTAGATGGGCTGGGGAGGATGTGGCCAGTAGATGTGTGTATGTTACTTACTTTGATAGGCTGTGGAGGATGTGGGCAGTAGATAGTGTGTATATAGCGTAACGTGACTTCTCTTTGCTTTTTGTGTGTAAGGACCTTGTGGACCTGATGGTGTACATGTGTGACACGTGTACCACTCTTCACTCCTTCTTGGACATTTTCCCCGCAGCCTGCCAAACATTCCACTCCCACGGGTTTCTCAGCAGGTCAGAGACCAATAGGGGATGGAGGGTCTGCTGGACTCCTTTAACAGGAACTGAGCCATCTTATAGAGCTTCATCATTGATTGAATATAATGTTACCTGTAATCATTGTTGTACTCTTACAACAGGAATGGAATTGTTACATTAGCTGGATTAATGGTGCTCTAAGCGATGCTGGGTAACGTCACTTCTGGTGACTTTCAAACAAAACGGAGAGCTAGCTCGCTACTTCCCCCTCCCTCCCGTGCTGCTCCCGTGCAATTGAAACTCTCCTAAACGCGCATCTTGTCTGTGATTTGCTGGAACAGTTTATGTTTTTATGGGCTAGGTTTGCCCAGGTTGTTTTTGTTGCCGTTTTTGAAGCCTGCGCTGTCCACAGAGATCGCGTTTTTTTACAGTGTATTCAGGACACAGACAGCTAGTGGTTGGTTAGGTGATATTTGCAGTAAGTGACATAAAATGTTTTTGCCTAAAAAACGCGTGGCATCGCTTAGAGCACCTTTAAATAATAATAATAATAATAATAATAATAATAATAATCTTTATTTATATAGCACTTTTCAAAACAAAGTTACAAAGTGCTGTACAATATCAACATAAATGAAAATGCAAATAAGACATAATAATATAACAATCAAATAATATATACTAATTCAATTAGAACGTAACATAAATTTGAAAAAGGAAAATAAACTTATACTGAAATAAAGCTTACTGAAATAAAACTTGACACTGAAATAAAACTTACTGAAATAAAACTTAATAAACTTAACACAAAATGGAGTATATTACTTAAACAAAACTAAGGAAGGCTTGCTTGTAAAGATGAGTTTTAAGGAGGGATTTAAAAGAGCATACTGACTTGACCTGATTTCATCAGGCAGGTCATTCCAGAGCCTAGGTGCCCTGACACTAAATGCTCTCTCCCCTTTAGTTTTGAGATTGACCTTAGGAATAGTTAGGAAACCACTACCAGATGATCTTAAAGTACGCACAGGTGTATAAGGTACTAGGAGGTCAGATATGTAGTTGGGAGACAGGCCATGTAGAGCTTTAAAAGTAATCAGAAGAATCTTAAAATCAATTCTAAAGCTTACTGGGAGCCAGTGCAGTGAGGCTAAAACAGGAGTAATTTGATTACAGTACTTTGTCTTAGTAAGAAGCCGGGCAGCTGAATTCTGAACAGTTTGAAGTCTCTTTATAGATTTTTGGTTCAGACAAGAAACTTAACTTAACTTTAAAAGTTAAGATGGAACTAATCTTGGAAATATTTCCGAGGTGATAGAAACAAGACTGTATAAGCTTTGTGATGTGACGTTCAAAGCTTAAATTACTGTCAAACCAGACACCAAGATTCTTTGCAACAGGTTTTACACAGTCTAAAAATTGAAAGGGACCTAAGGATGGTATCATTTGTTTCACTATGTGCTGGGATCCAATGATGAGGACTTCTGTTTTGTCAGAATTCAACTGGAGGAAATTGTTTGACATCCAGTTTTTTATGTCACAAAGACATTCATTTAAGGAATTCAGCATACTAGGATCAGAGGAACTAATGGGCAGGTACAGCTGTGTATCATCAGCATAGAAGTGGAAGGAGACACAGTGTTTCTGGATAATGTGCCCAAGAGGAAGCATGTATAAACAAAATAAGATTGGTCCTAAAACTGACCCTTGAGGTACCCCATACTTGACAGGAGAAAATGAAGATGTGTAACTGTTTGCAGAAACACAAAACTTCCTATTTGACAAGTAAGATGAAAACCATTGTAAGGCTGTACCAGAAATTCCCACCCAATGTTCCAGTCTATGCAGCAGTATGCTGTGATCAATAGTGTCAAAGGCTGCGCTAAGATCAAGAAGTACAAGGACAGAACACATGCCATCATCAGCTGTTCTTAAAAGGTCATTTGTAACTTTCAGCAGTGCTGTCTCAGTGCTATGATACTTTCGGAAACCAGATTGTAGCTTTTCAAAAAGATTATTATTTTCCAGTGCAGAGACAAGCTGCTTGGACACTAATCTTTCAAGAATCTTTGATACAAATGGTAACTTGGAAATAGGTCTGTAGTTTTGAGGTAGAGATGGATCAAGCCCTGATTTCTTTAGGAATGGGCTCACACTTGAACTATTAAAAATAGAAAGCAAACAGGACCCAACAGATTCAATTACTTCTAATAGGAACTTTGTTGGTACTACATCAAGAGGACTGGAAGATACTGTCATATGTGACACTGTCTCTAGAAGTTCAGATAGAGTAACTGTATTGAAGTGGTTTAAAGTATGCCTATCCTGTAAGAAAGAGACTTCAGAGTGCATAGTATTAGGAGTGATAGAGGTTCTAATTGACTCTACTTTCTCAGTAAAAAAGGACAAAAACTTTTCACAATCAGCATCATTTTCCACTGGGACACAGGGAGTAGATGGCTTTACCAGCTGCTCTACTGTTTTAAATAGAAATCTAGGATTATGCTGATGATCAGAAATAAGTTCTGAAAAGTAATGTGTGTAATGAGTAAATATATGTAATGTTATACGTGTAGTCATTAGACAGCTCATGTACTCATGTAAGAGTTGAGCTGCCTAATGAATGAATGAATGAAAACTGAAAGATTGAGAATGTGAGAATCTTTCTGCTTTGCTGTAGTATTTTGATGTGGAACACCAGTGCACGCTCACTGAAAAGATTACTGTTTCACCCTCCTTGTTTTTACTGTTCACGTTTTTTCTTTCTAGACTAACTTCATTTTATGAGATGGCAGTTCCTGAATTGGAGAAAGCAGTGAGAAAGAGGAATTTCGATAGAAGGTATCATACACACACACACATACACACATACACATGCACATACACATACACACACACACACACACACCGATTGTTTTCTGATCTTGTTTCCCTTCTCTCAGTGTTCAGGAGGACCTGTGGAGTAGGCTTTGCCATTCGCGTAAGAAGTTGGTGGAGATAGCCCATCTGCTTATTCAACACACCTGCCTGCAGCCTATTCTAGAGGGGTACATGCTGTGCACACAAGCACCATGCAAATACTCGTGTGACTGAATGGGGCCTTATTTAAATGTTGGGCAAAGTGTAAAAGTTGAAGCAAAAGTAGAGTTAGTTTTTATAACTTGGCAACATTTATTTGCTAATTTAATTTTAGCATATCCACATACTACACAACAGCTTTACTCTATGGATGAAATGCTTAGCTGACTTTGCCTGTCATTTGAATCACCCTTAATTTCCCGCCTGTTAAACAAAAAAAATATTTTGGTGTTTTCCTTTGCCTTGCAGCACTGAGAACACACTGTCTTATGTGGAAGATCTACTGCAGAATTTCACCAACTTCATTCAGGAGAAAAGGTACTCACACGCTCACATGTATGTTTGTGTTCCATAGAGAGAGTTTCTTTTGTCCTTCTGCAAGCTGTCTGTGTAACAGGCTTCTCCACCTTCTTCTCCACCTTCTTCACCACAAGATCCCACAATGGGTCAATAGAACAAATTTACATTTACATTTGCCTTTTTGCTTCCTGGTAGAGAAGGCCAATATGGCTGCAATGCATATGCCCATGTGCTTTTAACCAGTTTCCATGTTTAATTAAAGGCTTTTTTCAATTCATTTTCTAAACAGAGTGCCTTTGTTACTTCCCTTTTGTTTTTACTTAACTCACATCCGCTACAAAAAAGCCACCTGTTTGAAGTTAATACTGTTATAAGTCTCCTAGTAGCGCTCATAGCTCCATTTTTGTTTTCTCTTAGATTTACATTTATTAATTTGTTTGACACTTGTATCCAGAGTGCCTTAGAAATGAGGAATAGCATTCAAGCAACAGTACAGAGAAGACCCTGCAGTAACAATGCAAGTTAAACAGAAAGACAGAACCTAAGCTACAGGAGATTGTATTGTTATCTATTTTATGTCAGTCATTTTCCCCTGTGATGGCTGCTCTTGCTCCTAAAATTAAATGGAAAAACTCCTTTCTGAAGACTTTGTTTAAGTCATTTCTTTCAGTGTGCAAACTACTCCTCTTTCTCTTCAACTCTTGGTTCAAACGCACCTGGCTAAACTCTAGATCATCTGAGCGCAACAATACTCCACTGCCCCCTGTGATGGCTGAAATGGTCTCTGTAGTCCCCCAAATCTGGTCTCTGTAGTCCCTGGATGCTTAAGTTTGTGGTCACATTGTCCCACTACCATGCCATGTGTTGGCAAAAGTGAAAAGATCTGCTGACGCTGGTTTTTGTGTTGCTGTCTGTTCCCTCAGATTCCTGGCTGACTATGACGAGCAGTTTCCGTTGGAAGATGACATCAGTCTCCTGCAGCAGGTGTCTCCTCACCTGTATCCTTTGTGCTGTTTTGTAAGGCTCTTATCTAAGCCACATAGGCTCTTATCTCCCAAGCAAGGAATTAATTTTTATTCAATTTGTTAATTTAAATGAATCCCTTTAATTCTTGTTATTTGCATTTCCTTTTATTCAAGTTGCACTGTACTGCACTGTGAATGCCTTTGCAATACAATATATGATGCTGATTGCTCATAAAACAAATTTGAATTGACAGCAGCCGGGTTAAAAGTGAAGTCTGCAATTCTGGCAAAAATGTTGTTGATATTTGGGCTCAACTGTGTATACGTGTAAAATTTATATTGACAGCTAGAGGGCTGCAAGGTGAAATTGTGGACTTCCCCTTTCAACCAGACTTCATCAAATTCATCTCCTTCTCCTTATTCACCAGGCTGGCCGAACCTCTAAAACCCTCTCACAACTTGAAGAACACATCACTAAATTTAAAAACAAAAAATCACCAGGATGGCCTTAATCCTGAAACCCTCTCACAACTCGAAGAACACAAAAAGAAAATCACCAGGATGGCCTTAATCATGAAACCTTCTCACAACTTGAACTAGGAGACACTCCCCCTGCTCTTCTGCTTTGTATTTCGTTTACTTTAGAATGTTTCAAATGTGCATTTCAAACGCGCTGATATTTCCATGCCCAATTCCACTCACAATTCTCCCATGGGTGATCTGTTGTGTGAGGGGGTACCGCTTTCAAACATGCTGATATTTCCATGCCCAATTCCACTCACAATTCTCCCATGGGTGATCTGTTGTGTGAGGGGGTACCGCTTTCAAACATGCTGATATTTCCATGCCCAATTCCACTCACAATTCTCCCGTGGGTGATCTGTTGTGTGAGGGGGTACCTCTTTCAAACGTGCTGACATTTCCATGCTCAATTCCACTCCTGTGTGTGATCTGATGTGTGCTATCTAGTGGGTACCTCTTTGGCACATTACGTACATTCTGCACACATTCTCCTTAACCCCACCCACTCTCCAGAGATGAGACCCGGACCTCGTACCTCCTTCAGGCAGTGGAAAGTGCCTGGGACAGTGTGGGCAAGAAGAGGGGCGGCAGACCGCGGATGCTAGCTGCTGGCGCTGGGGTTGGCGCTGGGTCTGACTGGGATGGCAGAGGGGCTGCAGCTGCAGGTCTCCAAGGAGCTACAGCTGCAGCTGCCGCGGTGGAGGACTTCCCTCAGAAGGGAGATAACGTGAGTCAGACAGGAAGTTAGTCCACCTGTGCATCAGAGTGCCTCTGTCTGCTAAACACACTTGACACCCGCCTTCAATGATGTGTTCAACCAGGAATTTATAGAGGGTCTAGTCAAATTGCAGAAATATCATGACTTGCTCAGGGTCTAGATGTTTATTTGTCCTCAAGAGGGTTATAGTAAAACCTCTCTTAAATGGAGTGTCTTCAATTGCACTTTATTCAGGAATATGATTTGCTTTCAATACCATTAATATATGTTTCACCTCATGGTAATTCTATAAAGAGTACATAGATAACTGTAGTGTGTGTGTGTGTGTGTGCGCGCGCAAATCCATTAAATCCATGAAATGTCTGTTTCCGTCCTGCAGGGGGCAGTATGCACTGTGAGTGCTGGGGAGCTGGAGTCGCTGTTGACCCACATCAGGGAGTTGCTGCCTGACCTGGGGGAGGGCTTCATCCTAGCCTGCCTGGAGGAGTACGGCTACAACACCGAGCTGGTCATCAACAACATCCTGGAGGACCGACTGGCTCCAGCCTTAGACAAGTTAGACCGGGCAATGCCTAGGTAAGAGGGGCGTTTAGAAAGCACGCTCAGCTCTGATTTAAAAAAAAAAAGAAGAAATTCTATATATATTTAATTATTATTGTTAGTGAACGTAATCCTTGGGGTGCGATTAAAAAAATATATGATAATATTGGGGAAAAAATCGCTCACTCAAGCATATACTCTTGCTGAATTTATTGAAAGCATGTGACAACAGATGTACGTGTTTGGGGGTCCAAGCCTTCTTTGGAATCTTGCCATCACACATACAGACATGAAGACAGTACCTTGAACTTCCTTCGAGCTTTATTTTACCTGTATGTTTGATGTGTGTTAAAAGCTGTGAGACCTGTGGTGTAAGCCATGCCGTTTTCTGTTAATCAATTTGTTTGTTTATTTATTTATTTATTTGTTTGTTTGTTTGTTTCCTCAGGCCAGTGAAAGAGGAGCTCCCAGAGGTCCTTGACAGTAGGTCCAATGTGTTTGATGACGACGACTTTGACGTGTTCCACAGGGATCAGGTGGACCTGTCCCGCATCTGGAAAGGCAAAAAGTGAGTCTTTACCCCGTCTCCTTGAATGCTACAGTGAGTCTTTACCCCGTCTCCTTGAATGCTACAGTGAGTCTTTACCCCGTCTCCTTGAATGCTACAGTGAGTCTTTACCCCATCTCTGTGAATGCTACAGTGAGTCTTTACTCCGTCTCCGTGATTGCTACAGTGAGTCTTTACCCCATCTCTGTGAATGCTACAGTGAGTCTTTACTCCGTCTCCGTGATTGCTAAAGTGAGTCTTTACCCCATCTCTGTGAATGCTACAGTGAGTCTTTACCCCATCTCTGTGAATGCTACAGTGAGTCTTTACTCCGTCTCCGTGATTGCTAAAGTGAGTCTTTACCCCATCTCTGTGAATGCTACAGTGAGTCTTTACCCCATCTCTGTGAATGCTACAGTGAGTCTTTACTCCGTCTCCGTGATTGCTAAAGTGAGTCTTTACCCCATCTCTGTGAATGCTAGTCACTTGTTCTCATAAAGGATTGATATGTTATTTCACATTTTATAGCATTATTTTATAGCAGGTGATGTCTGCAAATCTGACGAAAAGTTGTCTTTGTTTGAGCTCAACAGCCAATTAGATTGATCTCCTTCCTTCCGTGCTCCTGATTGGTCTATGCCATTTGTTTCCCATATGCAGAGCCAGGACTGTATAAATATCAGATTTGCTTGAGCCCACAATTAAAGGACAAGATTGAATTTATTTGTGCACTGAACATTTTCATATAATTGTTCATTAAGTTAGGACTGGTTATTATTCTTCATCAACAATACTTCCTAACATGGGGCAGCCGTGGCTGGTTAGGGCTTCGGGTTTGGAACCAAAGGGTTGCTGGTTCGATCCCCGACCAGTAGGAAAAATGTGGGCGGGGGAAGTGGTTGAGTGCCTTGCTACCGCTGTAGCAAGGCAGCTCACTGCTCCGGGTTAGTGTGTGCTTCATCTCACTTTGTGCTCTGTGAGTCTCACTAATTCACGGATGGCATACAGTAAATGCAGAGACCAAATTCCTTGTATACGCAAGTATACTTAGCCTATAAAACCTACTCATGAAAGGATTTGAATGGTTGCATGTCCATGGATTGGAAGCAGCGTCCTCTTTTACATTGCGCATGAAAGCTGAGACCTTGGCTCTGCTCACTCAGGAAAGGGGAAAGCCTCCAGGCCCTGCTGGATGACAAGCAGCACATCGCGGAGCAGAAGGCACGGTACCTGGCCTATGAAACCGTGGTGGACGAGGTACTGGTGGGTCCCGATGAGCCTGGCGCCACTGGCTCAGGCTTCCTATTGGACAACTATGATGACGAATATGACGACACATATGACAACAGCCAGGTGGGAGCCAACGACCTGGATGATGACGATGATCTATTAAACCGAAGGTAAGCACCAACCAGGCCCACAAGGAATAAACTGGCATCAGTGTGTGAAGATGAATTCTTGGGTGCACTTTCTATTGTGTGTATGTGTTGGAAATACAGTTTAGTAACAGGATGCGTGCGCAGGTCTATCTATGGAGTAATGAAACTGGATGTTATGAAACCACTTAAAAATGTCTGGACATTTTGCTCTCAGTAACACGTACCCCAAAAAAGTTGAGTGTGCAAAAGATGTTAAAGGTAAAAATCCCAAGAAAAACAATCTGCTTTATGCTACCACATAGTGTAGCATATACAGTAGTGAGTTTGGAATTTGTCTTTTGGAAAAGGGCAAAACTAACCCTGTGTATTAATGCATATCTTTGACTTTAACCCTAATGCAATGGCCACGTTCATCTTGTAACAGCATGTAGTAACATGAGTGCATTGTGATTAATTATATACATATTACAAATGTAATGTGAGGCTGCATCCCTCAGTTGTGTGATGTCTAAGTAAACCCTCCTCTGTTCACAACAGACCATTTACCACCCCACTGGTCCTTCAAATGCACAAGAAGGCCCAGGGCAGAGAAGAGGAGGAAGAGGATGAAGATGTAGAGAACAAGGTAATACTTAGTCTTTCTTTTTTGTTTTTTTTGTTTTATTAGTGTATTTTTTTGGCCTTTTATGCCTTTAATTGACAGGATAGTAGAGAATGACAGGAACTGAGTGGGAGAGAGAGTCGGGGTGGGATCCGGAAAGGACCACAGGGCGGGAATCGAACCCGGGTCGCCGGCGCACGGTGCAGGTGCCCCAGCCAGTCGCGCCACGGCTGGGGCCATACTTAGTCTTTCTGATCCATTACAAAGACCAAGTCTTTACGGCATGTATGTGTATTTTTGTGTGTGTCTTCTGTGGCAAAATATGAAGAAAATGGTTGGATTGAAATCAGTTATTTGAAAACATTTTACTATTTTCTTTGTACTGTTAAAATATCTTCCCATTATCCCAGTAAAGATTGTCTTGTAAGTATCCTTAAGTAAGTACATATCTTAATTGACTTGAATTGATCAATTAACATATTAATTGAGGCCACCCTACAATCTGTGCCCTGTCCTTTAGGATGACGGTGTGAAGAGAGACCTGTTTGTCCAGGACCCTGCTGTACTGAGGGAGAGGGCTGAGGCCAGAAGGGCTGCTATGCAACACAGGAGAGGGTAAGACCTCTCTCCCTGTCACTGGACAGTGGATCTTCGCAATGAGTGTTTACAATTTTATATATATAGCACTTTTCAAGCATAGAGCACAAAGTGTTTATATGTTTACAGACAAACATATATAGTGCTTTTTCTATGCACAGAGTGAATCGCTCCACACACAAATTTACAGATCCATAAAAATCCATAAGTGAAATCAAACAAACAAGATGCTGGACGGAGCAGAGTGTTTACTGTATGACTGTAGAAGGACTACTTTAGAATTTGCTTTTGTTATACAGTAATGATCACAAAGTAAATGGTAATTGGATGATGGGGCAGTAAGTGTTGTAAAACAGTACTGTCAGCTATCATCAAGTGATAATGGTACATCTCACCCAAGGCATTGCACCCAATGTTTTGACTAAACAGATTCATTACTTGTGTTGTCTTGACAAGCTAGCTTTTGGAAATGGCCATTTACACTGATTTCAAAATCACTGTCATTTAAAAAATAACTGATCATGCTGTAACTTGAGGAAACTAATTGCCAATCAGAACGGTGTATTTTGCTGGCGCCATATATTAACACAGCAATAATACCACATATATGACCACGTCTTCCCTCTGCTGTGCAGATACAGACCCCCTCCTCCCCGCCAAGTGGAAGGGAAACCCAAAGGCCAGGGCCAGACCCAGGAGACGGTGCTGGACCGGCGGAGGAAGGAGGCCAACAAGAGCCGAGGTGCCAACCACAACCGCAGAAACATGGCTGACCGCAAGCGGAACAAGGGCATGATCCCATCCTGAGGCCGCTGAACCCAATCGGGGGGTCTCTGGACGTCACATCGGTGGCAGAGGTGCCACTCAACAACGGTCCGTCGGAGGGATGAGGACGAGGATGGACGACTCGCATCAAAGCACAGCACAGGGGGAAATGAACTCCAAAAGGGCCCCAAGTCAAGGTTTACCTGACTACTCACAGTTCTCAGCAGTAGAGACTCGCTCAATTTCTGCCTGGGGTGTTCTTTTTGACAAAAAATGAAATTGCGCACAAAAGGGTTTGTTTAAAATACTTTTGATTAGTTCAGCCACATAAACCTTTTTTGTTTGTTTTATTTTTTACAGGAAGCAACTGTATTACACCTACCCCCAAAAATACAGTAAATTCCCCCCTTATTCTAAGCCAAAGAGCAAACAGTTTTGTTTTCTTTCATTTTGCCATGAAACAAGTGGGTTTAACATAGAGAGACGAGACACAATTAGCTCTTGCAACATTTTTAGTGATCAACAAATGAAATCAAAGAGTTTACAGGTGAAGACAGGTCCAAGCAGACTCTCCCTGATAGTTGTGTGTGTGTGTGAGAGTGTCTGAGAGTGAGTGTGAAGGTATCCTCTGCCATGCTGTGATTGTAGACATTTCCAAACCTTAGGTCTTTACAGGGGCTGTAGAGACTAGTTGACAAGCATTCAAGGCTTTTAGCTCGTAAACATCAGCTAGCTGTTGAGGTCAACTGCGGGTGAGATCATTAGGTGGAATTTTCCAGTAAAACGTAGTGAGTGCCATCATGCAATGTTCAACAACATGCTTTTTTTTGTAAGAGGACATTTTTATGATTGCTTTTCTTGAAGCAAGCGTAAAAGATAAGGAGGAGGGGGCAACAAAATAAATAGTTGAAGCACTTATTCCATGTCAATTTGTTAAATGTCCGCAGAATCTTGAGCCAGCACGTGAGAACACACGTGTTGAACATCTCGTGGTGGAAGGTGACCTTCCAACCTTCCCTTAGGTCAGAGGTTGACCCTTTTGTATTTGCTTAAACGTTGTATCCCAACATCAGTACAGAATTGTTTTAAGAGGTATGTCATAATGAGCCTCTGCGCTGCTGTGGAGGAGTTAAAATGGACAAATTCCTTTACTGTTCACCTGACTTCTGGCCTATTGGAGTGCCTTGAAATGTTAAGAACTCATAGTAATACACCATGTTAAGTCCTGTGCATATAAACACTGTTCTGGTGTATGTTTGGGTGAACCAGCCCACATTACCAATCATACTGAGCATCTATTTTGAACACTGACCATGCTGTTAGGGTTTTGTAGGGTTTGTAACAGACAAAATATATAGTATAATTATTTCCTATACTTAATATAGGATTATTGGATATGGATTAATAATTCTCCATTGCATGTATTTGCTGAGCATATTGGTAGTTCATCTGTATTCAGGGGCTTGGTCTAAAGTCTGAATTTAGAGTTAACATCTCTGGGTATAAATAGCCATGCTTTGGATTAAAAACATTAATAAAAAATATATATTGTTATACAGTTCCAACAGTTGGCTCAAAATATTTGTGTAACATTCCTATTGTGCCCACTGCAGGCATATTTGCAGAGAACATCCTATCCATCGGTCCTTCGTTAGCTTTAAATGGTGAAGTTTCATACAGACTGACCCAACAAAGATTGCGTGCCAACAAGCAGAACTAAAAATACAGTACTAAAACTTGAGTGTAACAGAATCTACTCACTAGACTACTGTCAGAAGAATACTGTTCAAAGCCATTGACACAGAAATACTATTCTTTCCTGTTCCTGTGGTTCAGGCAGCTGTTCATCCCCAGGCTGCCACAGTTTGTTTGTCTGGGGTATGAGCAATGTTTGTGCAGTCGTTTGAGATCCGCTCACACCAAGGGATCTCTTCTGTACAGTACTCGGGAAGACATGAGTCTATTTCCAGGTCACATACACATGTCCAAAAAGGGCTGTCCTTCCTCCTGCCCCAGTCCTGAACGTTCCACCAGCTATCAACAAAAATTACCTGCAGATAACAAAGAAGATGAGGTTTTCTGTTGGACTTTTTTCCAACTGTCACGGTGGGAAATTTGTGTGTGGGTACATTGTTCTGTTAGACTTGGCATACCATTGAGTTTGTGTAATGGAATGTTACATGGAATATGTGAAAATAGAATTGAACAAAGTAGCCCACATGAGAAAACTCTCAAAGCTTAGTCATGATTTTGCATGCAAACTTAGTATGCAAGAACATATGGTATACTACATAAGAATAACCAAGTGGTCAGCATTTTAAGTCACTTTAAGTTTCATATTATGTTCAACTTGATCACTGTTTCACTCACCCAATACGCTACGCTTGCATAATGGACAGGTCTGCTGAAGCAACAACCAAGGGTCCACGCAGTCTCTGTGGAACTCATGCATGCAGGGCAACACTCTCAAACACTACAGGACAGAGCAGGCACGTAATTCACTAAAAATACAATATCTCATGACAAATCCACCACATTATAAGAGAAATCCGGCGATTTTCCACACAGATCTCCGTTTCTTGAGGTCACTGTTGAGTACTGTTGGTATGAAAATAAAAACGAAAAACAATCGGTTTTACCTAGCTCAAGTTGTTGCAACCAACAGCTAAAGCAGCAAAGCAGTTACAGTACAGCACTACACTCTGGGGGCATGTACATGGAGGCTCATGAACATGCCCCCAGAGTGTAGCACTGTAGCTGCCTGGAATCTCTAACTGTTGGCTGCAGCAACTCAAGCTAGTTAAAACCGATTGTTTTCGTACCAACAGTACGGGGGTGATAAATCTCCTACAACAACAGCCCTATGCCATTGCATTGTTAGGAGAATGAAGCCATACAGCTCTTCTATTAGGAGGTTTACCACTTACTCTGAGTTAACTTACCCAGGTTTGTCACTAAACCACGTACTTGGAATACCCCCTTGGATGACCTTGAGAAACAGATCTATGTGAAAAATCACTGGATATCTCTTTTTAGTGTTGGCTAAGACAAGATGTTGATCAGTCACCGCACTTTAAAACTGAAGACAATTTTTTTCCCCTTGAAAAAGTATCTCAAAGTAAAGGTATACCTGGTTGTTATTGAACTGTTCTAGACAAACAGCACAGTTGTCTGTTTCTGTAGGCTGTGACGGGTCCCCCCATGTCTTTGGTTGAATGTAAGTTCTTGTTTTCAGAGCCGACAGCCTCTTGATGATGTCCTGCTTTGGAAGTAACTATAAACAGAAAGAGACAGACATTGAAGATCGCAGGATTCTGGATTCATGTTGTTCTTTGTAGCATGACACCTGTGGGTCGCCTACCTCCAGGTCGTCACTGAACTGGTTGTCCTGATACTGCCAGCGAGCTTGAACAAGAACACCGGTACAGAGGATGAGCGCTACTAGAACTACTGTGTTCCACAGCTGCTGCAGATATTTCTGTAAGAAAGCCATATTTACATTTGAATGTATTCATTTCATTTACATTTACAATGCTGTGCACATATACACCCATGGCACAGGTGGTTCTGGTGTTGTGTTGTTTGGGAAATTATTCATCAGGTGTACTGCACACACAACACTTGCTTGTACACTACACAACACAACACTGTGCTGTGTGTATTTTCAAAGGAAAACACTGGGGAAGGTTGTGATTTCAACACTGATGGAAGTACAAACTTGTTTTATTTTTTAGAGTGTCGCTGTCTCCCCCACCTGGACCTGGGAGTTGGTCTCTCCTGTACAGATGACCCCTTGCCACTCTCCGTACAGACCGCCTCTCGATCGCCCACAGCTCGACCACAAAGTCAGAGTGGCCCCCTGTAACCAGGAAGTAAGAGTAAATCATTTAATCATCAGTGATGGGTGACATGAACCTGAATTCCAGAGTAATGTTTCAAATTTAATATTAAAATGTGTTAATTCACCACCATCATGTATTAGTGGCATCCTCCAGATTGACCTAGTAACATGGTAAATGCCTCACCAAGTTGTCCTTTAGAAAGGTCTTGTATGTGATTTTCGCAGTGGCGTGCAGGCCCCTGTGCATACACAGAAAAGAACTAACATTTAGTCCATGCTTTCAGTTTCAGAGATTGAATCAGTAAGAAAGAAGGTCAACATTTTACAGAGATTACCTAAGGAGTGCTCCAATGAGTTTTGTGACATTTTCCGATGTCTGAATAACTATAATTGGTTTTGAGAGCACTTGAGAGAGATCCATCTATCGAAGAAAGGCATGTTTACATCATCTGTGCCCATCATAACAGCATTGAATAAGCATCAGGCTATCACATGGTGCATTCTAGAGCTGAAATCGGTGTTGGACTTACCTCTCGGACAGTGTTTTGGTTGAGGGCCAGGATAATGAGTGCAGACGCTCCTAGAACAAGTGCTCGCTTCATCTTAAAACAAACAAATTAACATTTTAAGTAGGCACATCATGGAGTCCTTGTCTAAAAGCTCTTTTTCAGTGTAATTCTCTTTCAGTCTAAGACTAGGGTTCCATGTACAAGAAATACCCTATGATATGCCCTACAAACCTAAAGATAGTTTACTACAAGGGATGGAATGATCTAGCACTATGAGCTCAGTGTCAGTTACTGAGGAAATGGCCATCATTTAATTTGGACAGCAGACCTAACATGCAAGGCTTGGGAATGGTACATTACACTCACACAACTTTGTCTCTGCTACACAGGAAAAACAAATCTACTACACTGACATTTAAGTTAATAGCAAATACTCACAAATTTCATTTTGTGTGTGTGCTTTTCATTTAAATACTTGCAGCTTTTCGTGTCTTTCAGCCTACCTTATTGACCATGGCAGTTGCGAAGGACTCTTGACTACCAACGGGACTTTTGCCATCTTCCACTTCGACAGGGACGACACCTATCCAAGGATTCGTTGCCTTACTATCTTCCTTTGGCTCATGTTCGTCGGCATTTAGGGTTTCATCTTCATGCAGCTGGTGAAAAATAAATAAATAAAATGATGCGTAATAAGGGCCTGGCCGCTATCTGCAATAAAGACGCCTGTTCAGACAGGCAACGCGATGTTGCTGAATGACAAGCTTGGTGCATAGCATTAGACCGTGTGAATTAAAGAGTCCCGTCTGATTCACTAAACCAAACACAGACAGGGGATAGGCTACTGTGGTTTTGACAGAGCAGTGCGCAATGCTGCGTCCCCCGACAACGACATCACATTTCGGTTCAGTCTACTTACTAATCGCAGGTCTCCTTTAAGATTGTCATTTTCTTTTCTATCCGGGCTCTTGTCGCTTAAACTACCCTCGATCACTTCTCCGCGTAAAGTGCTACTGATGGCCTGGCGTCCCTGCAGAGAGATTTCCACCAAGGCTACCTGTTCAGCTGACATCAGACGCAAGCAAAACATAGACGCAAACAGAATCAGCTGAGCAGATATAGCTTTGGACCCCATGATGAACTGTAACAACAACGATTGAGTATTGGTAAATATTAAATGCCCTGCATTATTGTTGGAAATGTAGCTACTGGAGACTGCTGTGCAGAATGTAAACAAAATGACTTCCTGGTATCACAGGAAAAGGCTGGATAGAGTTGTGCTATAGGTCGCCATCTGCCGGAAAGAAAAAAAAGTTTAAAGTAGCCTTCTGACGATGCTGCTAAGCTCTGAACAAAAAAAATAGAACATGTTGTTGCGCATGTTAAGATTTTAATGTTTGAAAGAATACACGATTTAGTTCGATTATCGACAAAGCTATATTTGAAGCTTTAGACCTACAATACAGAGCTACAAAGCTAGTGGACGTCACAACTTGGCATCAGTGACCGTAATAATCACTGGCATGCCTCATGGAATTGCCATTCGCACACATTGATGAGGGGGCGCAAGGGCAGGCAACAGTCAATCCACTCAGGATGCCTGGCAGCTCAACAAGTGTCAGCGTTGCATCGATGGTAAGGAGGTGAATCATTAGGCTGTGTCGATATATTTTGTCTATCATATAATATTAATTTGTTTTGTTCATCATTCAAGCAATGAAGACAGACGTTTTACTGTTATTAGCGCAATACGGGTTGAAGACCTTGTGAGCGCCCCCAAAGGCTGCCTCCATCAAGAGCCTCTGCACTAAAGGGAGGAAAAAGAACTTCTCTCCCGGTCTGTGCCTCTAGCGAACTGTCAAAACACACTGCCAGCATGAGTGGACATGTCGGCAACCTGAGCCCAAAACAGGCTGAAGCTTTGGAACAGGTAAACCAACCTGTTGGTTCTTCAAATACTACAGCTATGTAATGACTGTGGCACAAGTATGGTGACGCTTATTCGTGGTCAAGCTACACCAGTTTGTAGTAGGCTACCAGTGTCCTGTAGGCTGTAGTGTAGGCTACTAGGCCTACACGTGTTTTAAACAAACCAGTATGATGCCATAGATGAACATAATTCATTTGGCAACTGTTTGAGGCTGTTAAATGACTTGTTTACCATATAGGCTATATTTCGGAAATGCCTTAAGATGTCAGATATTCACCTTTCCTAGTGTGGGTTTATCTGAATCAGTCATACATTACATTGGTTAAGTAAGATTATTACTCTTGTTTATTAGTAGACTTAGCTCATTGACCAGCTACAATAACACAATACAAGGTACAATAACCTTGTATTGTACAAGGTACAATAACCTTTGGCCCTTATTGGGAAGTTACTGTACTCTGCCTTTGTATTATCTGCTAACAAATAAAGAGCCGTGCCAAGGCACTTCACTTTGATGCATGGCTAAACAAAAGCAGAGTACCTTAACTAAACCTCAGCGCATGGATAAACAAAGGCAGACTACCTTAACTGACCTTAACTCAACGTCAGCGCCCTAACACAAAACAAAAGAACCATAACTCGGGAGTTCATGCGTTCTGCCTTGGTTTCTCTTAGGCTTTAGGGGGTTACTGTTTAAATAAATAATATAATAATAAAAAAACAACCAAATTGACTCAAGATATTTCTCCACATGCTAAAGGAGGTCTTGAATATCACAAAAATGACCATAACTAATTTTCGACCAAAGATGAAGTTACTTCCTTTTGCCTTTGCGCGGCAGTGTAGCTCCTATGATTTTGACTACTATAATATTGCATTTTACATCACTGACCCCCAATAAGACTAATTTTGACACTGTAAATGGTGGAGCATGTTCTTAGTTTTAGCCTTTTTCTTAGTAGCTGTAATGTAGTCTGTAATCTGTAATACATAGATAATAGTGGTCACTGTCTGTGGCAAAACTTGATTTACAATGAGAATTAATGAGTAGATTCACATTTGTTGTCATTACATTGTCCCCAATGTCTTCTTCCATGGCTTTCGCACGGCTGCTCTCTTTTCTTCTCCACTGTCCATGCTAGTTTCGTGAGAGGGTTAAGGACATCCTTCCCGAGTGTCCGTCACAGAGCGACCACTTTCTGCTACGGTGGCTCAGAGGTGAGAGGCAAAATAGTACATCTTCCCAGTCCACTTATTCAGCTGTACAGACAGCAGTTGTTCAGTGAGTTGAATGAGTCAACCTGTGCCACATACAGACAGGTGCCAGGCCTGATGTCAAGTTTTCAAGACTGTTTTCCATAATCGCTTGCATCTATGCTCATCATTTTGCACCAAATACAGT
Organism: Alosa sapidissima; assembly: GCF_018492685.1. NCBI lineage: Eukaryota > Metazoa > Chordata > Actinopteri > Clupeiformes > Clupeidae > Alosa > Alosa sapidissima. The sequence continues at coordinate 29,150,704 of NC_055964.1, read as the reverse complement.
ATATTACAGTGGGTTCAGTTGTTATATATTAAAGTAATTAATTCTTGATTACATGAGTTGAGTTTCACATCAACAGCCAAGTGCAGCTGTAGTTACAGTGGCCACTTATCAGGCTATCATTGTTTAGGCTAAGTGACGACACACAGGCCAAGAGACAGACAGACCAACATGCATTGTGTAGCTCTTGTCTTCGCGAGCTTCATTGTGTGAATGAGGCTTGAGAAACGCAGGCCTTGTGCCACAGGCCGAAGACAAGCTGGGCTGAATCAGTGCTAATCTGCAGTTTAATCAGATTAAAACTGCGAAACAAACGGCTGAATGTATCGGTCAAGTCAATGACAATGGTGCCCAGTGTTCGCTGTGCTTTACACCTCTGTGCACTTATTGTGGTGCATTATTGTTGGTTGTGCCCAGCTCTGAATTATTTTCCCCTTTGCACCCTGGGTACTTTTCATTTCTGGATTTTTTTTATTTTATTTCTAAGACAGTACAATAATTGTTAGACCTACTAAGTGCTAGGATGAAGCCTGAGATACTATGGATGAACACATGCAGTACTCTCACTCTGCACTGCACTCTCACTCACTCTTTCTCAAAGATGTGGGTTAAATCCTCACGTCCGACTCCCTGAGAGCATTAGGTCTGAGTTGTGGATCCACAAAGCTCCACATTAAACACCCTAATGGCTACAGTCAGCTGTCCAGTACTTAGATAGTTTTACACGCTTAAAGTCCACATTGTTGTAGGTCAGCAGCGCCGTCAAGGCTAACTGTCTAACTGTCACGTAGGGTCCATTCACTATGACAGGAGCATAATCCAGAGGATGTATCTAATTAAAGACCCTTTCAGCACTAGGTCGTTGTTATTTATTTGAGAGGCAGACGGGATAGGGCATTAATGGATATATTTCTTGTACCTCTTTACACTTTTACGATCCACACACGTTTGTAAGGAGACAGACAAGATGTGAAGCACATGTGATTTGTGATGCCCTGCTACACTTTTTAAGTATTAAATGTTCTAATCTGTGACTCCATTAGGTACTGTGGATCTCTGTCGTACCACTATGAGGGAAGTGAAATATGCTTAGCTGCGCATTAGCATGACTGGGCTGAATTTCACTCATTAGCCCCATAACGCTGCATTGTGCTGCAAGCTCCTGGCATTAATATTTATTCCAAGGAAACCGCATCAAGCCTAAGCTTTCCTGATTTCTCCTTTGCCATAGTATTTCCTTCGATGATAGGCTACATGTCTGTGTAGGTCATTGCATTGTAACCATCATATTTGAGTACACCCTGCCTGTATTTATTTGCATGTGTATGTGTTAGCAGATAACACACTAAACTGGTCAACCCCACATAAGTCTGTCTGAGCCTACAGCCTGCACATTTAGATGTGTATCTTACCAGTAATGTTCGTTGTCTTTTAACTGTATTGTCTCAATCTCTCTCTTATTTCTATCTCCCCATCTCCATGCTACTACCACTGTTTCTTTTTTCAGCTAGAAATTTCAATGTTCAGAAAGCGGAGGCCATGCTGCGAAAGGTATCCCATGTCTCCTTCCTCTCACTGCCTCAGGCTTTGCATGGATAGGTTTGGACTTACTGGTTTAAATGAGCAAAACAACACCAACCTCAAGGCTCTTTGGGAACCAAATCCAGATCAAATGCCCTGCTAATTACTCAGGGGGTTGATTCAGCAAATTAGACACCATCAAGGCAAAATAGAATTCATGAAAAAAAGAAGAAATAATATGATTGGGTTGAGGCCACGTCTAACCACTAAGCACCTCAGCATTCTGATTGCAGTAAAGCCCAGTCTTAAAGGAACCGGATGTAAGAAATGTATTTCAGTTAATCATAAAATGGCCCTGATAAGTCACTAGACATTAAGAAATCATGATCATTTCAAATACTAATATCACTGACAACAGTAGTCCGGCCAGGATATTGTCATTTAAAAAGTGAAGTTGCAGCCCTCAACTGATGTTGATGTTGTGTTTTGCCATGTCATGTTGTGTTTTGGCCTGACGCGCCACCCTCCACCTATCTAGTAATCACGAAGTCAGTAGTGTTTCGGCATCCGGGTTGGCATCCTCGAGTCAGGGGGGAGGGGGAGGGAATACACTGCTCTACAGTAATTTGAAAGTGATTGCAGTACCAGGTTTGGCCACAATCTTACATATGGTTCCTTTAATATTGCTTAAATAGCACCTTGATTTGTGCAACCTCATGCTACGGCTGACAATGAGTAACAACATACCAGTCTGTGATCCAGAATGGATGTTCACTCAGAATCCTGTATGGATTACCTCTAAACAGAATACATTGTAGACTAGTCTTTGATGCCTGCTTACGTCTTCTATTATACTGTAGTTTGAATGCTATTCCTAATTTTTTGGATGAAAACATATCAGATGAATTAATAAAGTAATGTATTAAGTGAGTGCCATGTCTTTCGGTTGTTGGCTTGTTTGAGCTGCAGCTGTTAAAGCTCTCTGTCAGTATCCTCTGGGGTGATTAATGGGACAGTGCTGACGAATCAAAGGATATTATATTGGGTGTGATAATTACACACAACTAATTACTAAAATAATGGGTGTAATTAAGGTTTTAGCTGCTTATCTGGTCCTGATAAGGACCCCAAATGGGTTAAGTCTTCCTCTGTTTCTAGGGCTGATTCTCCAGCCTGAAAACACTGTGCTACTCAAATAAATATGTCAGTGCTTTATGGAGATAACTGCTGTTTTGTTGTCAAGCCTGTTTTGTGTTATTTTGGTTTGAGTGTAATCAGATCCTTTCTATTTCAGCATCTGGAGTTCAGGAAGCATATGAAAGTCGATACAATAACAACAGACTGGAGGCCACCTGAGGTAAACAGCTATATGCAGGGTTCCCACAGGTCATGGAATTTCTGGAATATCATGGAATTTTGGAAAGCCTATTTCAGACATGGAAAGTCAGGGATTTTTATCATTTTTGGGGCAAAGCCATGGAATATCAGGGAATTTTGTTGTAGCAGTTTAAAATGCACTTGCCAAACTACAATAATACAAATATTTACATTCAGAATTGGTGTATATGTGGTTATTAGCTTTACTGATTGCCTGAGTAGCCCAACTTTGTTTATTCAATCCCATTTATTCATCTCCCGCTCTAAAAAAGTAAACACTACGTGGCTGCTCTGAAATTATTGATCAGTATATTGTTCCATTCATTATATAGTAAGTCATGGAAATTCAAGTTTTTTTATCAGGGAAAAGTCATGGAATTTTACATTTGACTTAAAGTGGGAACCCCGTAATATAATATAATGCTAAACTATTGATAACCACAGTGGAATTCTCTTGAAGGCTGTTCTGTTGGTGATATTTTTCCCCACAAAAGTTGATTTGTTAGTGATTTTGTTTTTGGTAAATAGGCTTTGGTAAATAGGCTTGGTTGCTGTGTGAAATCCCCTACCTATAGCACTAGGAATTTTAACTTCTCTCCTGTGTAGATTTGAAAAAATATATGGAAGCTACTGTAAGTAGTTCTTGTTTTTAAGCAACACAATACTGTTATAATACTGTTTAAGCAACACAATACTGTTATAATGAGATGTAATGAAGACAATCTTGAGTCTTGAATCTTAAACACGTTCCAACCAAAAAAGGTTCAACTTAGTTGGAACATGTTAACCCATTAGGAATTACCTCAGCCTTTCAGTTCTTACGTAAGTGCATTGTGCTAATGACAGGGGATGGACATAATTTAACAAACTTTACAAATTAAATGCAATTGTTTTCTAGGTCTCCATCCAGAACAGCACCAAAGCAGTAGCTGCTAGTTGTATTAAGCAACTACAATATTTGCTCCATAATTGTGAACGAATAGTTGTAGGTGGACTTTTTACATTTATATTATTTGTCATTTTACTATTTAATGCATTGTACCAGGTAGCCTAAAGCAATTTGAAGTCCACTGGCAGGGCTCAAGTCTTTGATGACTAACAGCATTTCCTTTTCAAATTCTAAACTACACCCACATCTGGATGCACCTGTATGTGAAGGTTGTAGGACGTGCATGTGGAGAGATCAGTGTGTTTGATTTGTAGACTTGTCCACTGCATAGGTGATTGAGAAGCACCTCTCTGGGGGTATGTGTGGCTATGACCGGGAGGGCAGCCCTATCTGGTACGATGTCATCGGGCCAGTGGACCCCAAGGGTCTCCTGCTGTCCGCCTCCAAGCAGGACTTCATCAAGTCCAAAGTCAGAGACTGTGAGATGCTGCAGAAGGAGTGTGACCTGCAGAGTGAGAAGGTACCTCTCGCTGTCTGTGCACCTCAGTGCAGACCCACTCATAACAGAAATAAAATTGCAATTTGCATGTCGTCGTGTCATCGTATGAATCTTGTGATGTGCTATGGTGCGTATAGAATAACTTAACTGTTCCTCTGTGATAAGTTGCAAATATTTTATTTGTACAGTATGTCACTCTGTTTCTAAATGTCTTATTTATAAACATAAATGCATTATAATATCGTGTTAGTTTTCGAACATGACTCATTTTAGTTTGTCCTGACATTTGCAGATATAGTGAGTCTTATTTATCTTTAATCCCCATCCTCTTTCCCATCCTGTCGTCCCTTTCCCATCTCAGCTGGGTAAAAACATTGAGTCGATTACTATGATTTATGACCTGGAGGGATTGGGAATGAGACATCTTTGGAAGCCGGCCATAGACACTTACACAGAGGTGGGCATTCATTTAAACTCATTTGTCAAGCAGGTTCATCTTGTAATGGCCATCATGGTTTCCCTTGCTTCTGATGTGGCACAACTTGATTTTGCTGATTTGTCATTGTTTTTTGTATGTGGCAAAACAAGAAAAGTAAAAATTTTTTGTTTTTGTATTCCTGTCTTTTATTCTTTAATTAAACCCCTATGTAAACCTAGATTTACTAAACCTAGTTTAGGCCTAAACTAGGATTAATTTAAACCACGTTGGTGAAACCCACCCTTGTTCTCCTTTACTGCATCAGGTACTCACTGCGTTTGAGGACAACTATCCTGAAGGCCTCAAGAGGCTGTTTGTCATTAAAGGTAAGCTTACTCAATCAATAACTTCAGGAGCATCTCCGTGTCTTCATATTTCTATTCTATTTATATGTATCTATTTATAAAAACTAGCTTATACTTTTGTCCTCAATTTCCTTGGAATCAATATAGTATCTATTTATAGTATGCATCCATCTAGTTAATTGCAAAGTAGTGCTTGCATTGTTATATGTTTAAGTTTATGTGACCAGATGCTTTTATCCAAAGTAATGCATGTGCTGATGACCAGATGCTTTTATCCAAAGTAATGCATGTGCTGATGACCAGATGCTTTTATCCAAAGTAATGCATGTGCTGATGACCAGATGCTTTTATCCAAAGTAATGCATGTGCTGATGACCAGATGCTTTTATCCAAAGTAATGCATGTGCTGATGACCAGATGCTTTTATCCAAAGTAATGCATGTGCTGATGCCCAGATGCTTTTATCCAAAGTAATGCATGTGCTGATGCCCAGATGCTTTTATCCAAAGTAATGCATGTGCTGATGACCAGATGCTTTTATCCAAAGTAATGCATGTGCTGATGACCAGATGCTTTTATCCAAAGTAATGCATGTGCTGATGACCAGATGCTTTTATCCAAAGTAATGCATGTGCTGATGCCCAGATGCTTTTATCCAAAGTAATGCATGTGCTGATGACCAGATGCTTTTATCCAAAGTAATGCATGTGCTGATGCCCAGATGCTTTTATCCAAAGTAATGCATGTGCTGATGCCCAGATGCTTTTATCCAAAGTAATGCATGTGCTGATGACCAGATGCTTTTATCCAAAGTAATGCATGTGCTGATGACCAGATGCTTTTATCCAAAGCAATGCATGTGCTGATGACCAGATGCTTTTATCCAAAGTAATGCATGTGCTGATGCCCAGATGCTTTTATCCAAAGTAATGCATGTGCTGATGCCTCTTCCTCACTGAGCTTACTGCTTCCCTGATGCTACATAACTTTAAGTTTTGATCTCTGTAGCTCCCAAGATATTTCCTGTGGCATACAATCTGGTCAAACACTTCCTCAGCGAAGACACACAGCGCAAGATCATCGTCCTCGGGGGTGAGGTTTCACTTCTTTCCCTTATCACATAGCATCTCATCGCTTCAGTGTTTGTTCACAAGCCAGCTCACTCGGTCTCTCACTCAACTGACATCTGGCCCACTGGTTCGCTTGCTCTGGTGTGTTTTTTTTTTTGTGTGTGTGTGTGTGCTGCAGCCAACTGGAAGGAGGTGCTGCAGCGACACATTGACCCCGAGGAGCTTCCTGCCGTCTACGGGGGAAAGCTGACCGACCCGGACGGAGACCCACGCTGCAGGACCAGGGTGAGTGCAGAACCCCAGGGGTCCCAGCGGCACAGGTTCACACACACAGCTGCTGAACAGAAGCTGCGTAGCTCATTCATACACACAGCTGCTGAACAGAAGCTGCACAGAGGGCCACCATGTAGTTTGTGCTGCACATTGTGCTCAACCCCAAGACCTTTGCAAACCCAAACCCTTTATTTAGTACAGTCATTTCCTGTGTATTAGCCGCATTGTGTGTAAACCGCAGGGCAGTGTTTTATGCAAGTTAAAAAAACCAAAACCATATTAATACCATATTGCCCCCGTGTATTAGATAGATAGATAGATACTTTATTGATCCCCAAGGGGAAATTCAATGTCTCAGTAGCATACAGTCACACACCTTATATTAACCTCATAGCTGATGAAATTTTGCAAAATCAATCTATAAACCATGGCTAATAGTTACACATAATTACGGTATGAGTTTTTTTTTCCAATTCATCAAATACAGAACGCGGCAGTAAGAAACCTCATTTACTGACACTGTGAAAAATCATAACAGACAGAAGTTTTGGAATATGTCAATATATAATTAATCCAATGTGAGGTTGTCGGCCTATTTATTTTTAAACATGCAACAATTTCACACCCACGCGCTCACTCACGCATGCATACACACACACACACACACACACACACACACACACACACACACACACAAACAAACACACACACCCTTAGTATATGACTCAGTATGCGATGGCCTTTACTTTGCACTGTTAGATCCCACACACACACAGCACTTCCCCCTAGTTTGCTTTGAAGGTTTCACAAGATACACAGTCATTAATATCAGTTAGTATTAATGTGATTGGACAAGATCTGTGAAACAATATAAGCGCAAGCTTATACACAACACATAAATAAACACAGGGTTCCCATGGATCCTACCTATTTTTTGTGTTAGAAAAAGGAAGAGATCACATAGGCTACAATTATTGTAACAGGTTGCAACGCGTATTTAGGCATTCAAGCCTTTCTCTTTTTTTAATTCTTGTCTATTAACTTCTTTTAAGCCTTATAGTTCTCATCATAAAAATTCTCAGTTTTGCAACAGTTCTTATTACCATGGTCAGGGTCTCAAAATGTGCTGTGTATGCTGCTAGAATTTGAGAAATTTGGGCCTGTATTGCCCTTGAAAAGTCCTTGAATATGATGTTTAAAAAGTTTGTGGGAACCCTGTAAACATGCGCGAAGAAAGGCTGGTAAGAACGGACGGAATTGAAGCTTTAGCTTGATGCTCAGCAAACTCCCTTGTCTCAAAAAACACCTGAAAAGATTCCATGAGTCCACTTCTTATGTTTAACTGTTTACTTAAAACTCAAATCAACATTACAAAAATAAAGAAAGTTATCCATAAAATATAAACATTTCGAGGGTAGCATGGAGAGAGAGAGAGAGAGGTCAAAAAACTATTTCGCTCCAATCTCCTTTCTATTTCCATTCCCCCCCCACTCCCCACATATCAAAATAAAGCACCCCAATAGTGGGCATCAGAATCACATTAAAAGTCCTGCTTACAGAGCAATTCAATGCATTTTAACATTTTTAAATCATATTTATCCTTTTAAAGAACTTGTACCTTTTTAAATGTAAAAATATTTTAACTTAAATAGACTACTTTTAGGCTCCTACAGGGCATCTCCTGTCTTGATATATAGTTTATCCACACTCCCTATCCTGCGATATTGCTTAAGCCGCATGTGTTGCACCCATCTACCCCTCCAGCCATATATCATCCAACATTGATTGGTTTAGTGCTTCTTGCTTTGTGTAGATGAGCATGTTTATCAGCTGAGTAATGCTTTGCTCTACACGGGTGTGGCAAGTATTGGTAAAGCCATGTGCTTGTAGATGACACTAATATGATCGCGCTGTGTATAGTCAGGCTTGCTTTGTCCTTTGCTGTAGCAGTGCTTGCCATTGAACAGTGGGTCATAATCTCCTGGTTATGAAAGTGGGTAGTGTTTTTATTAGGGCTTTTGTGCAGAAGCCAGAACGTGGAAAGTTACCCCACTGGACTTAAGCAAAGGAATTTCCCCATTTCATAAACATGCATAAGAACCAGCGCTCACATGGCCCACAAAGACATCACGTGGTGGGTCTGTTGTAAGAGGAAGCCCTGGCGAATCCTCACATGGGCTAATGGCAGTTTTACTTCCTGATTTCACAATCATGTGTTCGTTGGTTAGAAATGCCTGCTGCGGTAACTCACCCTGACTGCACCCAATTTACAATCTACTTTCCTGCCCCGCTGCAGCCTGCTCTGAAGGGCTTGAAGGGTCAGTCATGTGGCGGTTGACAGATACTGCCTGCAGACATAGTACACTGATGTGAAATGTGTCAGGCTTTCTTAAAGTAGCAAAAGACACAATATTGTCAAGACATTGTCTCTCTCTGCCAGAGACTTACTTGTCTCATTTGTTTGTCCTCTGTAAATTATTGATTACATGTTTTATTTATTTTAAATAACTCAGAGTAGTAGTTGTTTTTATTATCATTGTGTTTAGTTCTACTTGGAACAGTCTTATGTAGAAGACTTTGTTTTGGGGCATGGTCTGCTCACACTGTTTAGCCAGTGGGTGCAGGTCCAGGACCCATTGTGATGAATTAAGAGATTTCAAGTAGGCTACTGTCCAGAATGGTAACTGTACAATTACCTGAACCCTTTTTTAACCACCCCAATGAGAGTTCCATAATTGCCATGGTACTCATTCTGAAATAGAACCACCCTGGTTTCCTGGCTGAAGCTTGGTCACCATTTTTTTTTCTGCTGACTCATCAGTCATGTGGTTGGAAGGTTGGGCTCTGGGGACAGACCTGAAGCAGTAGACCACTGCAGGGCCAGGCCTGGTTAACCTTACCCAGAATGACTGTAGACGTGTTGTCTCTGCCCCTTTGTAGATACATAGAAAAAGGTACAATCAACCATCAGGAGAAGAAGGAGCTCCCAAGAAAGCCTCACAGAACCTTTAACAAGCTGTGGGAAGTCACAGCTTCTGGTGAAGTGAGCTTTCACAAGTCCATTTTGTTTTATTTATTTGTTTGTATTAGCTAGCATAGGAGTACGGTTGGATGGATGAACAATTGGAAAAAACATAAACGAGTGTGGAAATGTCTGACTGAATCACTGTCACATTAAACCATTCTGTTTTGTATCCAATATCACTATTGGCCTAGTTTATATCATTTGTAATGGAGAACATTTCAAAGGGAAGGTACTGTTCAGTACTCATGTGTTTGTAACCTTCGATACAATGTCCACAAACTAAAGGAGTGTGCCTGTACAAGTGTTATTACAATGTATAAACTGTGATGGAAGAGGAAGTGGAATTGCTCTTGTGTGTTTGGATACAAATGGAAACTCTTGCAGAAAAGTCTGTTGCAGTTCTGAGAAAAGAGCAGGTCCTACATGTGACAAGTGAACGTGACATCCCCCCGCTCCTCCATCCCTCCCTGAATGTTCAACTAACAATGTGTCTACAATCTCCAATAAATCTCATACAAAATTCTCTCTCTCTCTCAAATGACAGATTTTTGAAGAATTGTACTGAAGAATATGCTAATCTGAATACCTGTGCTAACAGAAAGACTCATGTGGCAGAAGAAGAGATATCAAAAGAGAATACAAATTGACTTCTAATACTGCACTAACAACAGTTGAGTTGAGTTTCTGAAAAAACATGCAAATGACCACAGACAAAGTGTTGTTCATCTGAATTGCATGAGCCATGCAAATGCTTGTTTTACACACGCTCCTTAGGGAAAACAAAACTGATGCAGGTATATGAGAGACAAACAGCAGTGAAATCCATACAGTATGTATAATCCAAGTATGTATTGTATATAGCGGTAATTCAAAAAAATTCTGCAGGGAGAGTTTCACTCAGCAAGAGTAAAGAGCACTGGGTTACAGTGTCAAAAACAGGAAGAGGTTTCTGTTATTTACAGACAAATAATTATACTTTCAGACATTTTCAATAGCTTTTTAAAATCTAACAAACCTGAGGACAGAGGAAGTAATGCACAGTATTTATTTTTTCAGGGGTAAATTCAGTCCTTGAAATTGTATATTTCTTTCACTGTTACATGTCAAGTCTGATGTACACTACTGGGAAAGGTTATGCTACTATAAGCCGTAATAAATCACTCTTTTAAGTTAATTTCCATAAATTCTATTCAGTGTGCTTTTGGGATGGATCGCCCAAACCCGAAACACCAAAAGCACATCAGCGAAATGACAACTCCTTTGAATGAGTCCTCATTATCTGCCATTACTTCTAACATCTGTGTACGACACGGATAACCATAACAGATAACCAAACTGACAAATGACAACATTTCCAAAGTAAATTGTCATCCATAAGGTTAGGCTCTCTGTGCAAGCTTGATAACAACTGACTGAAAAAAAGCAGAATAGATCATCACGTTATGAAACTCTCAAATGAACAAATCTATTATTTATTTGGACATTTTGGGTGATTTAAAGGTGTTGTACAGTGTCCTAATTTCCATGTGCATTTCCAAAGTGCAGAGCTTGCAAGGTAAGTAAGTACTACATTATATAATACTGAATAGATGGAGTTATGGTAATATTCAAACATACAATACTGTTACATGAGTCGTTGTTTTTATTATAGTACATCACAATATATAAACTAAATCAATCATATCATTGATGATAAATAATGTATATTGCATCTTATTAAACACACCCTACTAGTGCCACCTCCTGTGTTGATATTGTGTTGGAGGAAACTTAGTGTTTCACCATTAGAAAAATGGTCTTATACACAGTCCTGTGGTCTATTTTAGCCAATGAAGTAGAGATGACACAGAGAAGATGGTTACATTCTGCAGCGACTTTAAAAGTGAAGCCTATAGAAGACCTACAGTAGCTTCCAATTTAGGCAAATTGTGAACAAGCAAAATATTAGTGAAATGTGACCATATGAAGTTGGGATGTAACATTCCTAAAAATATATGTGATCATCTCTGATAAATTGTTTATTCTTGAAATGAGATGTATATATTTTTTAACTTTTGTAAAGAAAATAGATTGGATTAGATTTATTTCAAAACCACAGGTAAACATTATTGGTGTTTTTATCATGTTTCTTTTACATGCTTTCACCGAAGTACTTTATTTACACTCATGTCATTACATTGCTTTGTGAACCTCTCAGCAGCCCCCTGTCCATGTGTTTCTTTGGATGCAGATCAAATATGGTGGGCAGGTGCCAAGGTCATACTACGTGCTCGACTCCATGAATATCCAGTATGAGAATGTCATCACCATCAGCAGAGGCTCCTCTCACCACCTGGAGTACGAAATGCTGATCCCAGGATCTGTACTGAGGTGAGGGGGCAGCAGCCATAGTCTGTGGCCCACTGGTGGTCTGTGAAGGTATTGCAGATGGTCCCTGGCTAGGCATGAATGAACGATAACGTCGCACTGTGGTAATCACTGTTTTTATGTCACTCACAACAGTGGTCCTCCTCACTTTGTTTCTCGGTCAGAATGGTGGTCCCTTGGTTACAATCAGTTAAAACCCCCTTGGTCTACAGTGTATTTGAATAAACAAGAAAATATATGTTTACAAACAGGCTTAGGTTTGGACATTGATTTTAATGGCAATGTACAAGACTCAATTAGGGAATGTTTAAAAACACTTTTGCTGTTACTTACTCATAGTTTTTCAGTACATTTTTAAGCATGTGGACATGATTATCTCTTAGCAGCTATCCAGTACATTTATTATCTACATTGTTTGTATTTTCCTGTTGAGACTGCCAGTATCTGCAGACTACCAAGTCTTACAAAAGGAACAAAAAGACCAAGACACGCTTTCTCTTACTTGTTCAGCCACCCTTTTCTCTCCCCCTCCCTCACTCTCTCTCTCCCCCTCCCTCACTCTCTCTCTCCCAGGTGGCAGTTTGCCAGCGATGGGGCAGACATTGGTTTTGGGGTGTTCATGAAGGCCAAGCTGGGTGAGTGGCAGCGTGCCAGTCAGATGAAGGAAATGGTGGCCAGTGACCGGTACAATGCCCACCTGGTGCCAGAGGAGGGCTCCCTTACGTGTGCCGACCCGGGAGTGTGTAAGTAAATCCAAGCAAAGCAAAGTCAGTGGGATTGAGCTGACACTATTCCAAAGTTATAGGACTCACAGTGTTGGGTATCAAACCCAGGCAAACCATTTCTCAAGTGAGAGGCAATGGCTGCTCCACTAAGATAAGAAACTTTATTTTCCCTCTAAGGGGAAATTTGTCTTGGGCTGTAAAGTGCATTCGCTGTGAACAACAATCACATACATAGGGGACAACTGTCACATACATACAACAATCACATGCAGGATATGACCCTGATACAGGGAGAGAATAGCCCTTAAACTTTGTAAGGCGGCAAACAGGTTAGACAATCACTCATGCACGCGACAAGTAAAAACAAACAAACAAACAAACAACAAGGTTTACAGCGTCAGCACTCGCCCGGATCGCCAGCAGAGCGGCTATGCGCTAGTTACAGTAGGCCTACAGTTGGTCACAATGGTCAGACACAAAAAAAAATACATTACATTTTTTAAAATGTGGGCCTGTTTTTTGTGTACACATGTTTGGTGTATTTATATTTACATATGTATTATATTATGATTCAAGTAAGGGATAATGGATGACACGGTGGTCTGTTCACAGAAGTTAATGCATGGTCGAGGTTGTAAAACGGCCCCGACGCGAAGCGGTTTAAACCTCGTAAGTGCATTAACTTCTGTGAACAGACCACCGTGGAGTCCATTATCCCGCTTATTCCACTGTTGCCACTTGCGTTGTGTTCATGTTACAATTTAAACGTTTTAATCGCTAAAACTTGTCTTGTTTGTAGAACTACTTTCTTCCAACACATATCAACTAATTTCTTAACTTGCAGGACAAATTGCCGTTACTAGTTCTAAATAGATGGTTGCTACGGCCAAAGGCCAGTCGTTAGTTCTATCCCTCCCGTTGTCAAGCGGGCGTATCCCAAGATTCTGATGAACTTTAGCTTGGAAACATCGCTATTTTACTTAGCCTGCTGTCATCCATCTAGCTAAAAGCCACCTCCGTCATATGCTACAATGTTGCCATGTTCTGAACGTCTGCATTTTACAGCTCAGATGCAACGTGACAGTTCATTTAAACTTCACAACGAGTTCGGCAAATTAATATACAAGTGTGATACGGCCCACAAAATGGATCTACTTCATAGGTGTGCAAATAACATACGGTTAATGGTCGTTCTAAATTACGTAGGACAATGGGAAATTCAACCAAGCAGTGGAATAACACAATTTAACATTGTGACCCATGTTGAATGGACTCATACTTGCTATATACAATAAAAAATGTATAGCTTTCATTCAACAGCAGTATGTATGGCAATGTAATATTGACATGGTGTAAGTGGACAGTCAACTGCTACATGTTGCACATCTTTCCTTTCTGTGATTTCCAGATGTCCTAAGATTTGACAACACCTACAGTTTCCTTCGTTCGAAGACCGTCAGCTTCACAGTGGAGATACTACAGTCGGACAGCCAATCACTTAGCGAGAAGAGCGGGACTACAGAGGCCCCCAGCCAATGAGCGGCTGAAATATAAACACGTATATGAACATGGCTATCTATATCTGTATGGAAGAAGACGTAGGAGTACATCAAATTAATTACACAAGGTTTTATGAAAACCAGGACAGTTGGGATCCTGTCGGCTGTTTGAGCTGTTGTTTTTTAGCCACCTAGATTTGCCATCAATATATATGCATATAAACATGCATTGTGTATGAGACAGCATGTTGAAGCCTGATCATATGGAGCGGTCAACATCAGCTAACATGGGGCAACACAGCCATCCCTACTCAGGGAACAGACATGAATTGTTCGGATAGTGCTGCAACAACCTGGTTTACTTGAATATATGAGTACTTAGATTATTTATGAGAAGAATAGTCTTACAACTGATTTTGTTTTCATCATCACTTTTCTTTCACTCACCTTTCTTTCATCAGCCCAATTTATTATTTAATATCAATGTTTAAAAAGAAAAATAATTATGCACTTTATTTGTTAGAATGTTAATTGTGAAATAATGCAATTTCAGTTATAACATAACAGAAGTTACAGTTAGGTTACAACTTAAATTGCAAAATCTCCCAGATAATCTGAGGCATTTCTTGTTTTGTTCCTTTTTTTGAGATGTTAATCAGACATTGACCCAAGCATTGCTTGCAGCATTGAAAATCAATTTGTCATGACTATGTGACGTGTGTTGTCACTCAGTATGATCACAATAACATCACACAATATAAAATAAGAAACTAATAATGAAGTGCATAGAGGTTTTGAGTCTTAATTTGAGTCTTAAATGAGTCCATAATTTGACAAGTGCTTTGAGAAATCATGTTTTTTCCCCTTTGGCTGTTGAAGATCAACAAACTTGGTGTGCTCAGAATATTTAGATACATATATGTACATGAATGTAGTTGCTGCTATTACATTCAAAGTTATTCACTAAATGCAGTCAGTATTATCCATCCATAGGTTGCCTGTGTTTAGGTAGCAAAATGTCAAATTAATGTTTATTTGTGATCTTAAACGATGAAATGTCTGTTAACTTAACAATGAAACACAAAATATAGTCAGGTATTTAAACTATATGTGGTTTACTGCATTTGAGTAATGCACTAACTAATGTCAAGAAAATGGTTAAATGTACCATAATCACAAAGAGCAAAATAAAAATGTTTTTAGAATACTCTGTGTGTTTTGTTTTATTCTGACAGTGAAATGTCCCAATAAAAGCACTTTATGGTTATGGAACACACAAAAATGACTATCCTTGTTGACAAGAAGCAGATGCATGTCTCACAATTAACCACAAGAGGGGGATATAGTGCCACACAAGAACTGGCTCATCAGTGTGCCCTAGTCTGTCATCACTCATTTTCATGATGCATTCTTATAGGTCTCCATATAATAAGCAAAGTAAAATTAGCCTACAATAAATCCATAGCTAAATAGTGACTGATCTGATTCAGACTGGGGAATACGGCTATATGCCCTCTTGTGTCTTGCCCTGTCAAGGGTTAGGGTTATGTGCTTTGACTTCCACTCAAATCTCGCTCACGCCTCGTTTAGGCTACGTCTCAGACCACTGCAGGAGCCACCTAGTTTCAGGGCTGCTCAAAAGTCTCCCTAAGCAGGGATTTACACCCCTGTAAAAGTTCCAGAATATACAGGGACAGTTCCTACAGAGAAGACACACGCTATGGTGTGTGTGAAGCACCTGAAAACGGCCCTAATGCGTCAAAAACAGAACAACAACGTCCGTCCACCTTAAAAGCTTTCAGTCCACCTTAAAATTAACCAGCGTGGTGGGCTCGATCTATTTCTGACGTCTCGAATGCAGATAGGAGTCGCGGTGGTATTATGTTAATGACGGGCGGGCCATGTGAAATGGTTAGGTGACGTCAAGTCTCATTTCACAGAGAGTGAAACAAACATGGCGACAGAATGGAGTGGGCAGGGGTATATTCTCACTGTTATAGTTTTCTTATGGACTGGATTTGGTGAATGTTCGGGGACAGCGGTTGCCGAGGTCAATGAGAGACGAATCTTTGGCATGCGGCTGCTACACAGCGACAAGGAGGCGACGGTCACAGACCAGGGGATCATCCAGGTAGTCGAGGACTCTCACATCCTTCTCAGACTCTACGGACTACAGATCAATAATGACACCTGGGCAGATATTAAGTTTACGGAACACGGCGACGACGATGATGACAATGGTGACTTTAACAGGACTTGTGCACATTTTACCAAAGATATTGTCATTTGGACTAACATGACCGCAAATGTCAAGGGTACAGCCGCGGTACTGAGCCTAAAAATTAAACAGCTTCGGAAAAACGAGCCACACAAGGAATATGGTTTGTGTGTCAGACAAGAACAAGATGGTAAGTGGTACCAGTTGGGAAAGCCTGACGGTTGGTTACAGGTGGTCGAGGAGAAAGCGAGTTTACTTCCCTTGTGGTTTCAGATTATACTCATATGCTTCCTCTTGGTTCTGTCTGGCATGTTCAGTGGGCTGAATCTTGGGCTTATGGCTTTGGATCCAATGGAACTCAGAATCGTTCAAAGTTGTGGTACCGACAAAGAGAGGAAATATGCGCGTAAAATAGAGCCCATACGAAGGAAAGGAAACTACTTATTATGCTCACTTCTTCTCGGAAATGTGTTAGTCAACACCACGCTAACCATCCTGCTTGATGACCTCATAGGGTCAGGTTTTGGTGCTGTGATTGCCTCCACGAGTGGTATCGTGGTGTTCGGCGAGATTGTGCCCCAGGCTCTGTGCTCTCGTCACGGTCTGGCTGTCGGCGCCAATACCATCATGGTCACCAAATTATTCATGTTACTCACATTCCCGCTTTCGTTTCCCATCAGCAAATTACTGGACTGTGTGCTAGGTCAGGAGATTGGCACAGTCTACAATCGGGAGAAGTTGGTGGAGATGCTGAAAGTGACAGAGCCATACAACGACCTCGTGAAAGAGGAGCTTAACATGATCCAGGGTGCTTTGGAGCTTCGGACTAAGACCGTGGAAGATGTGATGACCCCTGTAAATAACTGCTTCATGATCAGCAGTGATGCTGTGCTTGACTTCAACACCATGTCAGAGATCATGGAGAGTGGCTACACGCGCATCCCAGTGTTTGACGACGAACGTTCTAATATCGTGGACATCCTCTTCGTCAAGGACTTGGCCTTCGTGGACCCCGATGACTGCACAACCCTCAAAACCATCACCAAGTTCTACAACCATCCGGTCCACTTCGTGTTCCACGATACCAAGTTGGATTCCATGTTGGAAGAGTTCAAAAAAGGTCAGCATGTGTTTTCTTTATAGAGTCAGCTGTGGGTCAAGCAAGACCCACTTAGTGTCCTCTTAATACAAATGGCAATGTGCTTAATCAGTCGAGGCCTATATCCTAGAATCTCGATTAACTTAACTAAGTACTGAACTGGGTCATTCCACGTCAATTCAACCAGGGCCCACGCACTTACGTCTCAAAAAATTCTGAAAGAATTACCAGGTGTACCTATGTTACCCAGGAGACACACTGTAAAATTACTCTTATGTAAGATCAATACTTTCCAAGATACAGCCAATTTTACAGGGAGAGGGGGGTGTCGATTTTGTTCGGCCTCTTTTTTTTGTCAAAGTTCACAAGCCCACAGCGCAAGAACTAAACCATGTAGGAGGCTCAAATTTTGCATGCTGGTACATAAATAGGAATAGTATGTAGCAAAATCGTCACGTTTGGTCTGGATAATCCTGCATGGTCATAGCTGTCCCTCAAAGTTGATACAAATTTTATTGGAGTTTTTGGCTGGGCTCTGTTTAAGCCTTCAGAAGACATATTTGTACTCAACATAGGCTCTTGATTTATTTTCCTTACTGAGATAAGTAGAAACACTCTCACAAAAAACAATGAACAGAAAATAAATTCCTTCAGGGTCTGAACAGCAGACTTTACAAGTCTAAAAAAATTTCATTTTCAAACTCATTTTCAGAGCATCCAAATTAGTAATTTTGCAGTGTGTCTCCTGGGTAACTTAGGTACACCTGGTAATTTTTTCAGAATTTCTTGAGACCTAAGTGCGTGGGCCCTGGTTGAACTGACGTGGAATGATCCAAATGGAAGTAGTAGGCCTAGCCTAATGCTGAGACCAAGATGGTCTCAGGCCATACAGCGATTCTCTCCAAATGTGCCTTCTTTCTCACTACCAGCTTTCACAGACTTTTACTACTATGAGTGCAAACTCTGAGTAGGGGACCTTCAGTGGGCCTTGATCTGATCTCAGTTCAGTCAAATCCCTTTACTCTGAGGGGAACTGATAATAGCTGACAATTACCACCCCCACCCACAAAAATAAACACTCTTGTCTGACATTATTCTGCCCCTTTTCCGATAGTTGGCTGTGGATAAAAGATCTTTTCTGCAGGATTTAGTCTCGGCACTGCTGTTTGGCCGCAAGCTACACAAAGTTTACAAACTCAAGGCTATCGTATTGATTTCCCCGTCTTGCAATCCTGAGCAGATCACTGTCAGGGATCTAAAAACAGTGTGTAGGCCGCACCACAACCCTCCTCCTTTTAAGATACAGACATATTGAGGGGCAGCCGTCGCCTACTGGTTAGCACTTCGGACTTGTAACCGGAGGGTTGCCGGTTCGAACCCCGACCAGTAGGCACGGCTGAAGTGCCCTTGAGCAAGGCACCTCACTTAACAAGTGCCGCTGTTGTTGCAGGCAGCTCGCTGCGCCGGGATTAGTGTGTGCTTCACTTCACTGTGTGCTGAGTGTGTTTCACTAATTCACGGATTGGGATAAATGCAGAGACCAAATTTCCCTCACGGGATCAAAAGAGTATATATACTTATATACACTGGCCTGCAAAAATCCACACCACAGTTGAGACAGAACAAGCCAGGTCTGGCCCTGTGTGCCAATCTCAAAATTTGTTGGGGTGTGACATTGCCTTAGGTGTGACATGCACTGTGCATTCAGAGCTTCATAACCTAGTAGGGGTGTAAAGGTTCACATATTTATACAGGTTTGTTAGGTACAGGACATTAGGTTCAATACAGATGTACCGAATGTGCCGAATGCAGTCTTTAACAGTAATCAACAGTAGGCTTTTTTGTGTGCCAATTTTTTGCTGTTTAAAATGTGAGTTTCCACACAAACACATAACCAATGGTGGTGGACCATATGTAGGGTTGCAAAGGGGCGGAAAATTTCCGGTAAATTTCCGGAAACTTACCATGGGAAGTTAAGCTGGGGAATTTTGGAAATATTCCAAATTGGAAACTTTCATGGAATTAAAGGAAATTATGGGAATTAATTGGAATTTACGGGAATTAACATGGAATTTTAGGTAATTCATACAAACTGTTTCATATACAAACATTAACATTTTGTTTCGTAATAAGCAATATGATTTGTATGTTTTTTGCTTAGCTTAGCATAAAAAGCTAGCTAGCATGCTAGCGGGAATCCCATTCTCTGCCTTTGGTTTACTAGTGTGCTAAACCAGCAACACTGAACTGCCCAAGATACACTACACCACTCAACAACAAAATCTGATTGGTTGGAAAAATGTTCCCCATACATGCATATGAATGCACTATAGATTTCCTTTATGTATAGCAGCCTATGCCGATTGCTGTGTGCATGTGATTTGATTATGTGCAGGGTAGAAATCTGACTGAAATTGCATTAAATCGCATTGTTTTAACTAATATTATGCTGCAAGATGGGGTTTTGTCCACTACATTTAAGTTCCCTGTTATAAACTAACTTGCCATATTAAAAATTCCCAGTTTATTCCCATTAATTCCAGTTTATTCCTGTTAATTCCCATATATTCCCGTTAATTCCCATGGAAAGTTTCCAACTTTGAAAATTCCCGGAATTTTGCAACCCTAACCATATGTCAGTTTAATTAATTAACACCAAAACACATTTGACACATTTTCAAAATACTATTCCTGTGTTCAGGAAGGTTGATCATGTGTTGAGCATCAGCAATATTGTCAGTGAATGTTAGCAATACTTACTGGAGGCTTACTATATGGAAAGTTAAGTGAACAGTGACTACAACACCAAGGTACGAACCGAATTGTGATTTTTGTGTACCGTTACACCCCTGCCTATGGCATGAGTCCAGGTTAGGGGTTTTGACCATTGAGGGGTAAGGCAGTTATTATCGTCAGTCTGTTGATTATCTTGATTAGGTCTAACATTTAGTTGCATGGTCAGTGAAATATCAGAAAATGGTGCAAGAATGTTTTCCCAATCCCCCCCCCCCCACCCCAAAGATATTCAGTTTTCTGTCATAGAGGAGTAAAGAAGCCTGGATTATTGACATTTTAACAGTTGGATTTCAAAGAATAGCCGATTATCAAAAATAGTTGTGTAATAGCTTAGTTCACACCTAATTTACTGATGTATTGATTGTTTGCTGCCCTGCTGCCTAGAGGATAGTTTAATATATTGAACACAGTTGTGGCCTATGGAAATCTGCATGCAGTGTTTCCCACAGAATTGAATTCCATTTGTGGTGGTTGGTTTGCAGAATTAACTTGAATACAACAGTTTTTAACAAATTAGCACAGCGTGGTTATGATGCTAACCAGATTTAAGCACAATTTAGTACAACCTGGAAAATCATTGTGTGGTGGTCAATGTTGATATTGTGGTGGGCCGCCACAAATAAGTCAATGTATGGTTTAGAGCAGAGCCCTCTGGTTCTGTCTAGTGTGTAGGGGTAAGACATGGGGCAATTTTACATTCCGAGCTACGATATGTTAGTTCACCACTGACATGCATGTTATAGGTCACTGGACATGGATATCTGTACACAAATGTGTATCCGGTTTGGAGCAGATTTTGTCATAGCTTAGCCTCCTCCACCATCTTGGTGAGCAGGGGTGTGACATTGACATACACTGGGGCAACTTTACATTAGTGCTTCGTAACATAATGATATGTGCTCAAGGGAAGGGTCCACAGCCACTAAGAGACCAAGAATAGTGTGCTACAGAGTGTTCTACTTATTCTACTGAAAAATATTTTCTTGTATGTGTTGGACTTTGCACGGTGGACAGGGTGGTAGGGTAGTGGGACAGGGTGCTGTTGTTGGACATCTCCGAGCAAAGAACTCTGTTTTTCTGCACTTCACCTCTCCCTGGGACTTCAAGGTCACCTCTTGTTATGAGCTCTCTCTTCCAGCAACTCCCCTACACACACACACACTTTCTCTCTCTCACTCACACACTCTCATGCGTGCACATGGAACGGAGGCGAACTGAGCTAGTGTGCTAGTTGCCCATGTAAATCCTCACACCCCTAACCTTAAGAACGCTTCTAACTGCTGAGTTGGAAGCCTGGGCTTTTAGCTCAGTGGTTAGAGCGTTCGACTCCCATGCCGGTGTGTGTCGAGGTGGCGGGTTCAAGGGCCGTGAGCAGCGGACGAATTACGACCTCTGTTACACACACACACACACACACACACACACACACATACATACATTACATACTCACTCACTCACTCACTCACTCATTCACACAGTATGCACAAATTCATGTTGTATTTGCAAGTCAGCTCTTTAAGCAACATCTTAACTCCACCCCTAAAAGATGAAATTGTTATTTTCACAAGCCTTGGGCTGCTGGACAACTCACAACTCACTTGTCTGTTGTTGAGCATAAATGAGGTTTTTATGTGTGCACAACACTCCTGACACTGCCCTGATCCAGGTTACATTAGCTTTTTGTTTTTATTGCCTACTGTTGTGTCATGTTTTTTTGGTTATGGGATTATATGTCCACTCCACACGTAGACTATAGTCTAGTCGTAGTCATGTTATGAGTGTTGCAACAGAGTGTTGCTACCATCTGGGTTCAGGGAGCATGCTGAGTGGTGGGGAGTGGTGATAGTTGTGGTCTACAGCAGAGCTGTACATTATATCTTTTTTTTATGTTCATAGCACTGGTGCTACAGAGGTTGATAGTTTTGTAGCACAATCCATAAAATCTCTAGCATCGGTATGTAGTTACAAACTTCTACACTCTAGAAAACATTTGTCACCGGTGCTAAGCTGGTAACTCATTTTTTTTGTAGCATACACAGTAGGCACGGTACAGCCCTGGTCTACAGACGTAGATAGATTCCCCAGGGGGATAATCAATAAGCACACATCACTCCATGCTCCACAGCTAAGAATGTGGGCACAGCACCACATATAACACACATAACATGCAACACATGACGGCACATACAATATGTAACATGTAACATATATTTTCAACCCCACCCAGTACAAACAAATCGAACTCACATTTGTAAAGTGACCTAGAGTCTGAGAAAGGTGCTATATAAATAATACTTATTATTATTATTATTATTATTAATATTATTATTATTATTATTATTATCAAGTAGGCACAATCACATAATTGTAACACAAGCAGACGCACCCAACTGAACCACATGCAGACAGTCTCAAGGCCCAACTGCACGTCATGCAACCTGTGCTGTGTTGACTGCCTTGTTTAGCCCGGGCTTGAACCCACAAACCTGCTGCTGCTTGGATAGACTGGGCGTGTAGTGAGGATGCTCAAGGTGGGCGTGTAGTGAGGATGCTCAAACGCATGGGTGCTAGCAAGGCCTAGTGTCTGTCTCTACCTAGTGTGTGTCTCTGAAGTTGTCGGCTGGGAGATTTACTCACTGCACATTGCACAGTTGGTGTACCCGCTTGCTATTGTTACATCAGGTAGTTCCAGATTTGAACTAACACTCAAGCCACAGTGAAGTATGCTTCATACATCAGTGAGGCCACATTAGGAGTTTGGAGTAAGGCCTTAATGCTTAATGTAGCCTACCGCCTGGAAACAAACAGCTGTTGAGATGTCCATAGAACATACTGATTAGAGAGTGAGAGTGATTGATCACTTGATGGATTAATTGATTGCTTGATCACTGTTTCCCCTCCGGCTTCATTGTGTGTCACTGTGTCACATGTCACATACAGTCAGTATGTGTTCACTCATTCTTTTGTGGAGTAGTCACAGTGTTTCCCACAGAATTAAATTTTATTTGTGGTGGTAGGTTTGCAGAATTAACTTGAATGCAACAGTTTTTAACAAATTAGCGCAGCGTGGTTATGATGCTAACTAGATTTACGCACAATTTAGTACAACATGGAAAATCATTGTGTGGTGGTCAATGTTGATATTGTGGTGGGCCGCCACAGATAAGTCAATGTATGGGGAACACTGAGTCACATCTGCTCATTGTCTAGTCACACAGCATAGCCCTGTGCTCCCTTGAGTTCTCAGTAGACATTGTAAACATTGGCAGATGACACGGTAAATCAGTTTAGCGAAGGCCTGTTGCTTTGGTCATAGAGGGATGTTATGTTGTTTTATTTATGATGATGGTAGCCCCCATTGGGGTTGGGAAATAACTAAACAACGCACAGCGTTTTATGGCATGTGTCAAGCTCACAAAGTTAGCCTCAGTTCATTTGTTTTTGAGAACAGTCTGTTTCGGCCTCCTCCTGTTGTTGATCTTGACTCTGTTCCAGACAACAACTCAAAGCTCTCCCGTCGTGAGAAGATGTTGGTGGCCACTTTTCTCAGTTTACGAGGAACATGAATCAGCGAATAACCCACACACACACACTAACATATCAGAGGATATTTTTAGAGTTCTGAACAAGATTTCCCTGCCACTTACTCTATACAGTGTCTCAAAATAGATCTGGTGTACACTATATGGCCCTTGACTGTACTCAAATAACGTATCTTCTTTCTATTATATCTTTTGTATTGGGCCTTATCATGTGAAGGGACTTGTCCTGTGACCTGATATCAGGTCATAATAAATATATTATGACCTGTCAGTGTCATAATATATTTATTGTCATTGCATGGAGTACAACAAATTTAGTTGCAATCTTCATGTGCCCTAAGACATAGCAGAGTTAAAACACCTAATAAAGTGCCAGTAATATAAAAACTTTATAGAAACCTAAAATAAATGCAGAAAACTCTTGAAAATGGGAAATCAGAAAGAAATATGCCCGTCTGTTTTGCGGCTCTTCACTTCCATCTCTGTAGTTTTGCAGAAGTCTCTTATGTGCATGTGGCTCTTGAGTCTCCTCCCCCATCAGAAATGATCCTTTGTGTCATGTGTCCTCACACGGCGAGTGCCCTTTGGCACTGTGAACACACACACACACACACACACACACACGTACACACACACACACACACACACACACACACACACACACACACACACACACACACACACACACACACGTACACCCTACCTGAAAGGCGTCATGTTGCTGCGCCCAGTCTTGGTTGGGCTGCTGCCACTCCCTCCTCTCTGTGTTCAATGTTCTTGCTATGGCTTTCACTCCAAGACACACACACACACACAAACACACCCCCACACACACATTTAGAACAGGGGCCTGTAAAATGATTTCTCAACCGACATGTTGATAAGGCAGCCTGTTGCAAGCCAAGTGCAGGATCTCCCGGCTCTTTTTTATTTGCTTCTTCTACTTTTGTTTTTGTCTGGCTTTGGCTTTGTCTCTCAACTTCCTGGAGTTTGACTTGCGTTGTTTTAAGGTGAGGGAGGTTGACCCAGAGCCTAGATGGGGAGCTTGTGGTCAGGAGAGAGAGCGCCCCTGTGCTGTGCTGTGCTGTGCTGTTGACTGGGCCACCGCTGTGCCTGAGAGCAGGGCTATTTTTATGGAGCTCTGTCGGGCCTGGGCCCCTCAGGTGTGCTGCTGCTGTGGCCGCAGCTGAGTCACTCACATTCTTTAGCTCCTGGTCGCCGGCAGACTCAGCAACCGTGCCATCTCCCCCCTCCCCCTAAACACGCACGCACACACACACACACACACACACACACACACACGGAGAGTCATTTGACCTCCTCTCCGACATGAGGGGATTCAGTCATGTGATCTGGCCTACCAGACGATGCATTTGTGTGTGTATGTGGTGGTAGTGGCGGCGAGGGGTTGAAGGAAACAGTGTCTGTCTGTCTGTCTGTGTGTGTGTGTAGTCTGGAGGGTTTGAAGTAAGCTGTGAGTGTGTGTACAGGAACTCTAATCTCCTGGTGGTGTGCTGTTGTTTAGCTTTGTGTTCTGCATTTGGCTGTTATGGTAACAGCTTTCAGGTTCTATTTCCTCAGTATCGATGTGTTTTTGTTGGTGGGTGGTGATTGGTGGGCGTTGACGTAAGCCTCTTTGCTGTAATAGGATCATGGAGAGGGAAGAGTGGTGTCTGCATGAACTGTCTGGGGACTTTTCTGAAGTGTCTTTTCCTCTTCTGACTCTTCTCCTTCCTTCCTCTTCCTCCCTCCTGGAGTCTGTCTGTCATCACTTTATTTTTGCTGAGTCGCACTAGTCTGTGAGGGATGTCACCACAAATCAGGTCAAAATCAAGGTCATTTTGTTTGTATAGCACATTTTAAACAACAGGAGGTTGAGCCAAAGTGCTTTACAATTAAACAAGTGAACCACATCTAAACAACAAGCTAAAAGTGGAAAAAAAAGTTATTAAAATAATAATTATTAGGCCTAGATAAAAAGAGTAAATATTTAACATGAGAATCAAAATAATATACAATCATAAAGGTAGATCAAATCAAGAAACTTGATCTATGTCTGTTTCTCGCTCCCTCTTTTCTGGTTGCCTCTCTATCTCCATTTCAAGGCCAGTTTCCCTTTTGCGTGTTGGTCTTAGTCATATAATTTTCCATTTGTTGGTTTTGAAAGTTGAAAGAGAAATTTGCTTGTTGACAAACTGTTAAGCCTACATTTACCAAAACCAGACCAAAAAAAGAAGACCGCTTTCTAGCAAATGGAGTAGGGAAAGGACTCTTTACATTCGTAGCCTAGGTGTGCATAACTAATCAAGAATCAGAAGCTAGCAATGCTGTGTATGTCTGTGTGCATTTCATTCTGTGATGAAATGCAGTCATCATCATACTGTGTATGTTACAACACTGGCTTGAGTGGGTATGCCCATGCGCACTTAAAGCAGATCAGCTTTCTGTGATGCTATTTCATTGCAACACATTGGTCTGTGTGAGATCACCAACACACTCACAACACCAGGGGCCTGTACTACGAAGGGAGCTTAACCTACCCAGATGTAACCCAGGGTTACTTTGTTAAACCAGGGCTGACAAAACCTGGTTATCTTAAATGGTGTTAATCGGTACTACGACGCTGATTATGAAGTTGATTTGTTGAGCCGGGGTTAACATGTGCGCGTTCACATAAAAGGGGCGAGTTGCAGCGCAAGTCACCACTTTCAATGATGACGCGATCACCTTATTTTACGGATGAGGAATTAAAACCCACTCTAGGACAAAAATCAAATACGTCGGCAGTGAGCAAAGCAAGGCTGTTGGCAATGTATTACAGATCGGATAGCCTAAATGCCTAAAAGTAAAGTTTTATTCCCACATGTTCTTCAAATATGTGTTACGGAGGATTAGTAGCTTACGGAATGTCTGAAATGAGTTGAAATAATTAAATAGCCTAATTTGAGTTCATAGAAAGGCCTACAGATGCAACCCAATTCAGAAGTGGGCATATAAATTACAGTAATAAGGATAATTGAATGTTTAAGTAGCCCCCCTTGACTGATTTAGTTTATGCCTAATCCTGTGAACATTTCAGATGCAACACCATTGCCAAACGCACATGGCAGCAGGTGAAAATGAAACACAAAAACATTATTCAGAATAGGTTTATATAGTTATAGCTTGCATTCATATTTCTTAATTATGAAATCATGTAGGCCTAGCTTATAGCCTTCACTTGGCCTCTGTTTTACAGCTAACAAGAAACAGGTGTCTTCGAACACTACTGTAGGAGGAAAGGCACCAGAGTGTTTTACAGTAGCAGAGGAGTTGGCCATCGCAAATAATAGTGGAAGGCCGATTATGGAGGGGGTTGAGGGAGGCATTCGGTCGGATTCTGGTGCTGTGGAAATGTGTAGCCTTTATGTGCAGGGTACAGTAATATGACATTCAATTCAACAAGTTTGTTAAAATTGTGATTTTTATTTATTAGGCCTACTGTAGGCTATGTCCGATTTATTTTGGGCTATTCTTGCTCAGATGTTCAGCATACTGTAGGCCTATTACCGATTTATTTTCGGACATACAGTATTCTTGCATCACCGATTGAATACATGAATGTCCACGTACGGGCATTGCTATGAGACGTCTTCCTAGATCATCTGACAAAGATAACGAATTCCCTCGCCTGACAATCTATATCTTCATAGAGAATATCGTCCGGGTACGCTATATATATTTTATGGCGGTCTCTAAAACCCCTCGCCCTGCGAAGAGAGTCCCTCACGATTTGCGCTCCAATGTCGTATGGATCATCCCGGTACGCCGACATGTCTCGGGAGAAATTGTTAGGGGTGGTACTTATAAAGGGTGTGGTTAACGGAAACCTCGGGTTAACCAAGAACATAACCTGGTCGGAGCAGGTTTGAGATGCAGCGTAAATTGCCATGGCAGCATACCTCGGTTAAAACCTATCCACCTTTCGTAGTACGGGTTAATCGGGAAGTTACGCCACACGTGATCAAGTTACTCTCGAAGTTACCCAGATAAGACAGAAACCCCGCTTCGTAGTACAGGCCCCAGCTCAGCAGCCTTCCTGGTGTGGTTGGCCCAACATGTGCGTGTGCGTGTGTGTGTGTGTGTGTGCGTGCGTGCGTGCGTGCATGTCTGGTTTTAGCCTGACACAGACAAGTCATTACTTGAACTTCCCAAATGTCATCCTTATAAAAATGGATAAAAATCGATAAAATCCCTATAAAAATCATCTGTAAAGTTATTTTTCAAACCAAATGCAACAAGTCAGATTAGAGATTGACATTGGAATGGATCTCAACCAAGCCAATGCTAGGTCTTGACTTGGGCAGTTTCAGTGGATGTTTTGAGTTTCAGATTCAGTTTGTTTGGGTAGGAAGCTTACTCACACGCACATGCACACGCATACACACACGCACACACACGCCCACAGACACATACCCCTTGTAGATGCTCTTTCTTTTTATTCTGTAGTTGTTTCCCCAGTAGCCTTCAGTACAGGATATGTGTGCACTAGTGAATCATCCAGTCCAGTCTAAATGCATATTGAGTTTTGTTCTTGCACACTGTCAATGGCAGTTTTGTTTTGTTTTTCATAAGGAAAGGATATAGGATTGCAAGTACAGTACAAGGAAGTACATTTCATTGGGTAGCTCTTGTAGACTAGTGTTTAGGGAAGAGCCATGTGTTGGTCATGACACATTGGGTGTTCTACAACTCAATGAGACGATGCACTGTGTGATAGTCAACTCAAACGGACCATCAGGGGGTGGGGAGATGAAAGTGGTTTCATTATATACTGCTCAAAAACATTAAGTGAATACTTCAATCATACACTGGATCGGTACTCTGAAACTGTTTGGTTCTGAGCACTAGTAAAACTTTTGAGGCGAGTGTTTTATTTTGCAAGAACTGTCAGACATTCTGTGAATGTAGTTTGAAAATAGAGAAAAGGGTGGAAGGTTTCAAAAAATGTGTTTTTAACAATTGTGGAAAACTGTAAGTGTTCCCTTAATTTTTTTTAGCAGTATATTTCATTACAGGTGTTTCATATGAATATATAATTAAATTTCTTTCATTATATTCTGTCTTTTTATATATTCATATAAAAAATGGGCATTCATTCATTCATAGTCTAAATATTTCCCAAGATTTCACACTTGTTTAGCCTAGTTCACATGAACAGTCGTAGCAGATAATAATACTGCATTTTATTTATGGGCGCCTTTCTGAACACTCAAGGTCACCTTACAAAATCAACAATAAAACATTCAATCCATTAAACAAGCAATCAGAGAAAACAAGATCATCTGAAGTAGGCTAATTATTCATTATCATTGGAATGATGTCATTTTATAATTATATTGATAAGCTCAGGAGTTTTGTCTAGTTGTTATGCTCTTGTCAGTAATTAAACAAACAAAACTTCCTTGTTACTCCAGTTCTTATCTGGGTATGTTCTTTTCTTCTGAATGTCACTGTTCTACACATTGTGGATATTGTTGTACACATTGTGATTATTGTTTTACACAATGTGGTTATTGACCAATTTTGTATTAAGGAATTCCCTTTTAAGTCCCCAGTTCCCCCAGTTTTCCTTCCCTTCCAGTTTACTTTTGGGTCTGTGTCACCCAATTGCGTTTTTTGAGATAACGGCGGTTATTTTCTATACAAATCCTATGAAGTTCAGCGTTCACAGCGCTCAGCTAAAAAAGCTCTCGGCGCTGACTGTCTTTTCCCTAGAGGGGCTTAGATAGACAGGTGATATTTTTGAGATATGTGCTTTCTAGAGGCATTTTTTAGTAAAAGTTGGGAACAGGACTTTTTAACATAATTAAGGTGTGCTGAATCCAACTAGCCCTGTTCCCAAGCGTTGAGTTAATGACCATCTAATTAGCATAAACAAAATGGTTGCCAAAATGGCGATTTTGGGCACTTTCATTGGGCAGATGTCATTATACCATGTAAATTAATTCATATTGTTCACAGAAATCTCCCTTGGCCAATAGATCAAGGATACAGGCTGAAAAAAAGAAAAAAAATCTAGTATTATGCCTATGTTAATTACCTTAAAAAAAACCTTTGAAAAATGTAATTGTTAAAATGTTATAACTGAGCAGGCACACGGTATTTGAAGAATGAGAGTTATGTTTTTTGAGGGTCAAGAAAGATGTGTAGTGACGAAATGTAAAGTTTAAAATTGTGGCCTACTGGTTAGATCTTCGGGCTTGAAACCAAAGGGTTGCCGGTTCAATCCCCAACCAGTAGGAAAAATGTGGGTGGTGGAAAGGTTGAGCACTAGTCTCCCATGCCCACATCCACGGCTGAAGTGCCCTTGAGCAAGGCACCTAACCCCCCAACTGCTCCCCGAGCATCACTGTAGCAAGGCAGCTCACTGCTCCAGGTTAATGTGTGCTTCAATGTGTGACCTGTGTGTTCACTAATTCACGGATGGGATACATGCAGAGACCAAATTCCATGTATACCAAAGTATACTTGGCCATAAAACCTGATTTACATTACATTTTACATAATTGAAGCGAATTAGGTTGGTAATGTATGTAGTCTCTGAGTAAGTTACACTTTACGGTAAGGATACATGAATTAATTCATGATTTATGTATTACTTCATTCATTCATCTAATTAATCATCAGGAATTTACTGAGTTCATAGTTTGTCATTTGTGACCTCATACATGAACACATTACTAAAGTATTAGGTACGGTGGGCCCATCATTATGAATTATGATGTATTAACAATGATCATGACTTTATTTTTCTGCCAAAAATGTGGTCATCACCGCTCAAATTCTGATTTGAACATAACTTTGGAGTTCTCTAAACACATGTCATTATTCACTACTTTAGTTGAGGGGCCACAGACATGATGAATGCATGAGCAATTATCCTAAAATTCATGTAATCATGATGATCATGCTTAAAAAAATTATAAATCATAATGATATACCCATCATATCTAATGCTTTAGTTGATGTGTTGTTCATACATGAGGTCATCATGAATGAGAGTATATGAATTCATGTAAATTCCTGATGATTCATAGGATATAAAGGAATGAAGTAATGCATAAATCATGAATAAATTCATGCATGAATTCATGATAATGTACATTTTACTATAAAGTGTTACCCACATTTCTTCATAACCTTTGTGTTAGTAAAATGATTGAATGTCCTGTGAATTCATAGCTAAATGAATAACTTTATAACTAGTGCAAGTTCAAGTTACTTTATTTGTACCCAGAGGTAGATTTTGTTTGCACTATAGAGTGCTTCAAGAGAATTTGCCAGAACAGGAGCACAGAGGATGCCATCTTTACGGCAATTCACTCTGCCCTGTCCCTCCTTGACAATAGCAATACCTATGTGAGAATGCTGTTCATTGACTTCAGTTCAGCATTCAACACCATTATCCCCTCCAAACTGATCACCAAACTCAGTGAACTGGACATCAATACCTCCCTCTGAAACTAGATTTTGGACTTCCTAACCAACAGACCGCAGTCTGTTAGATTAGATAACCTCACCCACTCAACCCTCACCCTGAACACCAGCGTGTGCTGAGCCCTCCTTTACTCCCTCTTCACCTACAACTGCATACCTGTACATGGCTCTAACACCATTGTCAAGTTTGCAGACAACACTACGGTGATTGCTCTCATCAGCAACAATAATGAGACAGCCTGCAGGGAGGAAGTCCAGCACCTAACATCGCGGAGCACCAACAACAACCTGGCTCTCAACACCAAGAGGACCAAAGACCTCATTGTGGACTTCAGGAAGTCAAAAGCTAGCACACAAAGCCCCATCCTCATCAACAGGACTGAGGTGGAGCATGTCACCAGTTCATGTTTCTGGGTGTCCACATCTCTGTGGACCTCTCTTGGACCCTCAACACCTCTACATTGATCAAGAAGGCTCACCAGCATCTCTTCTTCCTGAGGAGACTAAAGAACACAACCTCTCTCCTCAGATCCTGGTGAACTTCTAAACCTCTACCGCTGCACCATTGAGAGCACCCTCACCAACTGTGTCACATGGTGGCAACTGCTCTGCCTCCGACTGGAAAGCACGGCAGAGGATGGTGAAAACGGCTCAACGCATCACTGGTCCTGGTCCTGGTCCCCCACCCCCCCCCCACCACCCCCCGGTGCCTCCTTGCCTGTGCCTGTTGAGGTGTCCATGTCGATGGCAACCTTCACAGGGACAACAAGGAGTACACACTTTATTACACTTAAACATAGTGATATTCTACTGATATTTATACTGTTCATACTGCACATACACTCATATATTTTCAGTACTCTGCACGATGACAATGAAGTTGAATCTAATCTAGATAATCTAATCCAGTGGTCCCCAAACTACGGCCCGCCACCTCATTTTGGGTGGCCCCCCAAAACATGTCCGTAGTATATATCATCCAGCCCGCACGGGAGTACAACATCGTCAAACTAAAACCTCCGCAATTTCCCCCATTCATTCTCTATGGCGAGTCTTAACAGGACACATGTATTACTGTTTTTGTCCACCGGTGGTTGTTTTGGCGCTGTTTTGCGTTTGCCATCGAAAACAGAATGAAATGTAAGCCTACCTGCAAACAATGTTAGAGGCCTATGCTGACTGCATCAGTGCTCAAAGTATTTTAAAATTGTATCAATTAATTGTTAATAACTAACTAACTTCTATTCAAGTCATATTTCTGGGACTTTCTGGGATAATTAGTTCTATTTTTTATTCACTCGTTCAAATGTTCATACAAGGAGTTCTCATCAGGTGACTGAAAGTTAGAATGGTGGTCATTTCAGACCACTTCAGCACTTCATAAAATTCTCATAGTTTGAGAACTTTAAATTATTTGTAGGATATTCACAACTTGAGCTGTGTATGCAAAGACACAGAATTCAGAGTTCACACATCTTTTAATAAAATATACTTTTGGGACTCCCTGCTAATACTTTTGGGAATGCAAACGTTTTTTTTTTTTATTAGTATTATTTCATTTTACACTGATATGGCATGATGACAATATAAACACAGCTAACAATGGTATTAAATTGCAATAGCCGATGATTAAATGTAATAGACTATTCAACTAAGGTAGACTGCTGTTGTTCACAGCACTAAGCTATTTATGGTTACTGATATAGAACTACTCCGAGTCTGGCCCTCTCTTGGAGCCAGGCATAGTGAGCTGGCCCTCGGAAGAAAAAGTTTGGGGACCACTGATCTAATCAAATGAAACATGTGACTGCTGGCCATCTTTCCCATTTGGAATCAAGGATATGATGCTAGCTTGTTACAGGTAGTTAACGGTAGTTCAAAGGAACTCCAATGATTTTAAACTCCAAACATGTGTCCACCCACCACGAAGAAGATGTTTACCAATGAAGTCAGGCCACACTCTTTACCAAAGAGGACCGTAAACATAGTCAAGAGTATAATAAGGCTAATTAGCATAATAATAGTTGTTTTTGCATTTTTATATTTTTCATAGCCTTTACTTTTTATTTATTGCCCACGGGAGATTTCTGAGATGCACAGATGTGAACAATATTAATTTATTTACATGGTATAATGATGCCCGTCCGAAGAAAGTGCCCAAAATCGCCATTTTGACAGCCATTTTGTTTATGCTAATTAGATGGTCAAAAACTCAATTAACAAAATTAATGCACAAATAGGCTGACACCAGACATAATTTCACTGCATTTCTTACTTCCAGTAACTATATGCATGTGACAATAAACTTCCTTGTATCCTTGTATCCTTGTAACTCACAATTCTGCCAGGGCTAGTTGGATTCAGCACATGTTAATTATGATAAAAAGTCCTGTTCCCAACTTTTACTAAGAAATGCCTCTAGACCAATATGCAAGGACTTTTTCTTGAAATAGCACTTGTCTATAGAGTGCTGAAAGTTGAAATCTGTTCAACTTTTAGAACAGTGCTGGGCTCGTCAATGTCACTTCTCTCACAATGACCATAACCTAGCAACAATAAACACAGGCCCTTATGCTCTTCACTGTTCAATAGAGCTAGGCCTTTAACTAGAAATCTAAATTGCATCAATTATGTTGATTGGCTTAGTGGAGTAATTGGTCTATGGGTGCCAATTGTAACAATAACTGTAGTGATTGATCTGTGTGATGTGATCCACTGCAGGTAAATCTCACCTGGCCATCGTCCAGAAGGTCAACAGCGAGGGTGAGGGAGATCCCTTCTATGAGGTGCTGGGTCTCGTCACTCTGGAAGACGTTATTGAGGAGATCATCAAGTCTGAGATCCTTGACGAGTCCGACCAATACAGTGAGTACACCACAAATATTTGAAAGATGGAGTTATTGGGGAATAGGGGGTTGCTTTGTCTGCATGCCATATACCATACTGTCTTGGTAGCTTTCGATTGACATCACTGTGTGTTTGTGTTTCTGTTTTTAGCTGACAACCGCACCAGGAAAAAAGTGGACCCCAACAACAAGAATAAGAGGGACTTCTCCGCCTTCAAGCACGAGAGCGAGTCCAAGGTGAAGGTCTCGCCCCAGCTGCTGCTGGCTGCGCACCGCTTCCTGGCCACAGGTACGTTAGGGTTGGGCTCAGTCTCTATATGCTAAACCGGCACATCCGGGAACTTTGAATTTGCTGCACGTTCCCGCCCCCTTTTCGGCGGAAAAACCGCTTGGATTCAATGGAAACCTATGGAGTTGCATCCACGTGGTAGGTGCTTGCTTTCTCCAAAAAAGGGGCGTGGTGTAGAGTTGTGTTGTCTGACAAAATTAACACTAATTATTTGGTATTGTAGTTTTTTCTCTTAATGGTACAGACAGAGACGGTTGATAAAGCAGTTAACTATAAATTCTTTGGTACAGATGTAACGAAGCTACAAATGAGATCAATGTGGAACTGGTAACTGATAAAAATTTTGTAACTCTAGTAATCCTGGGTTTCTGATTTACCCTAACATTTTTTGCTGGCCTTAAATTTTATTCATGATGGTCTTTAAAAGGTCTTATTGATTTTGATGAAACCTGCAGAAACCCAAACAAAGGTAGCGTCCAACTGCCATATTCCCGTGATGAGGGATACCAGGGCAAAGCAAAAAAAAAAAAAAAAACACCACACGCAACACCCAACCTTATACAACGCTACCCTAGGACATTGCTGCCAATGCAGCGATTGCGTATGGCTTGTTAGAAGTATAGCAGATACCGGTAATGCAGCCAAGGTGACTGTAAACAACAACACAGTCATTAAGCCTGAGGACCAGAGTGCTGTTTTTATACATGGTTAAGGGCAGGTGTTGGCAACCAGCATCTCTGGTAGAGAATGCATGGCATATGCTAAGAATAGCGTGTTATTATGTATTATAATAACAAACATAGCAGACAAGCTCATATGAAATGTAGCTACTGGTAAATATTTATTATAAAATACTTTTTGATAAGGAACATTGGACACAGTGGTCCTGTCATAGGCAATAAAAGCAAGGTCAATTGAACACAGTAATATGGCCAATTAGAGTGTGTTAAAGTGTGAGGTGATTATAACTGATAAGAACTGAAAGCTACTTCAGACCATTCATCATGTTATTGAAATGAACAATCAGATGGATAGAAAGTAACATGGCATCTGCAATACTGGAGAAACGATCGTCTTCTCTTAAAACATATTTAATTACATTAATAAAAGAAGGAGACAAGATTGGGTTGGACTTTTATTCTAGTTTACACACATTTTCGTTACCTTCAAACCTTCAAATAATTTACTGAAAACAAAAGAAGTAGTAGATAGTAGTAGATATAAATAGTAGATATTTCCATTACACACATACCTTAGGAAAGGTGTTCTGTCCCATTACACACATACCTTAGGAAAGGTGTTCTGTCCCATTACACACATACCTGCGAAAAGGTGTTCTGTCCCATTACACACATACCTGCGGAAAGGTGTTCTGTCCCATTACTCACATACCTTAGGAAAGGTGTTCTGTCCCATTACACACATACCTGTGGAAAGGTGTTTTGTCCCATTACACACATACCTTAGGAAAGGTGTTCTGTCCCATTACACACATACCTGCGGAAAGGTGTTCTGTCCCATTACACACATACCTTAGGAAAGGTGTTCTGTCCCATTACACACATACCTTAGGAAAGGTGTTCTGTCCCATTACACACATACCTGCAAAAAGGTGTTCTGTCCCATCACTCACATACCTTAGGAAAGGTGTTCTGTCCCATTACACAAAAACCTGCGAAAAGGTGTTCTGTCCCATCACTCACATACCTTAGGAAAGGTGTTCTGTCCCATTACACACAAACCTGCGAAAAGGTGTTCTGTCCCATCACTCACATACCTTAGGAAAGGTGTTCTGTCCCATTACACACAAACCTGCGAAAAGGTGTTCTGTCCCTCATTTGTCTCTTGATTGACACCGTCATAAATTAGCTCTGAGATTATTTAGGAGCTAACAGTGGTTGTTCCATTTGAGATCTAGATGTTAACAGAACATATTTAAGAATCCAAAAGCTTACTTCTCCCTTTGCCGTTCTTCAAAACTCAGAGGTGGGCCTATTCAGCCCAGACCAGATCTCGGAGAAGGTTCTTCTGAGAATCCTCAAGCACCCAGACGTGATCCAGGAGATCAAGTTCAACGAGAATGACAAGCGCTCGCCACAGCACTACATCTACCAGAGGGGCAAAGCTGTCGACTACTTCATCCTCATCTTGCAGGTAACCTAACTTTTCACATGAGGCAGTTTGTGTTTATAGTTGCTTTGTAAAATCTCAGTTGAAACAAGCCAGGCTTGAAAGAAGATGAAATTATACTGCATGTTTGACATGGTACCTCAGTCAGGTTTCATGCAAAGCAATTTAATATATACTCAACAAAAAACTTGGAAACTTTTTGAAAACCAAAATGACTTGGTTCTGTTGTAGAACATGATTTGTTACCGCACAAAGATGGAACCAGGACCTGCCCATCCCAAGCCTGATAGCACACGGTGGTGATTCTATGCACTGCACTAGAATCTGTTTAAATAAGGTGTTTGTTTGTTTTGCGCTGTTGCTAACAACATATCCTAGGGAGTGTAGGCGGGTGTGGAGAGGAAGTCCTTCAGCTGTATCAGTGCTTCTCGCTCTTGTCTATGCAGAGTCAAGGCATTACAGTCAACAGGTTTTAAAACCCTCATTACCAGTATTGGGCTCTCAGGAGACACTTGTTTTTGGCACAAAAAAAAAATGGCTTCAAAGGCTGGCTCAAGGCCAGTGAGCTCACGGTCAACACCATCCTCAGCCTCCTCTGTGTGGGGAGGGCTGAGGTGACGAGCCTGACTGATCTGACTGGTCTGGTCCAGGGAGGGGGCACTGGTGAGGAGGAGGTGGTCTTGGAGGTCCTGGAAGAGTGAGGGAGTATGTTTGTTAGTGGAAGATCTAGTCTTGTAAAGATGAGGGGGGTGTGGTGTAAAGTAAACTTGGGGCCTTTGAGCGGCTCATCTGTTTGCTTCGTATAGGATAGGATAGTGAGGCTATGGCTAACGTTACTAAGGAGAGTCAGGTAGTCACTTGGAGACACCGAGGAGAGAATGAAGAGCATGGGGCGTTGTGGGTTATGGTGGGGTCAACCCTGCTCTGCCATAATTGATCCCATTTGCAGACGCATGAAGGGGATAGGTCAATCACCTGCATTTGCCAGTGTTAATCCCTCCCCCTAATCTGCAGTAGGTGGATGGGGTTCATAAATAGCATGGGTTGGTGCTAGGCTGGGAGCATTAAAGATGGGCATTAAAGATGGCTTGGCTTGCTTAGATCTAGGAAATGTGTGGACTCTTCTGAATTGCTGTTTTCCAGACGTGGACATTTGATTGAAAGTCTTGGAAAAGTCTGGAAGTTTTGCTCATAGCAACACAGGTACACAACAATGCAATGAAAGGTCAGGTTAAAATGAAAATACTTCTTACAAACCTACAAAAAGTAAACATCTCAAAGGAAAAGCAATCAGTCATACGGAAATATAGGTAATTTTTGTGGAATGGAACTTGAATTTAAGAGAAGGGCAAGCACCCTGTTCATTCCAACTTTTTCCACTCTTAGCCGCGTGTCGGACACCATTCTTAAAGATGGTGGCAGCCAGCCGGGATGCTATCTGGCTGAAGCTAACCGATCCCCTGCTATGTATTCCACCCCTTCTGCTTTTAAGATGTGAGATATGATACCTATGCAAATTAGATTCAACTTTATTGTCATTGTGCAGAGTACACATACAGAGACGATGGGGAAATTGGCTATTACATATTTGGAAGGAAAGAATGTTCGCTGTCGGCTTAACAGTTGATTGTGATTAGTTTGATTGTGATTAGTGCCATCTAGAGTTTTACAGGCCTTCCATTTTACCATGACGACCCTTTTCCCCCTTCACAGGGAAGATTTGTGTGGTTTAGATATACAGAAATAGCAAGGACAACATTTTATGAGATGAGCCACACTAATCATTTTCCTGTGTCCCAGTGTATATAGCTTTATTTACAGACTCAAAGTCCAGACAGAAAGCACACACAACATATTACATAAAGTGTACATACAAGCACAAATAGATGCATACAGGCATAAAAAGTCCTTAGTCATTAAAACAGATACAAATGTGTGTTCCAGTGTTTCCAAAAGAAGGAAGAGTATATTTTATCACTAAGTGCAAGGTTGGCTAAGGCCATTCAAATTCTATTCTTTGACTCAGTTAATCGTTAAATTAATCTGTACATAAACTTCCTTAGCACAGCACAAAACATGGGGACGTTACTTGTCACAAATTGCTACAGTAAAGTTGGACAGTTGGACACTTCAGCAGGATTCATTGCATCACTGTATGCCACCTCGATCTTATTCAGCTTTACTTTTCTGTAGCTTCACCATAGGTGAGTTGTTTAAAGTGGCGTATAGACCCTTTCAACAATAAAAACAAAAACAATGCTTGAAAGTTCTATTTGGGCCCCAATCTACTTCCTCTGCATTAAGATAACATATGGAATGTTAAAAAGGAAGTCTTGTGGGGCCAACTATGATGATGATAATGGAACTCTCTTGAAAGGGTCCATAGTATGCTCTAAAAAGAGCTGTTTTGACGTCTTCAGTGCACATATGAAATTTGCGTGCCAGCATATTTGCTTGTGGATATAATTTACAGCACTGGTACTGTATGTATGACATAAACATTCAAGTTGTGGGCTCTTTGTTCTAATGAGAGTCAAGGCCTCCACAAATAGGCGACGATATTAGTGTGAAGCACTCCACTTTCAACACCTGATTACATTAGATTCCATGGTTTTCAATACAACTCCACACACCAGTGTCAAACTCTGGCACTGCGTTCATTACGCATCAGTTCTATTTTTGTTGATGAGGCTCAGTAAAAATCCATTGTTTATTGAATGCTTGTCAGGTAAAAAAAAATGCTGATGTGTGTTGCAAGTGATGGCACACTCATGTCGGAGGCTATTTGCGGAGCGCTGCAGTCAGTCCAGTTTCCAGGCAGCCCATCTCCACACTCTGAACTCCGCTACCACAGACCCCTGAGGTCTTCCCACGGTCTGATGTGTCACCGCATCCACCTAAACAGTCATTAGTCTGAGACACAAATCCAGTTATCATTAAGCACAACAAGCCCACCCCAATTCCCCCTTCATCATTGCAGTGGTATGTGCTCAGCATGAGAAAATGCCAGGAACAGAATGTTCCATGCATAGGTATTAGAGTTGGTTGGTGGTGTGTGTGTGTGTGTGTGGGGGGGGGGGTTCTTACTGTGTCACATTCAAGTTGGTAGTAGGAGTTCAGTTAATTATGAGGTGTGTTTATTTGTTTGGTTTTGTGTGTGTGTTTGTTAGTGTTTATGTGTTCATAAGTGTGTGTGTGTTTAGAGGCTTTACTGGGGAGGGGCAAATATGGAAAAGCGGCCCATTGTTGTTGGTTTCCATTTCTCTGTTGAGCCCTCTTCAGTCATAATGACAAGAGATGACCTCACTTGGGGACTTCTCCTCCCCACTCTTCTGTTTGTTTCTCGCAATGGGAGATGGTGAGATCGAGGAAGAAAAAACTGAGAGGGTGGGAGAGCTGGAAAGAGAAGATGCGGTAGGAAAAATGGTAGAACGATGTAAAGATGGAATCAAAGCAAGTTAAAGAGAATGAGGGAGAGGGGACAAAAAGGCACAACATGGGACAAAAAGGCCTCAAAGGTTGAAAGGTTGAGGACACAGACACACATGAAAAGCATAGCAGATTGCCATGAACCCTGGAACAGGCCTGGGTGAAATGCGGTCCAGGTATACTGACCAGATCTTGGCCAGAATCGGGCTGCTTAGTGGGTCTCCAGGGCAACAAAAGTGTTTTAATGAAGCCAAAGTGAATGGCCATCCTGGCGCTCACTGAGTCGCTCGGCCCTCGGTGCATCCCTGGACCGACCTGATGGTGAAAAGAGGAAAGGAATCACAGCAGGTTAGAGAACGACAGCAATAAAAAAAATGGGTGAATGGCAGTATGTTACTGCTGTTATTTTTAAGAAAACTGCATTGTGGTCATCCTTGTTAAAGGGCAAATCTGAACAGAGTCTATTTTTGGATGATAACAAGTCTACATTTTTGGTTAGGCACCAAAAATATTTGTTAGTGATTTGTGTCCTTACTAGGTAGTGACAGTGTTGGTAGTCATAATGAAAGTATGTGTGCCAAATTGGCCATGACACCCAAGTCCTGTGACACGATCACACTTCTTCTCCCACCCTTTTTGGAAGGCAACATGTTGCATCAACATACTGGTATGTAAAAACAAACAAACAAACAAATAAGCAAACGATAACATTAGCTAGCCATTACGTGCATAGTAGAGGACCGGAGTGGACCATGGCTGCCCTGCCCTGTGAGCCCCAGGCTGAGTCACTGCCTCATCCTCTTAAGTGATTTAAGGAAAGACGTCATCTCCTTCTGTTACTGTGTCTGAGCTATACATCACCTCTTTTCCCAGGCCATTTGGTCAAATGAAGAAGTGTGA
The DNA here is from genome assembly GCF_018492685.1 of Alosa sapidissima. NCBI lineage: Eukaryota > Metazoa > Chordata > Actinopteri > Clupeiformes > Clupeidae > Alosa > Alosa sapidissima. Next base: position 29,109,951 of record NC_055964.1, on the reverse strand, counting down.
CCTGTTGGCATTTCCTCTTTGAGATCCACTCGCCCGGAGTAGAGGCCAGTGGACGGTTAGAAGTAGCTCTGATGAGAAATAGAGCTGATTTTGTGACAGACTGACCAAGTATGGCCTGGGGAGGTGGGGTGCTGCAGTGAAGGCAAAAGTGAGCCGAAATAAGCGTTTTATATTAGTTTAGTTTTGTAGAAGATATGATTCTGAATTGAAAAAGGAAAAAAGTTACCATCAAAAATGCCTTTGTATATCTTTCACATTCATTACACAAGTGTCTCTCTCCATTCTTGTGTTTCTGTGTATGATTGACAAATACACTTGAACCTTGACCCCATACCACTCCACAACCGCTTTCTTTAAAACTGAACTCTAGGAACCCAACTTGGGGTCAGGTTGAGTTCAGTGTGTGAACATTTTCAAGACTGTTTCTGGAGTGTTTATACATTGAGCGAACCAGAATAATTCCAGAACAGTCTTTCATGTGCTCATCCATACACATGGTTGTAGTCACCTAATGTGTGTGTTTTTTATAATGACAGGCTTGCAGGTAAAATGTTTGTGATATTAGCATGTAATGCTAACTTCCAGTAGACTTCATTGCAGGAAGCCACCTGAGTTAACATACTATATATGTGAACAATAGTTGGTGATCTGGTATGGTCTGGTGGTACCTTGGGAATCCAATCCGAAATTCTTCTGACAGATATTGCGATTTGCGATATGATTTTTGAATGTCAATGAATTTATTCAGTTCAATATTCCAAATGTCTCTTTTTAATTTGTGCCACCCCTGATTGGTGAGCACGCCTGGTGCACAAGAAGCACAGCACTCCCGACCAACTATGAAGCTCACCAATCAGAATTTCTGTGCCACTCACACACTACGCACACCCACCAACCAGAAGTGGCATATTTAAGGAGGATGAAATTAACATAAAGGTCAGAAATGTGACAAAATGATCTGTGCACGATTATTTGTAGCTTTTGCGATTGGGTAATTGCGCTGGTTCATATTGCAATTACAATTGCGATTGCGATAATTGTGCAGCCATAATCTGATATAGGCGGGCCAGAGGCGGGCTAAACAGATGACAGTTGTAGTGTTATCCAATTGCGTCAGTCCGGAATCAGTCAGTAAACATTGGTCGTATAGTGTTATCCAATTGTGCACAAAAAAAAAAATCTTGAATAAATCTTTCTTTTTTTATTTTGGGTGTTTGTAGATTATGTAAGGATGTAGCCACTCATCCCTTTGCATGTATGACAGACAGAATCCATCTTTAATGAGAGGCACTGATCTAATCAGTGCCTCTCAGACACTGTCCTTGTCATTCAGCCCATGCAGTGTCACTAACTGTCTGCTGTCTGACACCACCTGACTGAGCTGAAGTGTCCAGAAAAACGGGTTGAACTGGGATCATCAGGTGCAGCTCCCTTTTTTTTTTTTTTTTTTTTTGCCCTTACTCCAGCCCTGCCTTTAACTTTTTCACACAGTGTGTTTCCGCTCCTTATTTTCACTCTTCAAGGTGAGGTGCCGTTTGCTGTCTGCGTTGGTTTGCTTGTGGACCTTTTGTGCATGATTTTTTACTGACATTTAATACAGCGCTGACATCACAGGGTGCCTGTACACCTCTGGAATACTATTGAATTATGAATGACAAGTGTGGGAATTTGGGAGAACGTCATTAAAAAAGTCAGTATGTTTTCCTCATAGTACTATCCACATATAAAGGCCGGTGTAGTACAACAAAAGTACACTACAAAACTAGTACAAACTACAGAAAACTAGAGGTCTTCAAGAAAGAAAAAAAAGAAAGTAGTCTGGATTGGTAGACTAGATAGATAGATAGATAGATAGATAGATAGATAGATAGATAGATAGATAGATACTTTATTGATCCCCAAGGAGAAATTCAAGATACATACATAGCTTTTCCTGGATATACTGTTACAAGTTATATCGTCTCTGCTCTGTGTGTGCTCCAGTGGAATAATAAACATTCTCTACCTGTCCTGTAGAGGAACCCAAACATTCTATTTGGAACTTGTCCTTGTAATCTGTATTCTATCCTCTGATAGCTGGACAGTCAGCTTTGTAGGTGGAAAAAACGTTTTTTAAGGCCTGGGTAGAGTGACATACAGGATATATTGTTACCTCTGTACATGGTTACTCATCTGTATGTGCACACATCTATAATCAAGTCAAGTCATGTCAAGTTTATTTATATAACTCCTTTCATACACATGGGTCGTTTAGTGTGCATAATGGCATAATGGTGATTCATTGTGTAGATTTCTGCCAACAAAATGTATACTTTTTTTTGTTTTGTTCCTTTTTCGTCCATGGCACTTGTGGAGTTCAAACATATCAGAAATCTAAGCTTAACCTTTCACCCCTCCCCCCAACACTCCCTAGTAACATAAAAACGTGCCATCTGCTATGTCCCTGGTATGGTAAGTCCCTCCACACAGCTGGGAGGTATGATGACAATGCAGTATTCTTCACTGTGTAAGCTATACCCCCTCCGTCCCCCAACATTGCACCCCCTACACAGGGAGAACTGGAGGGGAAGAGGTATGAAGACCCCAGGGGAATGGGGGAGTAGGGAGGGAGACGTGGGTATTTGGATTTGAGATGCCCTGATGGCGACATATATTAGCGCCCAGGCTTAAAGAGGCATGTCTGTCATTGGTCGACTAGGCAGTGATCTCTCTCTCTCTCTCTCTCTCTCTCTCTCTCTCTCTCTCTCTCTGTCTCTCTGAAGCATGTTTTCTCTCAGAATTTCTCTGTCTTTCATCTGTCTTTCACTTCTCACTGTCCCACAAATAGAAAAGATGTGACTTGTAGATGTTCTCTGAGGAGGGGGATTAGTTGGTTCGAGCTGCTCCTGTCCCCCTCACATTCCTGGGCAGATCCTCGGCCTTGTGCCCCTAAGCTCTAGATCAAACCAAACACACCATGCTCTCACATGAGTAAGTTAAATACAACACTCAAAAAACACACTGGGTGTTTTGTGTGTGAGGGTGAAGCATTACAGTAAAACATTGTCTGCGTGTGTTTCGTGTTACATCTTGATAAAAACTAAACCTTATCTTTCACAATATGCCCCCCAATACATAAACACACACACACACACATTTTATGTGTGATAGTCTAATGTTGCATTTGAATATCTTTGAGTGTCACTGTGTATGTATTTGTTTGTTTGTTTGTGAGTGTGGTTGCTTCCATATGTGACACATTCCTGTATCACTCTCTCATAGGGTCGTGTTGAAGTGGAAGCAGGAAATGAGAACATGATGTTTGAGACTGGACCCTTCTCTTTCTACGGAGTCATGGCTTTGGGTGAGTGGAACATCACGACTTACATGGATATAATATGGCAGTTTGGCAAAGGAAAGGCAAAGGCGAGTAAAAACGAATTAACGCAGTTGTCGAAGCAATAAACGCTATTAGCATGCAGGCTTGGTAGTTACCCTAAACAGCAGATCAGTGGGTGACAAAAATAACCACTTTGCAGCCAGTCAGATGGTATGACTGAATCAGTGTGTAAAATACAATAGGGTCTTCTTGTGCCTCTCTTTCATGTGGCCACAGCAACAGGAATCAGAGCGGGTTAATATAGCAGTTACACATCAACTTCGCTCATCAACTTATCAACTCGCCCAGTTATAACATTACTGTTTACTTTCGGCAGTGGAGCATGTCTGTTTCGCTGCTGCCACCTAGAGGTTGATTTTCAATATGGCTAAACAAAAAGTGCATCTGTTTCCTCAATACACATGAATGTACATTATGTATTTATCAATACATATGAATAAAAGTGAGATATTGGGAATGTAACTATGTAACTGTATATATATAACTAATATAACTCCTGTGGAGCACAGGAGTTTATAATAGTATGAATTAGGAGCTCCTTTCATGTGATGCTGTTGCTAAATGACACCCACTGGTGTTGATTGCCTCAAGCATATTGTCAGATTTTTTCTCTCTTTAGCCCTCACAGGGTCCTATTTCTGACGAGAATTAAATCAGGATAAAAATATTTTTTGATTAGTAATTTATCAATTGGGTGCAAAACGTAATCCAGGACTAAGTGTGACACAGGGATTTTGATCCTCAAGTGTTGTTTTTTTTTTTTTTAAAGTTAACAAATAACTTTTATGTTACGTTTATGTTTTGTTTTTACCTCTTTTCTCTCCTCACACATCAGTGAAGGGTCCCCAAGGCCATTAGGGGGTACGCCTTGCGAAGGTTTTGCCCTTTGCTTCTCTGTCTCTCTTTTTTCTGTGTGTGTGTGTGTGTGTGTGTGTGTGTGTGTGTCTTTCTGTCCTTCGCCTCTCGTCCTCTCAGTTCTCTGTCTCTCTGTGCTTTTTTTCCCCTCCTCTCTTTCCTTCCTCGCCTTCTTGCTCGCTCGCTTACTCACTCGCTGTCTCTCAGGTGACCAAGCACCACCCTCAGGTACATGATAAAGGATGTAGTCTGTTCTTGATCAACCCCTACACCCACCCACCCACTCGCACCCCCACCCTCCTCCCTCAGCTTACTCGACCTTCCCAGCAGCCGCCACTGCTGCGTGTGCGTGCCTCCCCTCCGTGCTGTTGATCCTCCCACCCACCCTAGTGGACGGATGCCAACAGTGATTCAACGGTTCGTTGTTTTTATGATGACATGAGCATCATAGCACAGTCTGCCCCCAGATCAGGATGACTCTGAGGTAGACTCAGTCTGATTCAGGTGTCGCTTTGCTAACTGGACTGATATGATTATATTGCTACTGTAATCCAATTGATCAGTGGGCATATTGTAATAATCACACATACATGACACCCCCCCCCCCCCCCCCCCCCCCTTCCATCTTTGTGACCTACTCAAAGTGTCATTCTACCCTGTGTGGGTCTGTTTGTGTGCCTGTTTGTCTGTCTGTCTGTCTGTCTGTCTGTCTGTCTTGACAGTTGTTTTAGTATAAATCTGTATCTGTTGTCTGTCCCTCTATGGATTGTCTTTTGTACTTTGTCCCCAACCCTCCCACTTATTCTCTTTCGCTCTTTCTGCTCACTGTCTCTGTCTTTCCTCATTATGTCCTGTCAGTCTCACAGATGTGCTCCCTTCTTCCCCTCTTTCTTTCTCTCTCTCTCTCTGTCCATCTGTCTGTCTCTGTCTGTCACTCAGTGGTCCCCCCTCGTCCTCGTTTCTTCTCTAAGGGTGCTCTGTTCTCTTGGTTGCCAGGTAAACGCCGGCATGTCTGGGGGTCCTAACCATGAGTTTTGCTTGGGGGGAGGGGGAGGGACCAGCGCGTAGCATTAATCATAGAGGTAGCCAGCTTGAGCAGAGGTAGTTTGGTTCCATCCTTTACTCTGAGCCCCGATTCAGCCAGCCAATGCAGATGGAACTCTGTTGTTGATGAAGTCCAATCTGGATGGAGAATGTTTAAAGTTAGGACACACGGTACATGGTCATGATTATTTTAGGCGCATTTGGTCATGTTAAATACATTGGTTTTGGAAACCCATGCCTGGGTTTGCCTGTACATGATGCTATGAGAGCAGTCAGACTGTGCTGTGGTTTCCCATCTTCAGAAGGCAGTCTGTTCTAAGGAGTCCGCTGTTATCATGTGTGCAAAATTAGCACTTTACTGATCATACAGACTTATCACACACACACAAAAAATATATACATAATAAATTATATATATATATAATATCTGTTAGAATGTTCATAACTCCCCTGCTGAAGGGTTAACATCATCAAGTTAACACTTACTGTTACTCTAAGGTCTCCTATTGCACTGCAGTTTCAATGTTATGCATCATTTGTAAGTCACTTTAGATAATAGCATAAGCTGAATGAATAAATGGAAATGGAAATCATCAGACCGCTTAGTAAAGACCATATATTGTGGATGACAGGCGGACTAGTCAAATAACCGGGCAGGTTGTCAGGTAGTCATGGCTGGGTCAGGGCTCTTCACTGAAGGGGAAATCATTTGCAGTACATCAATTAACAACAGGAAGAAGATGGCTCTAGTCATGTATATAGTCAGTCCCATTTCCATTTGCTAAGCAGAACTGCTCATCACTCATTTTTACCCACTCTAACTCAATCAGTCACCTCTCACAAATCAACCATCACAACATTCCCATCATCAGTGGACAGTAGCCAGCATAGGTGACACTACAGCCAGGCTACACTGGGTCCACAACTGAAGCATTCTGTTCGCGGAACATAAAAATATAGTTTTAGAAGATTTTTTTTGGATTGTACACGCTGCTATCACATCTGGTGTAGCCAGTTCCATTGATTACAGTAGAAGGTAATTGTTGCAGCAGACGCTCCACGAACGGAATCCTTCAGTGCCCGGTATAGCCTGCATGTTAGCGTGGAAGGATACTTTTGCAGACATGGTTTCGCACAATGCGGACAGAGACATATAACTTTTTTGTTTTCCTGCTGTTGTGGATTCATCTCAGCACAGTCAATGCGCACAAGGTCATACAGACACAATTTGCTGGAGCTTCTGCAAGGCAGATGGCGAAATTTGCGTCATCCCCAGTCCCCACTATGCACAGACCACGTCTGCAGATGTATGGGTTTCCTCCTTTACGTGGGTCCAGGAAGTCATGGGAGGAGGGAGAGCAACTCTTTGCTGTCTGTGACTCACAACCTGCCAAGTTGATGCCAGGTGGCAGAGACCTCTGGGAAATCCCCAGCGTGTGTGTGTGTGTGTGTGTGTGTGTGTGTCTCAGCCACCCCAAGACTTCCTCGATGACCACAAAACTACTGTACCATTATGGCTTGCTTCAGGCTAGTTAGACAGTAGGCTAGTCTAACCACCACCTTCACCACCATCAGGCAAATGAAATGTATTGGATATCTTAATTTGGTTGGTGTTTTCTCTAATGAAATGATACTCGCTCAGGTGTAGCCAGTGAGCTGACAGAGATTCTTTGTGGTGTAACTTCATTAGAAATGCAAAATGCTAGTCCTCGTCCCTATGGTTGTTTTCGGGACACCTTAGCTAGGATTTTTTAGTCTTACGGACGTGCCTCTTACCTCAGCGATAATGTTTGAAAGTGAAAATGGACAATGCCCAGAGCAGTGCCACTGGCCATCTGTACACTAATTAACCATGGCCTTCAAAGTATTTGCCGATACTCATTTATCAATTCTGTAGCTGCTGACGAGATGTAGACACTGTCCTAGATCTCTCACACACACACTGACATCACAGAACCACAGCGGACAAGCCCAACCAGTAAGACACACGCATATTTTCACACATGTACAAAACACCTGCTTTTATCTTCTTAGAGCACTCTATGTATTGACAAATACACACACAAATTAGAAGGCTGTATTATGGTCCAATCATGTTAATACACCACATACACAGTCTGAAGTTAAAGTTGACTGCAGGCCTAGCTAGCATACAGTATTTTCTGCCTTTCGTGTCTCATAGGCACCAGGTCACTACTAGTTTAGTTTTCACCATGAAATTGATACTGCCCTAATATGAAACATCTGTACGGGGACCTCTAGTGACCGTGAAATGACCATTGTCAGAGAGACCCACAGTTCATGTTGGGAGCATCAGTTTTATAACCACAGAGGACATGAGTGGTTGTGTCTCTGTCAGTCCTCCTCTGTTTTTCTCATCTTGTTCATGATCCTTCTCTGTTTCATTTTGTCCATTTGTATGTGTGTGTGTTTGTGTGTGTCCATGCCTGTCTTATTGCACCATCCTCCTGCATTTCCATGCCTCACTCACTGTGCTAGTCCTGCTTCTCATCTCTGATATTTTGTACATGTGACCTGTTGACCTCAGATGTGTCTAGACATGGTGTTGTTTAATCTCACCTTGTTGTCATGTTCTGTGTGTGTGTGTGTGTCTTGTGTTTTCTATGCCTTTATATCCATCATTATACCAGCCATTTTGTATGTGCATAATTAATGTACAGGAAGTGTGTGTGTGTGTGTGTGTGTGTGTGTGTGTGTGTGTGTGTGTGTGAGAGAGAGCATACCTGTGTGTGTGGTGTGTGTGTGAGCATACCTCTGTACCTGTGTGTGCGTGCATGCGCACGCATGCCCACAAGAGTGTGCACAGGTGCACAAATTAATGTGTGCTTGTGTTTGTAGGTGCGCCTGTGTGCAAGCAAGTCTGCAAGTGCGTGTTTGCATACCTGTGCACAATTGGTGTGTGTGTCTGTGTGTGTTCCACTCACGTTTTGCTGCTTGCCTGCATTGCAGCCTTCCGCTCTCCATCTCACACGGGTGGCCTGAACCACTCGGGCTCCATCAGCCTGTCCGAGCGCCCCGAAAACCTAGCCTTCAGCGGTAGCAACAGCCAGCTCAACAGCCCTGCCAACCCGCAGTATGTCCCTGACTTCTGTGTCAGGGCTCTCACAGACCTGCAGTACGCCAAGGTGAGTGTGTTAGAGACAGACCTCTGGGTCAAGGTCTTCACAGACCTGCAGTACGCCAAGGTGAGTGTGTTAGAGACAGACCTCTGGGTCAAGGTCTTCACAGACCTGCAGTACGCCAAGGTGAGTGTGTTAGAGACAGACCTCTGGGTCAAGGTCTTCACAGACCTGCAGTACGCCAAGGTGATTGCGTTAGAGACAGATGTCTGCATCAGGGCCCTCAAACCTGCAGTACTTCAACGTGAGTGATCGAGACAGACAGGTAGTATCGTAGGTGATAGCCAGAGGTGGGACATGTAGAGTAGGAGTGGGAATCGTAGAGTAACTCATGAATTAACAACTAATTTGAAACAGTGCACAAAGTACATAGAGTTTTAGCTTAGTGTCTCTTAAAAATATACAAATAATTTGACTGTGTGTAGAGGATTGCCCTCATTCATTTCATAAGTACCCCCACGGTGATGCATGAAGTAGTGACTCTGTTCAGTCAAATTGGTGGATGAGTCCATTCAAAATATACATTTTATTTCAAATAAATTATTTTAATGTTGAAGTTAAAATATTGATATTTGGTGCCAGCATATTGATAACATCTTGCAAAAGGAAGTTATACGATATATTGCCATATGGATAGTTTGTCCCACCCCTAATGTCGTGGTCTGGTGTAGACACAGGCCTCATCAGGGTCAGATGGCTTGACGGAGTTGGATGCATGTTGCTGGATACATGTCTGGGTTACTCATATACTGATGTATTCTCACTTACCATCACACACACACACACACACACACACACACACAGACACATATATGCACACACCCAGATGCACACTCACGCAAGCGCCCACACACACACACACACACAGACATTTATTCACAGATATACACACACACTGACACACACAAACACGGAAAGATGCATACGCATTTTGCTTTTAAACTGTGACATCACTGAGGGATGAACACAGAAAGATGCATACGCATTTTGCATCTAAACTGTGACATCACTGAGGAATGCATGGAGTGGTGAAGCGTGTTTATAATTAGTCTGATGGCTCATGCAGTGTGTTGTTGCCAAGTCATGTAGTTTCTCATGTGCACATGTCTGTCACCCTGCTCAGATCACACGCTCCCAGTACCAGAATGGGCTGATGGCGTCCCGACTGGACAGCTCTCCGCAGTCTCCAGAGAGTAGCCACGTCGGGCTGGAGTCAGCCCAGACCGAGGCGCAGGAGGCGGCGGCCGACGAGACCACCTCCCTCCTCAATGACCAGAACCTGCTGCCCACCCACCAGACCAACCACAACTCCCACACAGACAGCAATGTGTGATATACACACAAACATACATGCGCGCGCGCACACACACACACACACACACACACACACACACACACACAGACATCGCTCTCTTCTACCATCCTGTCTCTGAAGGAGCTGATGGACATACACACACACACACACACACACACGCGCTCAGAGAGGGTGTGTTATATTGTGATATTACTCTGACTCTTCTCTGATGACGTAAAGGCATAATGGTTGGGGGTATACTTAAGAGAGTGTTAATTAAGGTTTTATAGCATCGACTTTTCCATTTTAGGACTAGACGAGCTTGATCCAAAGATTGTCTGTACATGGGTGTGTGCGTGCGTGTGTGTGTGATGAAGGCGGAGCGAAAAAGATTATAGTCCCTGAGAATGAGTCAGATTGAGCATTCCCCCATCCACCCTGCAGGGGTGTGCATTTTATAGACTGTGCAATCCAGTGATTTTTCTACAAATCTAATGTGAGAGCTGTTTATTTTACTATTAACTTTTCTACCGAAAGATTCACTTATGCAGGCCAAGTCATTTAAACCAGAGAGGGCAGAAGGGATCACTGCTGCAAGAGGGGTGGGAGGTCAGGTTTGGGACCATAGACTTCTAGAGGTCTGTTCCATTGACATGCACATGTGTTGGCATAGCCCATTCGTATAGATTTTAATTTCATGCACATTCACTTCAATGGTATGTGTGTGTGAAACAAAGTTTGTGTCAGCATGTTTGAGAATACTGATTTAATCGACACCTGTGCTTTTCTGTACAAACATGTTTCTGAAACCTTGGAGTGGAAATGGAGTATTCTTGTCAAAGTCCATTTTTTAATAATTATTATTATTATTATTATTATTATTATTATTTCCTTGTTTTTTGCCAAAGACTGGCAGGGATTCTGCCATTGGAATAGAGATAGAAAATTGTGTAACCAGTCAGTCAGGGAAAAGTTCAGGTAAACAACATAAAAAGGGGTGGCGGGGAAGGGGGTTGACTGTCCTCAGTTTAAACTATCTGAAGGGCCTAAAGGTGTTGCTTGGATGGGTAAATGGCTATCCAGCCAGCAGACTTGAAAAACACCAAACAAGATGAGAAACAATACTTAGATGATTGATATATGATGTATTTATTTTGCATAAAATTCAGGTTGTACATTTTTTAGAATTGTGTTCGTTATGTAACGTTGTTGCACATATGTCTGTATTTTAATTGTGTTCTTTGTTAATGCAACTGTTCTACTGAGCATTCCTGCCTGGTACTGATTAAGATTACTGGTTAAGATACCCATACAATTGCAAAGACAGTCTCATTTCACACACACACACACACACACACACACACCCTGATCCTTCCATGTAATTTTGTAAAAAATGGGCAGTACAGCGACATCCTGTTAGAATGGAGTTGAGCATCCACTATCTTTAAGTTTTACACTCAACAATATCCCCATAGTCATCGGCAAGTTTTTTGTCATTGCAACAGATACAGATAAAAACATTTTCATGAAGTATCAACATGTGCTGTTACTGGTCTGCATACTTAAAATAATTCCCTTAGAATGTCGTTGTTGATACAATTTGGCACTGGACACAGCACAAGTTATCAAAATATCAAATGAGTAGACGTCACATAACCGTGCTCTGAGTCCCAGTCTTATGACGCCTCACTTGTCCCCATGCGTTGCTAACACATCCCCATGTCAATTGAGGATTACTATGTTTAGTTTCAACCGACAGGCTGCATCAACAGGCATTTTGTTGCTGCAATACCAAACAAAGATGGCTGCTTTCTCCTGCGATATATATATGTATATATATATATATATATATATATATATATATATATATATATATATATATATATATATATATATATATATATATATATATATTTTTTTTTTTTTATTTTTTTTTTTTTTTTTAATAAATAGGTTAGGATGTGCTCTGTGGTTTGCGAATCATACATAGGCCTGAACGTGACGTGGCAAAAATGGTTTACAAAGCAGGCCCATGCTAAAATCCAAACTCTATGCTTGCTTTGTGGGAGGGGGATTAATTAAGCACTTTTTTGCTATCACACACAAAGACTGATTTCCTTTGTGCTTCTTTTGTTCTTGATTTAAAAAAATAAAAAAATAAATAAAGTTTTTTAGGGCAATCAGTGTGGGGAGGATTAAATATGAACCATTTTAATTGTAGGTATAGACTTGATTTGTATGGGTCAGGGGTTTTAGACAACAAAATGATTGTGTGTACAACAGCTGGTTATTAAGGATGGAATGAATCAGGATGGCTTGCTACCAAAGTCTGGCAGAATTGCCTCATGTTAAATTCTTGCTTTACAGTGAGTGCAATGTATGGAATTGTTTTTAGAAATGCTGTCGACCACAGTTTTGACAAACTTTGTTGTACCAAATGTAAGACCATTTTGTTTTTGTTTTTCTATTTCTGCACCGCTATATTTGGTCTGTATCTCACTATTGTACTCTTACATAGCCAACAATACAGATGTCTACAGAATGTTTTATAATGGAGCATATTCATGGCTTCACAATACTGTAAACACATTCCACCTAAACAGAAGCTTAAAAGAAAAGTCATAATGTCTTGTATGTTGGTGAGCTTTGTTCTGCCTTAATGTTTTTGGTACTCTTGCTATATAGTTGTCTGGCCTGTAGTTATGGGCCCTTAATTGCTCATTATATATATATATATATATATATATATATATATATATATATATATATATATATATATATATATATATATATATATATATATATATAATTATTATTATTTTATTTTTTTTGTGTTTTCCTGTTTTGCTTGTTTTAGTTGATGGATCCTCTTAAAGAATTTGTGCAATTTATTGGCCTTTATTCCACTGCTTAGTTGAATTTCCCATTGTCCTACGTAATTTACAACGACCATTAACAGTATGTTATTTGCACACCTATGAAGTAGATCCATTTTTTTGGCCGTATCACCGTATATTTATTTGCCAAACTCGTTAAGTTTAAATGAACTGTCACGTTGCATCCGAGCTGTAAAATGCAGACATTCAGAACATGGCAACATTGTAGCATATGATGGAGGTGGCTTTTAGCTAGATGAATGACAGCAGCTAAGTAAAGTAGCGATGTTTCAAAACTAAAGTTCATCAGAATCTTGGGATACGCCCGCTTGACAACGGGAGAGATAGAACTAACGACTTGTTCGTAGCAACCATCTATTTAGAACTAGTAACGGCAGTTTGTCCTGCAAGTTGAGAAATTAGTTGATATGTGTCGGAAGAAATTACTTCTACAAACAAAACAGTTTTAGCGATTAGAACGTTTAAATTGTAACAGGAAATGAACACAACGCAAGTGGCAACAGTGGAATAAGCGGGATAATGGACTCCATGGTGGTCTGTTCACAGAAATGCACTTACGAGGTTTAAATGGCCCTCCGCTTCGCGTTGGGGCCGTTTTACAACCTCCACCGTGCATTAACTTCTGTGAACAGACCACTGTGTCGTCCATTATCCCTTACATAGTTCTGACCAAAGATTCTAGAGAGCTCCGCTCTGGAATCTTTGGTTCTGACAGTTTTATGTGTTTGTGACTGGAATGTTTTGGAGTTCTGTCCTAGAACCCCTGCCATAATGAGGATCAACCAATCTGAAGCTTACAGCGGCTCTACACCGGGTCCACGTTCCATGTACGGAACGCTTCAGTTGCATGGCCGGTGTAGCCTTGCTGTCACAGAACCTTACATATGACGTTTTTTTTATTATTATTTCCAGAATAGTTTAATATTGAGACACTACTCACTGAAACACTATCAAGACAGGAGGTTAAACATTATCACATAATTTGTCAATATTTCTGTTGTGGATGTGTTTTTGTGTCTAGTTTCTCCATTGTCTTGTCTCCAACTTCTGTGGTGTCTATGTGTGCATTTTCAAGGAAGAAAGAACATATTGTATTTTCTATTTCCATGGAAACATTACTGCAGCTCGCTCCTGTTCTTTGTACTGACACTCCATAACAGTATGAACATGTGCATGTAAGTTCATTAGCCTAAGAAAACAGAATGTGACTGTGTGAAAAAAAAACCCCCATTGTTTTTCATTCTTTATGTGGCGAGTTTGTGGAGTGACTTTTGTCTTTTTTTTTTTTGTAGGTGTCAAATGTACAGTCCTCCATTTTTCTCACACGCTTTAATTTAAATATGTATATAATGTTTTGTAACTACTGTCTTAACCAAAATGTTGGAATTGAGATGTTAATAATAAACCTGAGATATATTTCTCTACTGGAAAGTTTTTTCTTTCAGTTATTTATTTTAAACAAGAGTTCCATCATTAACTTTCACATTTCCAACCCCTTTTCTAACAGGCAGTCCACTGGTCATTAGGTTAATTTTATTCAATTGAAATTGTTTTACATTTTAATGAAGTAGTAGATCACTACTGTATGCACATTAAAAATCTATTTGATATGTTTGCTGAGATGCTCATTAGATAGATAGATAGATAGATAGATAGATATACTGGAAGTTATCAAGAAATAGTAACTCTCAGCACTTCACAGACAACCAGGCACATTTTATTTGAAAATGCTAATAAATGTATTTGAGTCTATCTAGTGTAGGCCTGCTGCTTTGTGCAGAACCATTGTGATGGGCCACACATCATGTCATGCAACTGCTTGAGCCTCTTGTAGACGGGATCCAACAACATTTGTGCATCCTATTTGTGTAATTTTAAACCTAGGTACAGCATTAAATACAATAATAAATTTACAGGTCAAAGCATTACTGGTTCTTTCTATTTGCTGTGTGTGGTTTTTACGTTATACAGGTTTCTTTCTGTTTGATTTTTTTGTTTTTGCCATATGAAACCAGCAACACGACATACACCAGTAGACTAGGCCTTAGTATTTCTAAATTAAAAAACAAAGAATTGCATTTTTACCATAGGCCTTCTAATGCATTTGTCAGTCAATAAAGGCTAGTTTGTTGTAACTTCTGACTTCATCTTATTGGATATTGTCAAGCAAATTATATTATTTAGCTTTACTTGAAATGCTTATGTTTCTCTTTTTTATCTCCATTTTTTAACCGAAAAGTAGTGTGTTCTGTCAAGTTGATAACTTGAAGCATAGGGAGGGAAAGTGAAAACCAGCGCCCCAAGTGGTTGCGTTCCTATCGAAGAGCAGCTCCAATGTTAAGTCCCATAGACCTATTTAAAAAAAATATATTGTGAAGCCAAATCAGCGGTGTTATCCACCAAAAATATTTTTCAGTGTCTATACAGTAATAATCTTCTCACTGTGAAAATGTCAGACCCTATTTTGCCTTATTTAAAAAAATCGAAATGGCTCCTTTTGTTTCATAAACGAACTACCAGAAAACGGGCTCTGGAACTACCTATGGGAACTACAAAAGAAGTCATGTGACTTTACCCTTCGACGTTACCAGAGACATTCTCTGACCAGAGCCCGTCTATGGAGAGCCTTGCCACTCCGTATTAAAGGAGAATTCCGGTGTGATATTGACCTAAAGTGTATTGAAACATGATACCGAGTGTGAACGTATGTCTCATAGCCCATCTCGGCTTGTCCCCTGCACTCCAAAATCTGGCGCTAGTTAGCCGATGCTACCAACAGCTTTTTCAATAGTGGTCCTTCGGCATCGGGCTAGCCATGCAAATAAATCACTGTTTTACACCCATTTACGAGGCTCAATGTATCTCCACACTTCATTGGTAGACTTCCGAGGGCCCTGACATTTAAAACGAGACATTGAGAACTTTGAAAAAGCACTGGTAGTTTACTTACAAGACGATTTATACAGACAGTATCTTCACGAAGTTTAGCGTTTGCAGCCATCTTGAATTTAGTCACGATAAGTCGAGCAACGAGTAAGAATTAACAGGTATGATAAGGGATCAGATTCCAAAAATAATTCAGTGGAAATGCATGGATTCCAGTTGCTGGAATCCATGCATTTCCACTGAATTATTTTTGGAATCTGATCCCTTATCATAGCTGTTCATTCTTACTCGTTGCTCGACTTATCGTGACTAAATTCAAGATGGCTGCAAACGCTAAACTTCGTGAAGATACTGTCTGTATAAATCGTCTTGTAAGTAAACTACCAGTGCTTTTTCAAAGTTCTCAATGTCTCGTTTTAAATGTCAGGGCCCTCGGAAGTCTACCAATGAAGTGTGGAGATACATTGAGCCTCGTAAATGGGTGTAAAACAGTGATTTATTTGCATGGCTAGCCCGATGCCGAAGCACCACTATTGAAAAAGATGTTGGTAGCATCGGCTAACTAGTGCCAGATTTTGGAGTGCAGGGGACAAGCCGAGATGGGCTATGAGACATACGTTCACACTCGGTATCATGTTTCGATACACTTTAGGTCAATATCACACCGGAATTCTCCTTTAAGCGCCCAAGCCTGTGACGTCACATGCAACTGTAGTTCGTTATCACCAGAGCCATATATATCACCATGTTACGACAAAAACTCAAAACAATTCAACTGATCCTAAAAATAAGTTATGACCACTTGAAGCAATAGAGGTGACCCCAGTGCCTAACAGCATTAAATTAAGATCCCAATGTGCACCGAGATATATATATATAAAAAAATCCCATCCACTCCGCTAAACTCTAGGAACGCAACCACTAGATGGCGATGAGATTACTTTCCCTCCCTATAAATAAGACGAGGCCTGCCCCTTTTGGCATCAAATCACATACTTTGTTGATAGATCTGAATTGTCCTATCAGATGTGTCATTGGTGCCTTTGCTTAAGCTGAGTGGTTCTTTCAAATATTCGAAACGGCTACCCGGAAGGGGGCGTAGAACTGACATGAGAACTGACTGTGTGTTTTGGTCAGTAAAGAACAGTTTGCGTCTGAAGAGATTTATAAGTTATGAAATATATCGACTGCACAGAAAGCGTAACGTTTTTTGTACTTCTGGATTGTAGCTCTTCATTTTTTGATAACTATAGTGCTCGAAATGGATGGAATAGAAATTGGACCAAAGTTGTCTGGCGCAGGTAATGTTAAAGTTAACGTAATGCAAAGCTAACTAGTTCTAGTTCTAAGAGATGGCATGTAACACAAAATACAAGTTTACTAGATTAGCTAGATAACCGGTTATTTTTCGAAAGCAGTATAGAGCTACTAGATTGTATTAGTGTGATATCGTATTGATATGTCGTTAAATTTACGTTACGACTGTTAATTTAAGGCATAAAGTAACTTCACGACTCACGTTAGTTAATTGTGGTGGGTAGAATAGCAATTTAACGTTAGCTGCTAAATTAGCGTCGCAGCTGTAGCAGCTATGTGCTATCTGGTTGACGTTAGCAAGTAACTAACTGCCAGATTTACCCAATTTCCTGTTATTGTCATGCTGGTAATCAGAGTTATCTTAACCATACAATTCTTTTGATAGAGATGCGTAAGCAAAAACTCATGGAGTACTTGGCATCCAAAGGAAGGCTGAAACCTCCAAATCCAAAGTAAGTTTGCACCATAACGTGATAGCCACATTAGCCACGTCCACCCGGTTTTCGGCCAGTTAACGTTTTCAGCGCCAGGAGACGAGTGGCCAGTTTAGAAAGGGAAACAACGTTTGTTTATATTTTGATCTATGGTTTTGATCGATATGCTGTTATATGGTCAAAGTTGTGGCTCTGAACGCCTCTTATTAGACAGTACTGCCACTAAGCTTATGTCTTGTTAACTGTTTGCTTGCTATTATGGAAATATTCTTCAGTGCATCTCACGCTAATAAACAAAGGATTGAAAATTTAGTTTGGTCAACCTTTGTAAATCTCACGCAAAGTCAGAGTTGAAAGTTGTCATAACATATTGTAAGGTGACGCCAACTTTGATATTCTCTGCATCAGGGCTGCCCCTGGCGACTCCTCCAAGACATGTTTCCCCACAATAACTTCACTATCTATGGCAATCTATTTCTGTAGCTGTTAAATTTGTCTGAGCTGGCAAATACCCTAACAAAGTCATCCAAAATCAAATACAAATCAGCAAACACTTCTCAATTAAATACGTAAAGTATTTTTTTATGAAACAGGAAGGAAATAAACACCAATTAAAGACTAACCTTGATCTAAACTTGCCTAATGTGTGTAAAAACTGGCTTACTGGTTAAGCTATCTACCAATGAGGTGGGGTCTATGGAAGCATAACGTTATTCATAATGCTACAGACCCTAAGGCCCAATAATCCCATTTCTCTTTCTTCCCTTAGCCTAGCCTACCTTGTCCCGAAACAGAGTGGCAAGACATAGGGCTGAGAATATTCCCCTTGAATATGGGACACCTCTAGCCTAGCATAGGGGACAGCCTGGACAATTGTATATTCCGTTTCATTAAAAAGTGTTTCAAAGAGATTATACCACACTGAAAGCTAGTATTTTATCCCTAGCAATAACCTACATCTGCCCTCTGTCAAATGCAGTTGCATTTTTAACTCTAAACAAAACCATTCAGGAATTATGTAAGCAAAAGTGGAACATGCTCAATGTTTCATTCATCCCTCCTGGTCGGGACGAAAGAAACATACAGTTTAGCCTAAGCTATGTAAACTTCCCACAATTTCTCACAATTGTACAAATCCTTGAATGGTTCAATGGTCATACAATGGTCATCAGAATTCATATCACTACTTGTAGTAGCCTAGATGCGATGAGTGTTTTATAGTGAGTGAGCTTGATGAACCACAAATTAAAAATTAGGACTTTGACAATCCCTATTTGACTGCTATCATAACAAGATTTTCTAGCGTAATTTCCTGTTAAATTAAATATTTCATGGTGCCGTTGCACTGTGCGGCCACCAGAAGACGCCATTTCACTGATTTCTTACATCCAAATAAGGCCCGAAGTGCAGTGCAATAATGTAATAGACCATATTGAAGTTAGTTATTTTTTTCAATACTTCAATATGAACTTGGCTGTGGTAATGATAGTGACAGCAGATTTTTCATCAGAATATCATCCATGATCATGGTGAATTTGGAATGAAATTAGACATCACATAGAAATGGTGAAAATGTTTTATATTTTTGAACAGAAAATGAATTAACAATTTAAAATGAATTATTACATCCTTTTAAACAGTTGCAAAAAGTAGGCAAAATGTTGATGCTGGATTCAAGTAACTAAAGGTCTGTTTAAGTCAGTGGTCCCCAAACTTTTTCTTCCGAGGGCCAGCTTACTATGCCTGGCTCTAAGAGAGGGCCAGAGACTCGGAGTATATCAGTAACCATAAATAGCTTAGTGCTGTGAACAACAGCAGTCTACCTTAGTCGAATATTCCATTACATTTAATCTATAGGCTATTGCAATTTAATACCATTGTTAGCTGTGTTTATATTGCCATCATGCCATATCAGTGTAAAACGTAACTCAAATTAAATAATACTAATAAAAAGACTTTTGCATTCCCAAAAGTATATTTTATTAAAAATGGGTGAACTCTGAACTCTGAAAATGTAAAGTTCTCAAACTATGAGAATTTTATGAAGCGCTGAAGTGGTCTGAAATGACCACCATTCTAACTTTCACTCACCTGAACTTGTGACATCTTTGTAGGCCTATGAACATTTGAACGTGTGAATACAAAATAGAAATAATTATCCCAGAATGTCCCAGAAATATGACTTGAATAGAAGTTAGTTAGTTATTAACAATTAATTGATAAACTTTTACAATACTTTGAGCACTGATGCAGTCAGCATAGGCCTCTTACATTGTTTGCAGGTAGACCTACATTTCATTCTGTTTTTGATGGCAAACGCGAAACAGCGCCAAAATAACCACAAGTGGACAAAAAGAGTATTACATGTGTACTGTTAAGACTCGCCATAGAGAATGAATGGGGGAAATTGCGGAGGTTATAGTTTGACGATGTCGTACTCCCGTGCGGGCCGGTTGCTATATACCACGGACATGTTTTGGGGGGCCACCCATAATGAGGTGGCGGGCCGTATCCGGCCCACGGGCCGTAGTTTGGGGACCACTGGTTTAAGTCCTTGTGACCAAAGGATGTACACACCCTATTGTTGACTAAATAAACATTACATTATAAAACATTAAAACGGATAAATATTTGTACTTTTGAATACTTAAGTATTTTTAAAAGCAAGTACTCCAGTGTTTCCCCCAGAATTGAATTCTATTTGTGGTGGTAGGTTTGCAGAATTAACTTGAATGCAACAGTTTTGAGCAAATTAGTGCAGCGTGGTTATGATGCTAACCAGATTTAAGCACAATTTGGTACAACCTGGAAAATCATTGTGTGGTGGTCAATGTTGATATTGTGGTGGGCTGCCACAAATAAGTCAATGTATGGGAAACACTGTACTCATGTACTTCATCTCTAGTTACATTTTGACATAGCAACTTTCACTTGTTTAGCAAATTTTAACACAAAAACAGGCAACAATAATACAGTATAATTATTTTTAAGGGCATCTATCTTAAGTGACCAAATACTGGTTGTTCCAGTAGGATTTCAGTTAATGTGTGATATGTTCAGTCATGCCAATCCTGGTAATGTAGTCATGTGTAGAGGTAAAATAAACATTATGGTATTTGTTTCAGGCCTTATCTTCGGGATGGCTTGGATCCTAAAAAAATAAGTACCAGAAGAACACATGTAAGTACATGTTACGGTACAACAAACTTGACTGTTGTATTTTCATTGTTGTATTTCCGCTGGTTCGTCCCATGTGTGTGCGTGGGCCGTTTTACCACCTCAAATGTGCATTCCTTTCTGTGAACCGAATGCCGTGGGTGGAGTCCATCATCCCTTTCGTAAAGCAAATAAAGAGAGCTGAGACAGACTAAGTATTGTACTTCTACATGTGAGCACACACATTTAAATTTGTTTTAGTGGACACACCTACTCACTGAAGAATTGTGGAGCTTCCTGCCAAATTGCTATGAAGAAATTTTGAACAAATATTGCATAAGTTTTCTTTTGTGATGGACAATTCCTTGTTTTGAAAACTATTAAAATGATTGGTTAGTCACATCCTGAATTTATTCACATGAAATCATGATGTATGTGTGTTTTTGTGTTGTTTTCCCAGCTGGAGAAGGAGAACCAGATGCCAAATTCCTCAACACTGAAAAATGGCATGCAGAAAGCACACTCGTATAATCCAATATCCAAGACTGTCCAGAAACCACAGCAGAAGATTCCACAGCAGCCTGTTGTTTCCAAAAGAGCTCCCCTGGCTTCTGGCAAATGTTTCACAACTCAAACTCGCACTCTGGTTTCTGGCAGAGTTGTCCAGCAAGAGCTGTTGAAAACACAGCAGCGTCCATCATCTACCCATGCTGGTGTAGTTCCTAACAGAGTGCAGTCTCGTCAAAAGAATTCTGGCTCTGCATGCCAAACCACAAATGGTTCTATGCAGGCTAACAAAGCTCCTTTTCATACCTGCAAAACACCTCTGGTCAGCATACTCCTCAACCATACGGAGTCAAAAACCTTACAGAGAAGAGTTGTGGCGCAGAAGAAATCTCAGCAAACCCTCAAAACCGTGGGGAGAACAGATAGTGTTGGAGCTAATGGAGAATCTGCACCAAAAAGCTGCACAAACTCCAGGCTGTCACAAGTAACTTCAAAAGACTTTAAAGGGGTAGAGCAAAGACTGACCTCTAACAACTCCACTAAGTGTAATGCTAAATCTATTAAGCCCCTAGACAACAAAACACAGAAAAGGACAGTAAGCACTTCCATCTTGTCACGTGGCTCCAATGTTGTCAGCCAGGCTTCGAAGTTGAGGCCTTTGGGTCAAGGATCTACTCTAGTAAAAGATATCTCACAAACATCCACTTTGCATTCAGGTGTCCTGAAGGACAACCAAAAACCCACAGCTCTGGGTAGAAAACCTCTTGCTTCAGTTGTCAGCAAGCCTGCAAAAACAGCTGTTTCCAGAACCAGCAACACTCCCGCTTCGTCAAATGCACCCCAGACCAAGGCAAGGGCAGGCGGACCCCTAGCAGCCCTGCGACCGAGGACTGCCACTACAGCCAAGGCGTCCACCTTCAGTCTGCCTCCCCCTGAATCTAGGCCACGCTGCAGACCTGCCACTGCACCTGCAGCCATCACCAAGACTGTTCCACGTCTTGGGAAGAGCACCGGCCCGTTGCTTGTCCCGGACTACCTAAAGACCCCTGCAATGCAAAGCAGGCCACGGACCGTCGGGCCTGGAACAGAGCTGAAGTCAACTCAGAAGAAGTCCACTGCAGCACAGGAGGAACGGCTGTAAGTTTAATCATGGCTGATTTGTTGCTCATTCTAGAATCAAGCTCCTAGTAATTTGAAGGGACATATTATCCCAACTTTGTCTTGGTACTGTATGACAACCTTTAAACATTCTTTCAAAGAGTGGTAAACACACTAGGCTTAATCCATGGTAACGTCCCCTTGGTGTTCAGCTAACACCTGCTCTGCTGAACTGCAGAAGATCTGAAGTCATGAATTTGTTACTGTTTAGTTAAGACTAGGGTTGCAAAATTCTGGTAATTTTCTAAGTTGGAAATGTTACATTGGAATTAATGGGAATAAACTGGACATTTGTAATATTGCAAGTTATATATATGTCTAACATGAAATTTAAAATGTAGTTGGGAAAACCCCCATCTTGCAGCATTATATTATTTAAAACAACCTAATTTAATGCAAATTCAGTTGAATTTCACATGCCGCGATTAGTCGACAAATAATCGACCATGAAAATGAGTTGACGGCAATTTTTTTTTTGTCAATGTCGTTTTACTATTGACCGCCTACCCTATTTACAATTACATTTGCTGCCAGGGCTAGTCTAGCAACTCTCCATTGGCTTGTGAGCTGGAAAAATTAAACTTCTCTCAGGTCAATCAAATCGTGTATAGAGACGTTAGGCGGGCTTAACATAATGATTGATGGCAGAGTTGCAACGGTTTGGCTTGAATTCCCTGCTACTTGAAAACAAAGAAGATGGATGTTGCTGTTGGCGAACAGCGTTACACAAGCTTTTTCTAAGTTGGCAAAAGTTTGCCTAGCTCCGCTGGTGGGAAAACGCATGGGACTCATAGTGCTGTCCTATTGCGAGCAGTGGGAATTTGAAAGACAACCGATTATCCTGCCCCTCGAACTGAGCATTGCCAACGGTGAGTGCCCAGACCCTACATTTTAATGTGGGTCTGACACGTCAGGCAAACAATGACTGTCTTTAGATGTTAAACAGGCTACTAGACTTTGGCAGTAATTTTTTAAACCCCGGCATGCAAGTGTAAACAGCAAGCAGCATAGCTGCGTGTGTGCCTGTCTGCTTTCAGCGTGATTCATTATTAGGCAGTAGTGCTGGGGGGTATGACCAAAAATGTACGGTTTCACGGTATATGACGGTATTTTGAAGAAAAAAAAATTCATGCATAATCAGGTGTTCAGCATTTTCTACTGGTTGAGAAAGGAATTACTGCAGTACAGTTTTTTTTTTCCACAGCATTGAATTCCATTTGTGGTGGTTGGTTTGCAGAATTAACTTGAATACAACAGTTTTCAACAAATTAGCACAGCGTGGTTGTGATGCTAACCAGATTTAACCCATTTACTCCTGAAATGCCTGCTAAAAACGCCTATAGAATCCTATGGCATTCTAGACTAAATAACCTTATTTCCTAAGGGTTTTCTGAAAAAATACTAAGAATTGTCAACGTCTACCAAAACCTTAATATCTAAGCCTCTGTACACCTAGAAACATGAAATAAAAAGCATGCTGCGCTACGCAGCAACCAGCGGGAGAGTCAATGCTGCGCTATGCAGCAACAGGCGGGAGATAGAATGTTGCGTCGTGCAGCATCCAGCACGAATGGGTTAAGCACAATTTAGTACAACCTGGAAAATCATTGTGTGGTGGTCAATGTTATTGTGGTGGGCCGCCACAAATAAGTCAATGTATGGGAAACGCTGCAGTAGATTGACTTAGGATGGTCATGATGAGTGAATATTGTAGAATAATTCCACACTTAATTGCCTACAGGTTTACATGGCCCCAGAAAATTGTGCTGTTTACAAAGAAGAGCCAACCATGATTCTAATGAATCAGAATGCATAGACAATTTCAGTCAAAATATATAACTGTTACTGTTCAAATTTCACAAACATCTTTTATAAAACCAATACAAAAAGTAGCCTAGTGCAACTTGCAATAATTATAGGCCTACTTTTGTTTTAAGCCCAGGTAGCCTACATTACACAGTATTCAAGTAAATCTAAAAAGGACATATAAAACAAGTGTGACTTAGTTAAGAGACAATTTGCATTAATATGGGCGTTGACTACTTTGAAAATAAAATCTCTCCACTAATATTCTTCCTCTGTCAAAAAAGCCCTATCAGTTACATGCCATATTGTTATTGTGTTGTTTAAATAACATTAGTGGTAGGCTAACAGAATTAATGTGGATGTCGTCTTGTTAGCCTACCATGAGCTTATCGTTAACAATAAAGTTTGTTTTGTTGCACTGATGACAGGATCATCTCTACTAGCCAGTATTGTTCAGTTCATGTTTATAACATGCTTTACTTGCAACCTGGATAATTTCAGTGAATATTTTTAAGGTAAAATAAATGATAAGATCATTAGGCTTTACTTGGTTCGGTTAACTAACAGCATCGCTTACTAGCCAGTTAGTTACAGCTGTTGAACATTCTCTGTGGAAACTATAGAAATTTCGTGCCGGAAAAAACCCTTAACTTTTTTTCTTTAACTAAGGAAACCATTTAAGGTATTCTGTGCAACACCCTTGACTAAATCCCTTACTTATAACAAACACTTGATTTTCTTTTTTCTTTTTTTCAAATTAGTAGTTTAGATTAGTCGACTAATCACAAAATGTAGTCGAAAGTTAGTGGCAGCACTACACCATTTACCGGAAATGTTCCACCTCTTTGCAACCCTAGTTAAGACATACTGTTTAATTATGGCATACTTCCTTTCATGGTTGTTTGCCCTTGTGTTTGTCCTGTTTAGATTAGGATGCCAAGTGGTATCTGCCTTCCCTGTTTTTGTCTGGTTTATATTAGCATGCCATGTGTTGTCTGCCTTCCCCTAGGTTTAACTATATTTATACTATATTAAAGAGATGGTTCAGAGTCATTTCTGCTCATCCTTTGCACCATGACCTCGAGCATCGACATTACTTACGTGATTTGGGAACCTTAACATAACTTAACTGTTTTTGCTGTTTGTTTGGTTGTTTACAGGCGGAAACTTCAGGAGTGGCGTGAAGCCAAGGGCATCTCTTACAAACGTCCTCCTATGCCCATCCGGAAGTCGATGAGGAAGTCCGTTGCCCTGCATCAGCACTACTGGGCGGCCATGGAGGAGGAGGACGACCTCCACAGCCTCGTGTGTGCCGTGGACCGGTCACTCACTGACTGCCTGCAGCTGCTTGAGGAGGTGAGTGTCCAGGTCTGCAGGCACAGGAACTTGGCACTGGATGATGTGCTGTCTACTATTTGTCTACTATTTGGTTGGTGAGTGTTTGTTAGATGGTGAATATGTGAGTGAACCATGCACACTTTGCCTATAGTGTACAAAACTACACAGCCAAGACCAATTCCCCAAGTACTTTGTTTTTCATGCATTGCTTTAATTTAAGCTGGTGTTGTATCTACAGCGTCCTTTTTAAAAATATATATATTAATATGTCCAGTTCAGTCACAGAAATCACAGCACACTTTTTCCACTGAATCGGAATCAGCTTTATTGGCTAGGTTTGCATAAATAGGGATGTAACGATTACCGGTATAATGGTAAACCGCGATAAAAATGTTGACGATGACAATTACCGTTTTCTTTTCAAATATCATAATTATCATGGTTGATTACCACAGTGTGGAAACCGTGTGTTTAAGCTTATACAGTAGGCCTGGAAACAAAACTGCTACCCTACTGATTCTGTTGTCTAATTGATGGATTTAACTGCGATGTGTAGTTTGTGTAGGCCTGCTTTCAGTGCTTTCTGACCATATTGATGAACACACTTTAAGAAATACCGCGTGATAAACCGAAAACCGTGGTAATTTTGGTCACTATAACCGGTTAAATTTTCATACCATTACATCCCTATGCGCGGTTAATCTGTTTGTCAAATTCAAAGGGGCTTTATTAGCATGACTGTTTGGTACAGTGTTGCCAAAGCTAGTGTTACAAATAACACAGTAGTATCACAAGGAAAAGAAGACAGAGATACAGCATACAATGTATAAAGCACAAAAGAGTACAAAATAGACAGTAGTAGAAATAATACTAGAATTATAGGTAGGGGTGTGTGTGTGTGTGAGTGAGTGAGTGAGTGACCGAGAGAGAGAGTGCGTCTGTGTGTGCGTGCGTGCGTGTGTGCGCGTGTGCGCGCGCGCGTGTGTGCGCGTGCGTGCGTGTGTGTGCACACATGTGAGAGCATAATGCTTGGCCTTTACGCCTCATTCTCTCAGAACTCTGAACTCTGGATCTCATTCATAGTGAGAGAATTCACTGATGGTTGAAGCCAGCATTCTCGCAGCCTTACGTAAAGTAAATGGCCCTTTTAAAAGGCCATGGCTGCCTCATTTTCCATTTTATTCTTCTACAGCCTTACGGAAAGTGACTGGCGATTTCATCTGCTGTTGAACTTAATGACTGCTGGCCCATTTCTCTTTTCTCCCAATCTTTTCCCCCTGTTTCCTCATGTGTTGCGAGTGTAGTGCTTTCGGCTACCAGAGCCCCTGTGCTCACTGGACTTTGCCCAGCCAAGGACAACTCCTTGTCCAGATTCACAATAACCAAAATATTTGATAAGTACTTTAATTGTTGACAACTAATTAATTAATTAATTGTTGCTGCCCTAATGAACTTTGAATTTGTTGAGCCTACACACTATATGGATAGTGTTACCCCAGGTCCTTGAAATGCTAACCTTTAGATTATACTTCTTCATCTATGCACAGGGCTGTCCTTCAGAACAAGTTGTGGAGGTGCTGTCTCGCGTGCCCATGGCCCAAAAGTTCTGCAAGTACTGGATATGCCAGGTTAGGCTAATGGAGAGAGAGGGCAACTACGAGGTTCTGCCGCTGTTTGAAGAAGCCGTCCGCCTCGTGAGAGAGGTGAGAGATTTTTCTGAGGTTTTGTTGTTGCGTTTTAAGTTTCACAATTCTACAAGGAGTGCACATTTGTAAAAATTTTTTGTGTGTGTTCTCACACAGCCAGTAGACGACCTACGGGCAGTGGTGTTTGACATTCTGAAAAAGAAGGAGACGAAGGGAAATTTGATCAAAGGTTGGTAATTTTCCACTATGCACTACTTGACAGAGCAGCCTAGTTATTACATTAACATAAAGCAATGAAACAGACACATGTTATTGACACATTATGACACAACACCAGTTCTATGCAATGCAAACATGCATTACAGTACAAATGGGTGCAGAGATTGTTTGTGCTGTGACGAGTGAGACAAGGTATTCATGTGTTGTGTGATATCTCTGCACCCAAGTAGCAGTGCTTCGCCCCAATATCTACGTAGGAAATTGCCTCGTCTTAATCTACATTGCCATTTGTACTTGTTGTGAATACGCATACGCAAGCCAAAAGAAGTAATTAGGGATTTCTTTTTTGTTTTTTGTTGGCTCACTTTTACTCACATGCTAGCCGGGGACGAGAGATTCCGTTCAATATGCTAAGATAAGCTAGCGGGGGGACTGCCGTACGAAGACAATGCATGACAAAAAGGCTTTTGCTCACTTATCTAACTATAGGAAAGATGGTGAATAACACAATTTCATAAATCCTACTTCAAAGGACATTCATTCAGTCCATCACCACCACTGGTGTACCTCCCTTCTTTATCCGATCGCTGGCATGTGGATGAGGCCATGATTTCTGCTTGGATATCTGCACTTTTCTAGCCTGATGAGCCAGATCAAGATGTAGGGTCTGGGAACTCACCATTCGCAGTGCTCAATCCAAGGGGCGGGATAAACGATTGTCTTTTAAATTCCCTCTGCACGTAATAGGATAGTGCAACAACTCATGAGTCCCATGCGTTTTCCCACCAGTGGAGCTAGTTGATCAAACTTTTGCCAACATAAAAAAAAAAAGCTTAACTCGCGTCTCGCTGTTTGCCAGCAGCAGCATCCATCTTTGTTTTCAAGTAGCAGGGAATTCACACGGAACCATCACAACTCTACCATATTTATGTTAAGCCCACCCACCGACTCTATAGGCCTACACGATGTGATTTGGCCTGATCGATGTTTAATTTGTCCAGCTCACAAGCTAACGGAGAGTTGCTAGACTACCCTGACTGCAAATTACATTTGCTGCCACTAGGGTGTGTCTAGATTTCTAGGCTAGCACTTCATTTCTATGACATTTCAGTTTGGATGAGAAATTATCCAAATCTTATCTACCACTGATCTTTAGGCATAGTTCAGTTGCAAGATTGCTGAATATCGAATATTCCTGAAAAATACAATGAAGTTTTGCTGCATTGTCAGCAGTAGTCAGCATTCTGTCTGGTTTTTACTTACTCATTGCTAGTCAATATGAAGCAAACCCTCTCACACACTGATTCTCATTAATGTAGTGAGACTATTATTTTATTCAGATAGATAGATAGAAACGTTATTGATAGCAGGCAATCAAAAGGCCTATTAAGTCTCCAAATCTCAATGATTTCATTTCACCTGTTTTCTCTTTTTACTAGGCATTGTTGGAAAAAACTAGCATTAACGTTTAGGCTACAGCTTTAATTTATTTGGAAAAACGTAATAGTCCTCATTTTGGCATTTAGACAATGGGAAGGCATCCAAGAATCCAATATTACAGTACCCACCAAAAATATACTGTATATATGACAGCATCTTTTTTTTTTTTTGACCAGGAAAAGGCTATAGGAAGACCCTGGTGCAGCTATTAATACTAATAATAGCCAGTTTGAAAGCATACATATTTTTGTCCAACAGCTGACAAGGAATGTTATTAACCGGTTCAGGAACAATATTTTTTTGTTCTAACCGGTTCGGGAACGTCAATTTTAGGGTGGGAACCAAAAACGGAAACGTTAAAATACTGTTTCTCTTCAGAACGAACCATTTGGCAAAAAATCTGGTTCAAAGCCCTGCTCAGGAGCGACTTATAGTCCGGAAAATACGGTACTAATATACTAAATCAGGGGTCTCAAACTCAAATGAGCTGGGAGCCACTTCTGCTAATGTCATCTGATTGGAGGTCCACCTCAGTGTTGAAGAATAAAAAAAAAAAAAGAACGGCTATTTCCTAAAATGCAATGTTTTTTTTTTTTTTTTTTTTTTTCAAATACTGTATTTTCAAACACAAAACTACAAACAGAAAGTGCAAGTCTTTGTATCTATTTTTAGACACCTGTGCTAGCAACCTTAACTTATAAATAAAATAATGATAAGATAAGTATTAATGCCAATTATAAAAACAAACATAAAAACAGATAGGCCTATGTGTGTGTTTCACACTAAATAAAAATATTTTCCTCAACTTTTTTAAACCTGGCAAAATAGGCGTCAGGGTTAAGAAAGCAACACCATCGGATTTTTGTATCAAAATTTCAAAAGGCCATGGCTTGAAAGTGGACAGAGATAAAGTCCTACTGTAAATGTAAAAATCTTTGAGTATAAACAACAACGTTTATGAAGGGGGTAAATTTACCCATCTAATTTGCCACTGGATGGCAAGTACCTCAAATTATGCACCTTTCAGTAAATACTGGATGTTGAACATATTTGAGCAGGTTTACTTTCTTTTTTGTCATATTACCCACATAACAAATTAAGAGGAAAACAGTAGGCCTAAGATGTATACCAACAATAGTAAACTATTACTAGCCTATAACCACAAGGCCTACAATAAAGTATCCTGGTCAAATCAGTTCCTATCGCGGGTGACTTTGTAGTTCTTCAGAGTCCTATTTCTACTACCCCTGCTGTCTGTACCACATCCATTACGGACACTATCATCACGATTACCACTGCAACCTCCAAGCTATGTTGGGCAGAGGGTCAAAATAAGCATGGTATGCTTAGTGGACACCGTTGTATACACGCAAAGACGCACCTCCATTCACAGACGCACCGTGACTCACTGTCAATAGACGATCGATCATAATCTCCAAAAGGCAGATATTCTCCTTCAGAATCAGAATAGGTGGATAACATAGCCTACCCAAAACTTCCATCACACGTGAACGTTTTTCAACATTTGGTGTAGGCCTATTTCTGCTTTAATTTGTGCAAAACTATGGCCTGCATCGCTTCCGCGTCATTACGAACAAATGCACGTCTTCGTGTTTCTCGCGTGTAATACAAGTATTTCCTGAAAACTTTGTGCCGCGATTTTGGGTTTGAATCAAGCTCTGGATGTCTAGGAAATAGTGGAGGAGAATACAAATGAGATTTGTCACCGTACTTGGATCTATCGTCTATTTTAATCAGTATCGTTGTTTTTCGCAATTAAAAATACCCTCAAGGGCCGGATTACATTATTATTTTGACATGGGTCACGGGCCGGAATTGGACCGGACGCGAGCCGGATATGGCGTTGGGAGTTTGAGACCCCTGTACTAAATCAAATATCCACATAGTGTGCTTAAGGATGAATAAGCATGAGGCGCTTGCAGTGAGGGCAGGGACTGAGCCTGTGATTCTGTATGCATGGTAAGGTGCTCTATGAGAGTGAGTGTCATGGTGATGGTGCAAATAAGTAAGTCCAACAGTGCAAGAATAAAGTCTAGAGACCAGCATAAAATAAATATGGACATATAAGATAATAATGTAGTCAAAGTAATATAAAAAACTATAGCAGTGCAAGAATAGGTTGAAGTAATAGGGTTACAGCCATTGGTCATTCATGTGGTTTTAAAGGAGAAAATATACTTTGTCAGCTGTCAAAAGAAACTTTTTATTCCTGGTGATTTTCCTAAGCACTTCTACCCTTTGGTTACCCTTTGGTTCACTGTGTGAGAATGAATTGCTTATATTGTGACTCACCGCACTTCTCTCCCCCGAAGAAAGCCTTCCGTGCGTGGTGAATTTGCAGAATACTATGGAATGGTGTCATGCGTATGAGCACACATTGCCACATACGCCTAGAGGAGCATGTCTTGATGAGTTCATCTCTTGATGTTCCCATGAATGTGATCATAGTAGTAGCCGATTTAAAAACAAAACCTGCTGACATCATCAAGTCTTATCTTGCACCACAAAATAAACTGCTAGGTTTCACAATCATGGATAGATTAGAGAAATTCGGTTGTATATTGAAGTCAGCCAGATGCTTGTATTTTAACACTTCCTGGTTCCAAAGAAAAATCACCATGGGAAAGTGAATGGGGCTTTGTCAGGCCAATATTGTAAAAATCAAAAAACGTTCTTCTCATGGCTCCTGCAGAAAGGAATCATGGTAGATGATTTTTTATTTTTTGTATAAAAAAAATGCTAATTGCACCCCTAATTATCAAATTTGCTCAAATATAATGGAAACCTTGTGTCATTGTAGACATGGATAACCTTGTGTCATTGTAGACTTACATGGATAATTCAAAGGGTTGTCTCTAATGCAGGCACAATGATCAAGGAGGAGACTTTGGACGAGGAGGAGGAAGTGGCGGCAATTACCGAGCAACAAAACAACATCCTGTCCACTCCCAAGGCTGTGGGCGCTTTGATCCGCGGTGTGAAAGGAGACTCGTCCGTGGTGAAATACAAAATTACAGCCACTCCAGGGTATGCGTTTCCACTGTAAAGTTTTCTTGCACCACCTGGGTTTTGTCAGATAAACAGTCCAGGGCTACACTTATGCTCACATGAGCAATTCACATTTTAATTGTACCGCAATAATATCAATAACCGTGATCATTTTGGTCACTATAATTATGATCTCACATTTTCATACCATATGGTATGGTGGGTGGTAGATTTTGGAATCCACTAGCCGCAGTAGCAGGTGGACAAAATACAGTTAAGCTCAGAAGTCTATGAACCCATGCTAAAGGTGACTAAAAAGAGGAATAAAAAAAAAACTTTTGGAAATTGATCTTAATGCCTTAAGTAAAAAAAATGAGGAAATATCCAACCTTTAAGGACACTGATGAAGTTCCCTTGGCCTTTGAAATTAAAATATCTCCACATCATCTCATACCCTTCACCATATCTCACGATTGGCATGGGGTACTTTCCATAAGATTATCTCTCAATGCAAATCAAACCAGCTATTGGGCTAACTGAAACAAAATCATGCCAGTCTCTAGGTATGGTG
Organism: Alosa sapidissima; assembly: GCF_018492685.1. Classification (NCBI taxonomy): domain Eukaryota; kingdom Metazoa; phylum Chordata; class Actinopteri; order Clupeiformes; family Clupeidae; genus Alosa; species Alosa sapidissima. The sequence goes on along the minus strand of NC_055964.1, from coordinate 29,077,855 downwards.
AAGGGTATGTGATGATGTGGGGCTATTTTAATTCCAAAGGCCAAGGCAACTTTATCAGGATGTGTAGTGCCCTGGATCCATGAAATAACTGGCCTTTAAAAATAAAAATCTGCCTACCTCTATGGGAATTTATCATAGGGGTGTGAATACTTAACCCCTGTATTTTAAGGAAGAACATGTATTTATTTACGATACATTGTTCATTCACAAAGACCTTAAAGGTTGGATATTTCCTCTTTTTTTACTTAAGGCATTAAGATCAATTTCCAAAACATTTTTTTTTTTTATTCCTCTTTTTAGTCACCTTTAGCATGGGTTCATAGACTTATGAGCTCAACTGTATTTAATTTCCATCCCTATATCACATTCATCAATACAGGGAGAGACATTTGTTATGGTTGGTCTGTGTGGGCACTTTAATCGTAATTATACGTAAGGGATAATGAATAGAATGCCGGTCATTATTGGGAAAATAAGTCCCGACAGGGCGAACCGGACCCCGACGCGCAGCGAATATACATTATCCCGCTTATTACACGGCTACTTGCCAAAACAAAACAATAAACTCCCCACGATATGACTCTTTAGCCTACATAGCCTAGGCTATGGCCTATTTGTTACCGTTCATTGTGGCTTTTGCTGAGAAACAAATAGTTCGCAACAACACACGCTGAACTTGAATCAAACATTCTTTAGAACACAGCTGATCAACCGTCTGCTTTTCACTTTTGAATGAAGTTCCAGTAGTTGCGGAGTGATATTAAAGACCTGAATTAGAATCACAAACTCCGTTGCCATTGACAGAAGTCATTATTTTTTTCAGAGGTCCTTTAGTCGAAAATAATGACCGCTAGAACTTTGGGAAATCCCATTCAAGTCAATGGAGCGTTCTACTTGTGAAGAGCCGTGTAATAATTATCTTTATACTTATCGTTCCTGGCCCTTAACCTAATTTTGTGTTTAAAAACAAAAGTCTAGAATGAAGAAATCAGTTCAGCAATGCTTTCTGCCCCATTCTCCATGTCAACACATCTCAAACCTATTCACCACAGCCTATGACATCTAGGCCACCTAGTGTGTGTGTGTTATGTTTTTGTCTTTCTAATTGTTTGAAAATTGATGATTGGGCCTTAGGCACCCTACTGGCTTAAAAAGGCGCTATGTAAATCTTTGATGTTATTATTGTTATTATTTTTTTATTATTATTAAACATTCAATAGTAATGTCGAGGTGCAGTCTATGATTCTAATCCAATAGACTTTTCGTCAAATTCAGCTAACTGTTCCCCAGTCCTCTAGCTGTCCATTCTGTGTGTGTGTGTGTGTGTGTTATAAAATATATCTCCTTTGTTGTTGTTTAGAAAGTGGTTTTGCAGTATACTATTGAAAATACATACAGAAATTTGTATGCATTAATACGCAAGATGGGTAAAAAAAAAAGTGTAAAAGTAAGCTGTTGTGGACATAAAAAACAAGATGGACTTGATACAATTGACCCGTGTGTGTGTATGCGTGTTTGTGTTGTCGTAGCAGGCAAAGAAGTCAGCATCAGGAACCTTTGCATGTGGATGGGCAGGAAGTCCGCTTCCTCACTCCCGTGCGCCGCTCAGTGCGCATCGAGAGGTCGGCCCCCCGCTACCCATCAGCACTGCAGGAACAGGACCCCTGCGTCGCCTCCTTCCGTGACCTGCAGTCTTCCTCGGTGGCAGTAGCGGCCTCCTCGTTCCCCACCGAGAAGTCCCCGCTCTACATCTACCGAGAGAACAAAGCCCTAAAAGACCAGGTTCAGGTCCAGCTTTTCCAAGAGGAAAGTTAATTGGGCTCCAGGGGGAATATGAGGAGATGGACTTAGAAACTAGGCATGAACACTCCTGTCATATTCAAGGAGAGTAACGTTGATATACCTGAATATTTTTCACCAGACACATTCAAATATATTTGATATGATCTTAATTGGAAATTAAGTGTGTGTGTGTTGAAGGGGGGCAGGGTAAAATATTATTGACAAGACATGAAAAAACGTGTGTCTGTTACATATGTGTATTACATAGAAGTGTGTAGCGTGTCTACGGTTGAATTTTTGAACTTTATTTTTGTTACATAATAAATTATTTTGTCTCAAAAATAGAATTGACTTTCAATGAAATATTGCTCATATATATGTGTGTGTGTGTGTGTGGGGGGGGGGGGGGGTGTTATTGACATAGTGGATATGTGTTTCAGTGAAATTTTGATGATAGTCAGTATTGAAAAACACAGTCAGCGTTCTGACACCGACTGGAGAGTGTTCGCAACTCAGGCCACCCATGACTTCCACACGGACTCTGATTCATATGCCTCCTCCGTCTTGAACTGTATCTCTACCACTCCAACATCATCAGTGTCACCACCCTCAAACAAATTATGGCTTTCCCTAATCAGAAACCATGGATGAACAGTGAGGTCAGACTCCTGCTGAAGGCACGAGATATCACATTCAGATCAGGTGATGCTCAATAGCTCATCCAGGGCTAATCTGAAAAGTGGCATCAAAGGACCAAGCACATTTGGTTGTAATGGAGAATTCTTGCTGTTAACTCATTGAATGCCAAGCTGTTTTGGAAGCTTCGTCCTAGAGTGCCAGCAATCTAGACCATTGTTGATGATTTTTGTACAGCCACAGCATAGTCTGTGTTATAGCTATGAACACATACAATGGCTCGTTTTAAAGGTGAGACTTTTAAGCTCTCGGTGGGTGCAAACCGTGTATTTCTACACACCTCTGTTACTGAGAAATCCCAAGCAAAATCCCTGTTTGAACACATTGTCCTCAATATTTAAAATGACCCAATTTTTAGAATGTGCGTATTGTTTCAAAACCGGAAATCAAATGAATGAAAAAGTACACGGACCCAATTACAGTAACTAGCCTAGGCCTACATGAAAACTTCACTGTTGTTGCTTGAAATGACATTTGTGTTTAGCCTACATCATCAGTTTCTATCATCTAATATGAAACAAGATACTATATTAGCTTCGCTGCAGCTAGATGTACTTGAAAATTCTTTTTTCAAGTCTATAAAAAAGTTTTGTAGCTTCGTAGATCCAGTTTGCACACGAAAGATAGATGTCACACTTCTCCCAATTGCTGCCTAATTGTATGCGCAAAGACATTAGTTCCTTTATTGCCTGTAGCTATAAAGCTGTTCCACACACATTCAAACTAAATCCCTGTGGACAAATGTGTCTTAAGGGCAGCCATGGCCTACTGGTTAGCGCTTCGGACTTGTAACCGGAGGGTTGCCGGTTTGAGCCACGACCAGTAGTGCCCTTGACCAAGGCACCTAACCCCTCACTGTTCCCCGAGCGCCGCTGTTGTTGCAGGCAGCTCACTGCGTCTGGATTAGTGTGTGCTTCATCTCACTGTGTGCTGAGTGTGTTTCACTAATTCACGGATTGGGATAAATGCAGAGACCAAATTTCCCTCACGGGATCAAAAGAGTATATATACTTATACTTTTACACAAGTGCACAAAATATTTTTGCAGGTACATTTTTTTTACACACAGACAATTTAATTCAAAGGTACAAAACGGTTCTACACTTGTGCAAATCATATCCTCGAAGACAAAACTCTATGTGAATATCTTTTCACGGGTACACAATCTTTATGGCGTTGTTTTGACTCCATAATCTTGCAGCTGGAGAGAGGTTGGTGTGTCGTGATTCGTGAAGCTTTGCACACGTGCAGTTCTGCCAAAATAGATGCCCGATAAGTGCCCAAAAAGTGTTAATATGGCCACTGAGTGGAGGGACTTGCCTAAAAGGACTTTGTCTCTAGCTTCTACCCAGATAGCAAGAGGCTGGCGGACCACTGTCGGTCCATTGGGGGCATAGATGGCAGTCCGCAGGCATTTTGCTCATCGGTCCGCTGGCGTGTTGCAGACAAATTGTCCAATATTTTGCCACTATTGGTCTAAAATCTTTTTCATTTGTTCAGTTATACTCCATATATAATTTCTTAATATTCACAAGAAGTTAAATTTGAAGAGATGGTGGTCCAATGGCAGACCACAAGTGGCACGCCACCAACGGCATACCACCAGCGGTCCGCTATCTGCCAATCTGATTTTGCTATCTGGGTAGCTGCTAAACAGCTAAAGTAATGTTACGGTCAGTGTTGAGCCTGCACGCGTTCATTGAACGATCGTTCGTATTTTGGGAGAACGTGAACTGAACATATATTACTGCCTGATGAACATTAAACTTGTAAACTTGTTCATTCTGGTATCTGAACGGCACGCTCTCAGTTTAACTTCGTTCAATAGAATGCCAGTTGTCTATAGAGCCTTCCAGGCGTAAAACCAGCTAAAACACTGTAAACAGGCCTTAATATGTAGCGGGAAAAACACCATCTGGTAGTACCAGCCACCAGTGTCGCACCACTGATTCATCAAAACAAAAAGCAGCATGGAGGCGACAGCTAGCCTAGAAATCTAGACGCACCCTTGCGGCAGCAAATGTAATTTGCAGCCAGGGTAGTCTAGCAACTCTCCGTTGGCTTGCAAGCTGGAAAAATGAAACTTCTATCAAGCCAATCACATCATGTATAGGGTCGGCGACGGTTCCGGGTGAATTTCCTGATACTTGAGAACAAAGAAGATGTTTGCTTGCTGGCGAACAGCGGTCTTTGAATCGCGACTCGAGTTAAGCTTTTTTTAAATTGGCAAACGTTTGATCAACTAGCCAACTAGCTCGGCTGGTGGGAAAATACGTGGAACTATGAGTTGTAGCGCTATCCTATTGCGTGCAGAGGAAATTTGAAAGACAACCATTTTTCCCGCCCCTCGGATTGAGCAGTGCCAATCATAGATATATATAGAATGGCTAGATGTCTGGTGGGCTCTATGGTACCTGATGGCTGTTCTACTAAAGGCAGAACAATGCCCCCAGGCTATAACAATGACACCTTCAGTGGACCATTGAAACACAATGTTATGAGTTAGCGAGCTGACTGTGGCAAGATGGCTGCGAGGTGCGGACGTCGACCTCCATTGGCCAGCAGCGCGGACGAGACATCTAGCCATTCTATATATATCTATGGTGCCAATGGTAAGTTCCCAGACCCACCTTCATGTGGGTCTGGCTCGTCAGGCTAGGCGACAGCAGCATGTAGGCGACAAAGCAGCAAGGAGGCATCATATGATCATTTAAACAAGTTTTATGACAAGGTTGCTGAGGATGGCAGGGTTGGGCAAAATTCGAATTGCAATTCTGCTTCCTGTTTGCTACCTCAAATGAAATGCAAGTGTAATTCAAGAATTTAATTGGAATTTAAGCATCTTACATTTCTGCGCAAACTTTGTCTGCCGGCTTTCAAAAAAAAAAAATCCGCACTTCAGTCACATCCACAGCAAACCTGAAACGGTACATTGAACTGAAGCACCCGGCTAGCCTTTCAAGGTATGTGCAAGCAAATAAAAAATCAAGACAGATCGTCTACCCAAATCCTATTAACTACGTACAGTAGTGGTTGTCATCTCCCAGGCGCAACATTCCTGGACAACCTGGTGGTGCAGAATATTATCGGAAACCTGCAGCATTTGAGTCAAATGTAAAGTCCAGCTTTCATAAACTTAATTAAGGGGTTGCAGCCATCCAAAAAGGTGCCATCAAGACAAAAAGTACAGACACTGTTAACCAAGAAATTTAAAGAAAACATAGCCTATGTGAACTTAAGACAATCATTTTGAAAAATAATAGCTCGCAGCAACATATGGAAAAAAAAGAACTATGAACTAGTCAATTTTTGGAACTGTGAACTTAGTTCAGAATTTTGAATTGTGAACTGAACTAGTTCATTTAAAAATGTGTGAACTGAACTTTGAAGCAGTTCATGTAGAAACTGAACTTTCCCAACACTGGTTACATTACCGTTAAGTTAATGCCACATAAACTTTATCTGAAGAAATTAAGCGTGGGGTGTACAGTGCAAACTCAAACAGTTCAAGAATTTAGGGGGCACTATGGGGGCATGTGCTAAACTGAGCCTTTGTGCCTCTTAACAGACTCAAAATGTCATGGCAAGTGCTGTGCAACATGAACAAGTACTTGTAAAGGATAGGCTATCACTGTGTCTCAAATCGCATACTTCTGCGAAAGTAAATTACTCCTCAATTTTTTTTAAATAGAGGATATAAACAGATGGAAAATTGACTAAGCTCAGTACCTGCCCGTATTTCAGTCATCAAAATGAACATTTTACCCCGCATTAACATTGTAAGTTCAATGATCCCTCTTGCACCTCCAGCCAGATACTGGAAAAAATTAGAGGCTTTGCTAAGAGGCTATGTGTGGAATGGTAAGCGACCGCAGTTAAAATGGTCAGCTCTTCAGGCTGGCAAGATGGATGGAGGACTGGGCAGTCCTAATTTCAAGTTATACCATTTGGGCATTTATACTAAGAAGTCTCAGGTACTGGATGGTGAGGACAATATTTCATCATGGAAGAGTATAGAAGAAGAACTAATAGCACCAATTAGAACCAACATTTTCTTCTCACAGGTGTGACTTTTATTTTAGAATAAGATCAGCCTGTAAGCCTACGGGGTTCCTTTGGGGTTGGAGTTAAATGATCATCTTATTTAAGTTGGATACAGCAGTCACCAAAACAAATAGTGTCATTTCTCTATGATAGGTTCAACTCTCAAAAATACACACCCACATCAGGCATGAAAGGCTGGGATAGAGACATCACAAATTTGGGACAAGAATTAGACTGGGAAGCCATTTGGGACAATGTCTCTGGTGCCTCAAAAAATCCAACTCATAGATATATACATTTAAAATTCTGCCATAGGTCATATGTAACACCAAGAATAAGACCAAGAATCAAGTGGGATTTGGGATCCATATTGCTCATTTTGCCTTCATGGAACCCTTGGCTCTATTTTACATGTTATGTGGGAATGTCCAGAGGTATCTAGATTATGGAAAAGGGTGACCGAAATTATTACAGATTTAATTAACAGGAGTTCAATTCCCTATGAACCCAGCTGTGCACCTTTTAAATGATGATTCCCATCTTTCCCTTGCAGATAAAAATCGTAAAGTATGGCTTGCAGGGTTTGGCCAAAAAGCCAAAAAGTTTGTTGTCCAGCGCTACGACTCACTGGCTACGGACATTCTTGAACATATCAACATGGAACTGTCGTCAGCAAGTGTAAATAATGATCAGCCACGTACAATATTGATATGGGAGAACTTGATAAGCTGAAAGACCTAATGCTGATTTAACCATAACCTGTCTGTGACTGTCTTAATACTATGTTGGGAGGTGTAGGAGGAGAGTGGTGGTAGGGGTATGGGGAGGGGGGTAATATTACTTGTGTGTGTCTATATAACATGTTATTCAATGTATTTGATTATGTTTTTGGCAATACAAAATGAGGAAAACAATTGCGTACCTCTGCACTTACTTACTCACTCCCCAGATAGCAAACATATACTGGGACGGAACTGGGCCACACCTACCACAACGTCCGGCACGGATCTGCATAATGGACCTGATCCGGAGTCCAAACGCACATCGGTCCAAAACTGGTCTGGATCCGTTTGACAGATCTGGTTCCAAAAAGGGCTAAGACTGGCCCAGTTCCGTATGATAGTCTGTGTTACTGACGTGTTCCAGATCTGCTTATCATATGCAATACGGATCCACTTATTGTGTGTGGTACGGACCCGTTTATCAGATATCAGCTGGCTTTATTTGACATGTGAAATGTGATTGGTAATTAATTATCCTGAAAAATCTGTTTGCTACACATTTGCTAACAGGTTCGTTATAGGTTCACCCAGGCTAAAGTTAGTAAGGTTTTCCCAACAGCTCAACTAATAAACATAAGCTAGGCTACAAACACAATAACGTTAGGGGGGTAAAAAAAACTTTACACATAAGTGTCTTATTATTTTTTTTTATTCAACAACCTGGCTGTAGAAGTGCAATCCCAGACAAAGTTTAAGTCGTGTTAATTCCACTGTTCCCATTGATATTCAGGCTGTCTTCCTCAGTCATCTCCATGGTCAATCTGAAACAACAAAAAATAAACATTAGCCATTTATTCCTTTTTGAAAATAGGTTAAGTCACAATTACACTCGTTTTTTTTTATCATCAGTGATCCTGTTAGCGTTAGCTGTTACCAAAATAGGCTAGTTATTGTGATGTCTGTTTTGCTCAAGCTAAGCTAGTAGCCTAGCCTATATTGCTGGAAAATAATAGTATAAACTTACAGTAAAGTTATCAATCGCTTGGCTGCTTGTTGTTGTCTCTGAATAAACCAACAGAGATAAAAAGCAGATAGCCTACCTTGAAAAGTTGGGCTGTGTCCTAGTCCAACCCCAGGCTGGCAAATCATGTCAAAAGATTGATAGTGAGCAAACCAAAGATCCTTGATTAATGTTCTTGGACTTCTGCATGCGTGGCAAGAATATGGGGTTGTCTCATAGCACTGTTTGATCTGACACAAACAACAATTGACAACTTTTACCACTGCTAGGTAATAATAAAAATAATGAAACGAGCATATGATCAATATTGAGCCAACTATATATTCTTTTCCAGCCTTACTGTAGAAATGAAGTGGCCATGGGAACATAGTGCACCCCCATAGTTTCTAAATTTGTGCCATTCCAAAATACCTTTTTTTTTCTTTAGCAGCCAGTTGACAATGAAGTAGGGAAAGGTCAATTTAGCAGAATCAGCACCTTAATTAATATCATTACCACCTGGGTCTGCTGTGAAAAAATGGTCCTTCGGCTCATATCCGTATTTGGGCCAAATCAGTGTTTCCTGACTTCCAGTTGAGTTGCGGAAATCGAACCTGGGACAAATCTGTAAACCGGTGATAAAACAGCATTACTAGCAGAGCTGAAACCTCTATCAGGAGCAGATCTGGCCCACAGTCAGATACCGTATGTCCGCTAAAGGCTTTTATGCGGATCCGGCCCAAAGGAAATTGCTATCTGGGTCACACCTAATTTGAGTATGTAAGGGCGTTCACACTGAAAATTCCAACGACACAAGGTCCCAGTAGCTAATGACACCACACACAACAACAACATAAACAGGATGATAAAAAACATACTACATAGTCCACATGATTAAAATGAACAGTAAAAGACAAGGATCCACATGAATGTACTACTGTATAAGCATGAATGATCCACATGAGTGTAATGTATAAGCATGAGGCACTTGCAGTGACAGGGCAGGGACTGACCCTGTGATTCAATATGCTGTGGTAAGGTGTGTGTTATGCAGTGGCGCAAAAAGTGGGTATAGGGGCGCAGCACCGTGGGGGCGCCAAATCGATGGTAAAATAATAATAATAATAATATACCAATTTGTTGTTGCATACCCCTTAAAAAATGGTCCCCTGGTGTTATGGTGGTAGTGCAAAAGTCCAACAGTGCAACAGTGCAGGGTTAAAGTCTAGCAACCAGCAATACAATATGGACAATATAAGTGACCAGTATTAAATATGGACAATATAAGAGGAAAATGTAAGCATAGTAACAGTTATAGTATATGTATATGGACAAAATGGAGAAAAATGTAAACATAGTAATATAGGAATTATAGCAGCAGTGCAAGGATAGCTTTGCAGTAATAAGGTATCAGCCATTGGTCAAGTATGATGTTAGACCACAGATGGGAGATGGAGGGAGGGGTTGTACACAGCAAATGCCAGAGTGTTATTTTCCCAGAGTATGAGATTAAAGAGTATATTTTTTTACACTGTGGAGTATATTGAGGATTTTGTACACTTGTCAGTGTGTTTTATATAGTTTTAGCAGTGTCAATTCTTTTGCCAGTGTTGGTCCAGAGTTTTAGCCTAGAAATCTAGATGCACCCTAGCGGCAGCAAATTACATTTGCTTCCAGGGCTAGTCTAGCAACTCTCCGTTGGCTTGTGAGCTCGAAAAATTAAACTTCTATCAGGCCAATCAAATCGTGTATAGAGTCGTTAGGCGGGCTTAACATAATGATTGATGGCAGAGTTGCAACGGTTTGGCTTGAATTCCCTGCTACTTGAAAACAAAGAAGATGGATGTTGCTGTTGGCCAACAGTGTGACACGAGTTAAGCTTGTTATAAGTTGGCAAAAGTTTGAACTAGCCAACTAGCTCCGCTGGTGGGAAAACGCATGGGACTCAGCGCTGTCCTATTGCAAGGCAGAGTAGAGATGCGCGGATGGGCTATTATTTCAACCGTAACTGCATAGCAAAACTTATCATCCATCCGCCATCCATCCGCACCAACGTTTTTTGACCAATTTTCAAAACCGCACCCGCCCGCCATCCGCTAGTTGTTTTAATAGGTGATGCGGCGCTGCTGGTGTGAGGCTAGAAAGCTCTTGCCTGTTCTAGAAAGACTGATCCAAAGCAGCAAATATATTAAAAGGCTAAAGTCCTACATTGGCTATGTTGTAGCCTATCCCCAGAATATCAGCAGCAAACTCGGTCTCGCAAAACAGTCTCCAAATAAAACGCACATCGACCTGTAGCCTACAATTTTATCATTGTAATAAAAAACGCAATTTGGCATCATTTCAACATGCTGCTATTTAGCCTACTAATTAATCCCTAGTGTACTTTTTTTTGCAAAAAGAAAGAAATCATTAATAAAATAACAAGTCATTCACATTATAGGCTACTTAGGGTGACACTATGACAAGCCTGTTCTGAAGACTCACATTCATTTTGACTGCATGGGAAGAGAGCGCGTCTTTTTCAGACAGACAGCGCAATTCATTTTATACCAGCAAACCGATCGGACAAACTATGGCGCCTCGATATTAAAGAAACGCAGACTCTATTCATTCCGAAAGTCCACCGCACAACAGTGCAACGTGCATGTTCACATTTTTAGTAACAACCGCCAAACTTGCTTGCTTGCCTTACACATCTGTTTTCCGACTATTTTTCTTACCTCTTCTGAACACCTCGCACTGCCATTCCCCGATGTCATTTCTGAATCATATCACTCCATAATCTGTTTCTCTTTTAAATGTCTATTCCCTGAATGGTAGGCTACAATGACTATGTGTTTTATATATAATATCGAAACAAAATAACCCAGGCAGTCTCATCTACGAGATGGTGATGGCCTCCTCCAATACTGGCAGCTGGGCTCATAGGTTGCAGATTTGCTTAGTGGCCTACCAAGGCTCTGCAACGAGACGCGACATGTGAGATGAATCATCGGTCAACTTGCACTATAGCCTATTCTACTTTCTTATTGCACACTGGAGAGGGAAAAATGCTGGTAGGCTACGATAGACTACTTAATTTACACTTTTTGTTACCTTGTGTGTGTGTGCGTGCGTGAGAGGGGTTGCTTCAATGCTCAGTGAAACATCAGAATACACCAATTCCGCAACACCATCTCTGATAGTAGCCTAGGCCTAAACAAAGCAGCATGCATAGAAGCAACTAGGCCAAATTACTGCCTGAGGAAAATTTGACTATTTCAAAGTGTGCTCGTTTTTTTCGTATGTAGGTAACACAATTTAACAATGTATAGGCTATATTTTTTTCATTTGATTGGTTCAACCGCCCGAATTTAATTAAATGATTGGTGATTTACGGGGTCCGAGCAAAACGAACATGAGGTAGCATAGCTTTTTAGTTTTACATATGCTTTGATTGTTTGGGCCCAATTGTTCAAAAGAAACGTGATCGGATTTCGGTTATCGGATTTCAGTTACCGGATTTCGGCTATCGGATTGGATCAAATCTTGAAAATGGCTTATTCAAAGGGAAACAAGGATCCTGAAATTGGATTAGATCACATAATCTATTCTTGGTTTTGATCTGGATAAAACCTTCACTTTGCGTTGTTCAAAACGTTTTGAGTTGGATTGGAATAAATTTGATGCATAAAATTAGGATTACCCTGTGCTGTAACGTTATAGTGTGCTAACCTCCACAACCTAATAGTATTCTAACAATACCCTATTCTAGTGTGCTAACCTCCACAACTCAATAGTATTCTAACAATACCCTATTCTAGTGTGCTAACCTCCACAACCCAACAGTATTCTAACAGTAGTATTCTAGTGCGCTAATCTCCACAACTCAATAGTATTCTAACAATACTCTATTATACAGGACTATGCATTTGTCATGGATAAGATGAAGGGTCTGATAATGGAAGGCAGTGTTTCCCACAGAATGGAATTGTATTTGTGGTGGTAGGTGAAGGGGGGTGGGGTGGGTTCTGTGTTGGAGTCAATAAGATGAACAGCCTATAATTATGCAGTTATACTTGCCTTGCACGACAAGTCCTGACAAGTAGCTGTAACGTTATAGTGTGCTAACCTCCACAACCCAACAGTATTCTTAACAGTATTCTATTCTAGTATGCTAACCTCCACAACCCAACTGAAGGAACTGTAGGGGGCGATGTGGGTCGAGGTAGAGTGAGTGTGTGGCGAGCAGGCAGAGCCTCGGTCAGAAGGCTCAATGGTATGGAGTGATGACACTGAGATGGCAGGTTTCGGTGCAACACAAGTGAACTTTATTTGAGTTTCAATTCATCTGTTCTTTTGTTCTTCACTTGTATGTGTGCTGCATCAAAGAGGAAACAAACAGAAAATGGAGTAATCAGTGAAATGGGGTAAATCAGTACAGATCCCAACTCACAAACAAAGCAATTGACATTTGAACAATAAACTGAAATCATATGGCTATATAAGGTACAACTAAACAATATTTGACATCCCAAGTCAACCAACATCACCTAATCATCTCTCACATGGGACTCCAACACACCAAACCAACAAACAAAGACCTTAACTTTACACATGATGGCAGAGCTACTCTACAAACTGATAAACATCACAAAAGTCATAGTGAGGGTCATTAAAGTGCTGACTTACGTTAACTCAAAGACGCACACAAAGCAGGACACACTGGAGTGTTGGGTTGAGATGAACAAAAGAGTGAACTGAGGGCGAGCAAACAATTTATCCTGGTCTGAGCCCCTGCTCCGGAGCTACAGGGTTTTCCAGCAGGTAAACTGGGCGTGGTTAGGTGGCAGAGCCAAACAATCCTGCAATTTCTCCACAGCACTTTCACCTCAAGCCCTCCTTACACTGACAGACTTTGGAAAGATTTGCAAAGATTTGGAAAAGATTTTTGAAAGACTACAGTCTCAGACCCTCTCACATCTAAAGACAAGTAGTAGAGTTTTACGTCACAGACTATGATTTTGCAATGACTAGGGATCTTGCAGGGTCACTATTTACAAGACTGCAACACGATTCCTTTAAATTATTACCCATTGTGCAATAGATAAACAGGAACTGAAAATTATAGCCTACTAAACTCAAAGTCATATTTTCGTGTTTCTGCAGCATTGTTTCATGCGTGACATCCTTAACCGATATAGAGTTGTTCTGTCAAGTGGAAGAGCCGACTAAATATGTATAAGAAATGACAAATATTATAAGAATAACAAATAATTATAGGCTACAGCTGTGTCGGAGTCAATAAGATAAACAGCCTATAATTATACAGTTATACTTGCCTTGCACTACAAGTCCATATTGACAAGTAGCTGTAATGTTATAGTGTGCTAACCTCCAGAACCCAACAGCATTCTATTCTAGTATGCTAACCTCCACAACCCAACAGCATTCGAACACTAATGATTCCCAGAGGGAATTTGAAAGACAACCGATTATCCCGCCCCTTTGGACTGAGTACTGCTAACGGTGAGTGCCCAGACCCTACATTTTAATGTGGGTCTGGCAGGGGCGCAGGAGGCACGGGGGACGTGGGGGATATGTCCCCCGCAGTGCTGAAGAGACAGCCGTCGTCCCCCTCACTTTTGATAAGGAAAAAAAGCCTTATAGGTACGCTAAATAAATAATAACATATAACATATAACATACTGTAAAACGGGTCTCTTTAAACCCATATCAGTTGAAGGATAGTCATGGAAACAACAATATATATAATTATCTATTATAGGGGTGTAGCATCCTCCCAACCCTGGTACCCCAGTGAGTCACCGGTTAACCCGTTGCTGCGTGTTCAGCTCCCTTACGGGTGTCCCCAGAAACCCCCCTCTTGATCTAGCTTAACAGTAATCATTCTCAAAAATCGGCAATTGTAATTGTATCCTTAGATTAAACATTTCATATATCAGTAATCACACATATTTAATCATCAAAATCAATTATAAGACTTATCTAATCTATCATTTTTCATAACATGAGTTTGTGTCAAGAAGAGTCCACTACCACAACACTCTGAGCATGCCACCTAAATGCTACCTAAGCTTTATGCCACAATGCAACATACCCAGAAGTTGAAGCTTCTCTCATACAATTTAACATCCCCCAGAATGCCCATACGAAAATGTTCAGCATGTAATGTCAACTATTCATCTAGTTAGACTGATAATGCAAAGTTTGCTAGCAAGTAAGCTAATATGGAAAGTTCGCTAGCAAGTTAGCTATGGCTAAGATGGAGAGTCTGTTTGGGGAATGTGTTGTCCCAGATAGCACCCAGATAGCAATTTCCTTTGGGCCGGATCCGCATAAAAGCCATTAGATTCGCCTGTAGCGGACATACGGTATCTGACTGTGGGCCAGGTCTGCTCCTGATACAGGTTTCAGCTCTGCTAGCAATGCTGTTTTATCACCGGTTTACAGATTTGTCCCAGGTCCAATTTCCGCAAGTCAACTGGAAGTCAGGAGATGCGTTTAAAATACAAAACACCGATTTGGCCCAAACCTGTGATACGGTTATGAGCCGAAGGACCATTTTTTCACAGCAGACCCAGGTGGTAATGATATTAATTAAGGTGCTGATTCTGCTACATCTCCTGAAAGCAATCTATGAGGAAATTGTTTCCATGTTTAAATCCAAGCCCCGCCGTCTTGCACTAGCCTCACATTGCACCCGTCAAAACGCAGCCAGCGCGCATTATGGACGCGTCATCGGGACTCTGAAATGACTGCACAGCAAATTAGGAGTAAAGTAAAGTAAGTGTGGCGGTAACTCCTGTTCCTCACTGATCGTAGTTCCTGAAGTCTGCTCAAAGGATAATTTCCCAAGTATTAATAGCTCAGGCTACTTCGGCCAATCGGTTACACAGTTAATCAATAAACAAAGCCTAGTTCACGTGTTGATTTAGACCTAGGCTACAATAAAACCCATCTCTAAAATAGGCACTGCATTGTAAGTTTTTTATTCTAACTTAAAATAGCTTTATGGCTTATTTTTTTCTAATTAGATCTACATTTACGTTTTAAAATGAATTATGGTGCAGCCTCTGAAGAATTATTCTTGCGAGTAGCATATTTTAACGTGCGGTTTTTGATTGTCATTATGAGATCACGTTAATTTTGAGAACACTGGTATGGACCCTTTCAAGAGAGTTCCATTATCAGCATCATAGTTGGCCCCACAAGACTTCCTTTTTAACATTCCATATGTTATCTTAATGCAGAGGAAGTAGATTGGGGCCCAAATAGAATGTTCAAGCATTGTTTTTGTTTTTATTGTTGAAAGGGTCTATAGCCTACAGTAGCCTATAATGTTTACATTTGCAGGTCATTTGTGTTCCACCTGTCATATGCGCCCTCACTTGTAGCCTACTGGGTTGATGCCATCGAAAAATCTCACAGGCACACCTTAATTGTAATTTCTGGCTAGCCTATTTATTTGATTGTTTTAATTAAGCTAGTTGCCTGATGTAGTATTAGTGGTCACCTTGCTATTTTATAGTTGTATCAGGTAGCTTAGTTGACTTTACATTCTCCTATGTGGGCCTAACACTTCAGCGATTTGGAACAGAAGAACACACATAAAATGCAATTCAATGTGGAAGTAATCCAAGTATTACGTTACTCAGATTACAGCAGTCGTATGTAAATGGATTACATACGACTACTGAGATCAACGAACCGGACAGTGAGTAACTGCTGTGTGCTCGTATTCACTGAGACTTGGTTAAATGACAACATTCCGGACTCTGCTGTACAACTGAAGCAGCTAGCATGCTATCGAGCAGACAGGGCCATTGTAAAGGGTGGAAAATCACGAGGAGGAGGAATCTGTGTTTACATCCGTGACGAATGGTGCCGGGACACTGTCGTAGTATGCAAACACTGCTCACTACTGGCGGAGTTTATGATCATAAAGTGCCGTCCTTTTTACCTGCCAAGGGAAGTTACTGCGATTCTGCTGGTCGCAGTATAGCCTACATCCCGCCTACCAGCAATAACAGCGACAGGAACACGGCTCTTAGTGAACTGTACCAGGCTGTCAGTGAACAACAGACGGCACACCCAGACGGTTTCACCATCTTCGCTGGAGATTTTAACCATGCAGATCTTAAAACTGTTCTTCCAAAGCTACACCAGCATGTTGATTTTCCAACAAGAGGAGACAACATCCTGGACCTGGTCTACACCACACACAAAGGAGCATACAAAGCCACCCCCCTCCCCCACATAGGATTTTCTGACCATATCACTGTTATGCTAATGCCCGCATACAGACAAAGAGTGAAAGCAAACAAACCGGTTCGCAAGCAGGTAAAAGTGTGGCCTGAGGGAGCCTCTGATGCTCTTCAAGACTGCTTTGACACAACAGACTGGGAAATGTTTAAGCAGGCAGCCACTTACAACAACCAGACAGACATAGAGGAGTATACAGACACTGTAACCTCTTACATCACCAAGTGCATTGATGATGTGACCCACACAAAAGACATCATCACTCGGGCTAACTGGAAGCCATGGCTGACAGGGGATGTCCTCAGGCTGCTGAGGGCCAGAGACAAAGCCTACAGAGCTCGGGATGAAGCTGTCTTCCTCAGAGTCAAACCATACTGGTAACATTGCAGAGATAATAAAGCCCATTCTCCCCTCCCTCTCCCAAGACATTGGTTAGTAGTGAGGGGTGGGTATTAACAGCAATTAACCAGTACAAGCACTCGTAGAAAGAAAAGTAAGCATCAAATACATCATTGGTCAGTGTGAATCAGAAGGGAGTCAAAAGAAATCAAAATAAAAAATGACATAGAGAAAAGGATACAAGGAAGTTTATTGTCACATGCATATAGTTAGTGGAAGTAAGAAATGCAGTGAAATTATGTCTGGTGTCAGCCTATTTGTGCATTTATGGGGGGGGGGGGGGGGGGGTAAAAAGTGCAGTAGAAGAGGGGTTTAGTAGATTAAGTGGCAAGGGCTGCATAGGAAAGGTGGGGGAGGATTGGGATGGGGGGGCACCAACAAGGAGCACCCAAGAGCAACAGGGGCAAGGAAAAACTCCCTTACCAAGGAAGAAACCTTTGGCAGATCCACGGCTCAAGGGGCTAACCCAACTGCCAGGGGTCTTGGTGTGTGTGTTGGGGGGATGACAGGGGAGATGGGATAGTGTGCTGTGTATGTGGGGAGAGGGCAGTGTGCAATATGTGTGTTGGAGAAGCTTCCTCATGAGACAATGTGCTGTGTATTGGGGGGGGGGCTGTAAGTATGTTGGGGATGTGTGTTGGATAGGGCTGGGACAACGCGTCGACGTAATCGATGACGTCGACGCAAAAAATACGTCGACGCAAAATATGCACGTCGATTCGTCAAGCATAATGCGTGCCGCCAAATATTTTTAATTTTACACCTTCAGTGTTTCTCATACGTTGACTAATCTGTGGTGGGGCGCCACAAAATCAAAACCGGCCTATTTAAATTAAAGATAAGATGAAATCCTTTCATTGAGCTGTGCTTTTTACGCACACAGCCATTCCTTGCCCTGCCTGCTCTCTCTCGTAACGAGCCCCCTGCCCCTCCTCTGCATGTGCATTTAAAAAAATTGTTGAAGGATTGTTGTTGCCAGAAACATTGCATAGAACAAGGCGGGCTAAATTACTATTAAATCCGCTTAGCATCGTGACCATGCTGCGCAAATTTGTTCAAAACTGCTGCATCAAGCAGTATCTCGAAGCTAACTTTAGAATACTGTTTGGATGTTGAGTTTAGCATGCTTACTTACAGCTGCTTGTCAATTTCGTTACTCATGCAGGGCTCATTTTATTGACTCTGACACTGAATGTTTGCAAAATCCCGATGTAAATGGAAAAGTGTTTTCCAAGACTCAAAAGTGCTTGTCCCAAGGAGAAGTAGGCTACGAACCGTTATTTGAACTAACTACTTTATGAATTGCATCCACACATCAGCAGCCTTTTAACTGTGTTTTAGTGCAAGGGTTCCCTGACGAACGTCTTAAAGTGACAGGCACTCAATTAGACCTATACACTACTGAACTTTATTGAATGCTACCTCTAAGAATAAGAATGCATTACTTTGCACTTGCATCTTTTATTTTGGAATTTTAAGAGCAATAAACATATATTGCAATGTTAAGGAATTCATGTTTTTTCATTTAGATATGTAAATCAACATGTATAAATTGCTATTAGTCATTTAATGGGGAGATAATCGAAATCAAATCGGACTGAAAAAATGAATCGTTAGATTAATCGATGCAACGAAAAATTAATCGCTAGATTAATCATTTAAAAAATAATCGTTTATCCCAGCCCTAGTGTTGGAGAAGCTTCCTGATGAAATAATGTGCTGTGTATGTAGGGGAGAGGGGCAGTGTACTGCAAGTATGGTGAAGGGACTTACTATTGCAAGCAGAGTACTGTATGTATGATGTATGTGAGTGATAGTGAAGATGTGTATGTGGGCGGGAGGGGAGTGGAGCAGTGACTGTGTGTGTGTGTGGGTAGGTGGGGGCAGTGTGCTGTAAGTATGTAGAGGATGTGTGTTGGAGAAGATCCTGAAGACAATGTGCTGTGTATGTAGGGAGGGAAGGGGGGGCAGTCTGGAGCAAGAATGTAGAGGAGGCTTACTGTAGCAAGCAGTGTGCTGCATGTATGTGTGGTGATGACAGTGATGATGTAAGTGTGTGTGTTTTTTGTGTGTGTGTTGGGGGTGGGGGTGGGGATTAGAAAGGCTAGGCAATCAAGGACATGGGTAGATAGATGGAGGAGAAATCAAAAATAATAAGTCAGATGCGTGTGTGTGTGTTTGTGTGTTTTGACGTGTGATGAAAAAGAAAATAAATAAAAGGTCTGTACCATAGGGAGAGGGATGTAAAAGTGCTAAAAGTCATGTAGGTGTGTGTGTGTGGGGGGGGGGGGGGTCATGAGTGCTGAGGAGTGAATGAGTGCAAAGTCAGTATAGTGTGAGTTCAGAGTTGGGAAATGTTTGAGAGTGCTGAGGAGTGAATATGTGCAAAGTCAGTTTAGTGTGAGTTCAGAGTTCGGATGGCCTGGGGATAAAAACTTCTCCTGAGTCACTCAGTTCTCAGCCTATTGTGACTACATAGGCGTCTTCTTGATTTCAGCGGTAGGAACAATTTCATTGTTAGGATGAAAAGAGTCCTTCAGGATCTTTTGGGCTCTTAGGAGTACTCTTCTGGAATAGATATCTTGTAGAGCAGGAAGTTGAGTTCTTATAGTACGTTCAGCTGAGCGCACTACTCTCTGCAGAGTACTACAATCTCTAACTGTGGAGTTCCCATACCAGGTGATGATGCTACCAGTTAGAACACTCTCAACCGCTGAAGTGTAGAAGGCCTTCATGATGGATGTAGAAACTTTGAATTTCCTTAGCTGACGAAGGAAGTAGAGTCGTTGTCTGGACTTCTTCAGAACATATTGAGTGTTAACAGTCCATGTTAAGTCTTCAGTAATGTGGATACCAAGGTATTTAAAACTTGTGACTCTCTCTACAGGTTGCCCGCTGATCATTAGTGGGGTGTAACTGTAGTTCTGCTGCTGCCTTCTGTAATCCACTACCATTTCCTTGGTTTTATTGACATTCAGTGTCAAACTGTTAGATTGACACCACTGTGCCACCTCATCAACCTGATCCAAGTAGAGCTGTTCATTGTTGTTACTAATAAACAACAATGAAAACAGGAAAGACATAATTCTTCATTTAAACCATGGGGCTCAACTGTGTTGAGTATGGATCCAAAACGCTTCTCTTTGAAGTAGCATTCTGACAACGTCTCTGCCTCGTTGGGGAGGCAGTATTCTGTCAATTCCCCAGAATTTCAGTGTGGCGCAAGAGCCATGATTCACCTGGACATAGTGGCGCGCAAGTCCATGTTTTGGTTTCGTATGGCGGCTTTGTGCTCATCAATTCTCTGTTTAAGTGGGCGTTTGGTTTGTCCCACATATAACAACCTGCAAGGACATTTCAGAATAATATTTATTATTCTATTATATATCTATATATGTTACCACACCCGCCCTAAAATGTTATCGACCAATGAAACACAATGGGTACAATTACACATCTAGGTAAGACACAGTCCCCAAACGCCCCAAAACAAATTGTTTTATTGATATTGGAATAGTGTTTGTATGAACTTACATTTTCAGAAAACTTGTGATACAAAACAAAATTGTCTCAACATAAGTAATCAACTAAAGAAGTTGTCACCTAAAGATGTTGCCTGTAGAGGTCTATGTTAGGCCTAACATGCTATTTAGACTACTATTTCGGGGTAACTAAACTATGTTGTTTCACCTATTATTATGCCCTTCTTGACTAGCTGTTCATGTTCTCGCCTGTTTCAAAAGATTCTGACTTTTCAAGAATGAAATGCGGAGCGGCTGGTTGTATAGTGGGACTTTGATACATGCGTTCAATTTTTAAACTATCTACATACTTTACCATGTGTTGATGTGTTTGTGGGGGTAAAGATAAAAATGTTCAAAATCATTATTCTGTATCTGTCCCTGCCTAAATAAACTTTAATAATAATTGTTATTTAAGCCTATGAGCTTAACGCACAACGTTTTGAAAAGATTAGGCTACCAATTGTATCCATTTTTCATAAAAGCATAACAAGAATCCTTGATTACTCCACCATGTCCTATGTACAAGTTCCGCTGACATACAATCCCCCGCTAAATCAGCCATTTCGACGGATGAGAGTCTAATATCTCCCTAAATCTATGATGTATAACATTAATGACTAAGGATGAACAATGATCAACTTTTCTCCAAAAATGAATCGGTGTCTCACAACATTGTGTGTCAGCTTTTTTGGCCTATTAAGGGACCTCTAGATGCCCTCTAAAAGGGATTTAATATGCACTGGGACATGAACCACCTTCCTCCGTGCCACGGGCAGTACAGTACTTCTGTATCATATTTACACAGTAGGCCTACTGAATCACATTGGTTTTCCTGCATTTTATTTCTTCAGAGCAAAGTAGGAGAATGACCAATAGCCTAATGAGAAGAAACAAACAGTTAGAGATGAAACTACTAAAGACAATAAATGAGCTGACAAAAGAGATGAGTGAAGAAGAAAAGTTGGAAATATCAGCTTACAAACTTGATGATGAACATTTATTGGGATTTGGCTAAAGGAGACTTTATAAGATCCAGGACCAGATGGTTAGAAATGTAACTACCGGTAAGTGTACTGTCCCTAATTGAATTTCTAAATGTCGCAGCATTTTACAAAAATCTGTACTTTTCCTAACCTACTAAACCTCAATAGTTGCAACATATTCAATTGCTGGCAATTCCCTCAATTTGTATTTTTTACTTTTTTTATTTTTCTTTAAAAAAAACAAACAAAAAAAACACTACACCTCAGATCTTTCAAAACCATATCACATATCACATTGTCATAACACATCCATCCATCCAGCCATCATATGATCTGATAATGTTTGAACCAGTTACACCCTAATGTAGGCTACTCAATGTCCTACACCTATGTAAAAATGTTTACCCCTAGGATATAGTGTATGAGTCACAGTCTGGTCCAGGTTCTATGTTTCCTGTTACTTGTCATGCCTTGTTGGTCATGTGTGCTAGGCCCCTCTGTCCACGCCATGTTGTGTCCTGTTACTGCACTTCCTGGATTTCTGTTGATTGAGTCCTGCATCCCTGTTCTAAGTTACTCAATCACCCTGACTATCTCTGTCACACACTGTCTTGTTTCTGGGTCTTTTCTGACTTATTTTCTATATGTTTCAGCCCTGTCGTTCCGCGTCACGTCTCTTTTCAAAAACTCTTGAATTTTTGGATTCTTATTGATTATTATTTTTGTCTTGTCTCTGTTTCCTCTGTATTGAACCTAACTACCGAGATTTACCTACCGCTTTGTGCTGCTGACTAACCTTAACATTCTAACCGTATATCCATTTCCCATCTCGGTGTCTGCATTAATTTTGCGTCCTCCATTTTACACCCCTGCAGTATGCCTAATAGTAACCTAATAGTAATCTATAACTAATGCTATAGTAACCTAATATTTTAGAGGATAATTTAGAGTACGTATACATAGAGAATATACTGCCCAAACATGCCGCATAAGACCCCACCTCTACATTGCAGACTTTTTTCTCTTCACATGGTGAAGTACACCAAATAGATCAATCCTGTTCCAAATTTGATCTGGAAATTCAGAAATTCTGGAAATACTATGTTGGTAAAAAGAGCAGTGTGTGGTAGTTGGGTCAAACAAAAAAGATAGAAAGCTATATGTTACGTGGCTCGACCCAATCTTCATAAGCAATGTTGCTCAAATCTCATCTGATAAATACATGTGGTCCTTGTCTTTCTTCACATGTGCCTACAGTTATCTCTTCCTCAGTGCTATATTGCCTTCATTTTCTGTTGCTGACTAGGGCTCCACTGTTGCCCTGTGTTTAGGCCTGATTGTTGAGTTGACAGTTATGCAGCTAGCAGTCTTTTCACCTTATCATTGTGTTTGATCAATTGGGTTCTGGTGGTAGTATTTTGGAAGAATTTTGGAAAATATGTGATTTCAACATCACAGAGTAGAGAGATATGTTTAGTGTTTTGTTACCCCGCTGCTCATCCAGCTACACTGGCTACCTATGGTGGCCCGCATCAAATTCAAGGCTCTAACGCTTGCCTACAAAGTAGTCTCCGGTTCTGCTCCCACCTACTTGAATGCCCTCATACAGACATACGTTACCTCCAGACCGCTACGCTCCTCAGACGAACGACGTCTAGCTCTACCACCGGTACGCTCAAGCCAATCCAAACTTGTCTCATCTGTTGTTCCTCGTTGGTGGAACACACTGCCAGCTCCTACAAGGGCAGAGACATCCTTCTCCATTTTCAGAAAACTCCTGAAGACCCAGCTCTTTAGAGAACATCTCCTCTCATAGCAACACTTACAACAAGTCTTACTGATCCTAGCACTCACCAGCCGTCTCAAACTGACAAGTAACTGTTAAAAACAGCACTCACTGATGCACTTATTCTTACTGTACTCTAATGTTTTTAAATTGTCCTCTAATGTTTTTAAATTGTCCTAAAATTGTTGAGAACTGCTCTAAAACTTAAACTGTTTACTATGTTGTTAGTCGCTTTGGCTAAAAAGCGTCAGCCAAATGTAATGTAATGTAATGTAATGTAAATCAATGTTTGTAGCGTTTTGCAAAAAGTGTGAATGCTGTAAAAAAGGAAAAGTCATATAACATTACATAATACAGTCTAGTTTGAATGAAACACCAATGTATGGCATTCAGCTAGTCATTCCAATTGAGCATTCCATTTACCTAATTGTTTTTTACTACTGTGAAAAAAGGAAAACAGGGTTTAGTAGATTTAGTGATCCATGGTATTACGTTGAACTGATATATTTGACCTCCTCAATGAATTTATCTGACAGAATCATGTGTAAGTGCAGCTAAGTACTGAACCAGGTAAGCAATTGATCATATGGCAAGTTTTGGTGTCGCCGTTTCATGGTGTTCCCATGAGCCTTTTGCCAGAATACATAGGTTTTTATAAAGACAGTTATGCTAAGAGAACAGTATAATTTGATGCAGGATTGTGTCTTATATGCTTTGAGAAGAAGTTTGTTGAGAAGTTTTGTTCCACGACATACAGTATAATGGAAGTGAATAGGTGAATGCTGAGGCCTGACCTATTCATGTGGTTTGTCAAGGCTTCAAGACAGTTTTGTCTTTGTCTATTTTGTCTCGGAAAAACGTATATTTTACCTTGCCGTAGTAAATACTTTTCAAGGCTTTTCAATACTTTTCAGCCAAATAGCAAGACTGGTTTTCTGCCTGAGAGACGCTGCCCGCTATGCTAAGTGCACAATATTCCCTATTACAACTTTGTTTGCCTGAATGTCTATCCTCAGTAGGCCTATATACTATAAACTTTATTTTCATGGGATTTAAAATGAAGTAAATCCCATTTTTTAGCGAAGCTAACAATGTGATTATAGTAGGCTAGTGCAAATATGTGCTGATGTTTTGCTCCTTGAGTTTAAGGTTTCGCTAACTGGAATATTTTTTATGCTAGCAAAACCCTCCATGCCATGAAAAAGGAAAGGATATATTGAAAAGGATATATTGGGTGTGAAGCAGAAGGAAGTGTGCGGATGAAACTGGAAAATTCACACACACGCACAGACCTTTGGCCCAGCCCCTACCCTCTCTCCACACACACACACACACGCACAGACCTTTGGTCCAGCCCCTACCCTCTCTCCACCGCTCTGCTGTCTGATACATTTTATTCTTTTCAATGACTTGATGAAAATCTTGATGAATTTGAATTTAAAACTCTGTTGATGCCAACCTTTTTTTATACAGACATATTTTTTGGATCATTTTTGATTTTTGATAATTGTCTAACACTCCCATGGTCACCTCATGACACACACCACGCAACCCCAGCACATAAGACACACACAAACCCATGTACACACCCGCACGTACACATCCGTGTAGACCCACACACCCATGTACACACACACACACACACACACACACACACACACACAGACACCCCCTAAACACATGACTCATCCCGAAGTGGATGAGGCTCTGAGAGACTGCTTCGAGTGTACAGACTGGAGTGTGTTACAGAATGGAGAGGACTTGGAGGAGGTCACACAGTGCACAACTGACTACCTGAACTTCTGCATGGACATTGTTGTTCCCACCAGAACTGTACGCTGCTTTCCCAACAACAAGCCTTGGATAACCAGCAATGTCAAGACCCTTCTCAACAGGAAAAAGATGGCGTTCAGAGAGGGGGACATGGCAGAGCTGAGGCGCGTGCAAGGGGAACTCAAATTCAAGCTGAAGGAAGCTAAGGAGGATTACAGAAAGAAGGTGGAACAGAAGCTGCAGGAAAACAACAGAAAACAACAGGAAGGAGACATGGGACTGCATGAAGGTTATCACTGGCCTGAAGAAGAACAGCAGCTCTGTGGAGGGGGACCTGCACAGGGCGAACCAGTTGAACCACTTCTACAACAGGTTTGACTCCCCTGCTCCAGCTCCAATGGCGGTGGTCTGTCCACCATCCCCCAGCCCCCCCCCCCCACTTCTACAACAGGTTTGACTCCCCTGCTCTAGCTCCAATGGCGGTGGTCTGTCCACCATCCCCCAGCCCCCCCCCCCCTCACACCCCCTCAATACCAGCGCAACACTCACCTCCATCATCACAGGCTATCGTACCCCCACCATCACTGGATTTTGCACCCCTCCCCCACATGGTGATCACGAACAATGAGGTGACAACGACCTCAGTCAACAGCCATCAGACACACAGATTCCAGATGCACCCCTCCCCCTCCCCTCCCCTTACACCCCTTACCATTACAAAGGATCAAGTGACAGTCCAACTTAAGAAATTGCGCAGCAATAAAGCAGCTGGGCCTGACAGACTGTGCCCAAGGCTACACAAGGCCTGTGCTGCTGAACTGGGGGAAGCACTGAAGCACATCTTCAATTTGAGCCTACGCCTTGGACAAGTTCCAACACTGTGGAAGACATCATGTCTCACCCCTGTCCCTAAGAAGCCACACCCTAGTGAGCTTAATGACTACAGACCTGTCGCTCTTACATCACATGTGATGAAGACAATGGAGCGATTGGTCTTAGGCATGCTCAGACCCCAGGTACACCATGCACTAGACCCGTTACAGTTTGCTTACCAGGAGAAAGTGGGCGTGGACGATGCCATCACTTATCTTCTACACAGGACACATTCCCACCTGGACAAGGGGAAAAGTGCTGTGAGAATCATGTTCTTTGATTTCTCAAGTGCTTTTAACACCATCCAGCCCCTCAGATTGGGAGACAAGCTCTTGCAGATGGGTGTGGACGCTCACCTGGTAACCTGGATTACAGATTACCTGACCGAGCGACCACAGTTCGTCAGACTGAAGAACTGTCTCTCTGAAACTGTGATCTGCAGCACTGGAGCGCCACAGGGAACTGTGCTCTCTCCAGTCCTGTTCACCCTGTACACATCTGACTTCTGCTACAACACCGAGTCATGCCACATGCAGAAGTTTTCTGATGATACTGCAATTGTGGGGTGTATCAGAAACGGGCAGGAGGAGGAGTACAGGAGCCTGGTGGAGGACTTTGTGCAATAGTGCAAACTCAATCATCTTCAACTTAACACTTCAAAGACCAAGGAGATGGTGGTGGATTTCCGCAGGTCTAAGCCCACTCTGCTACCAGTTCACATTGATGGGGTCAATGTGGAGGTGGTTAGCACCTACAAGTATCTGGGTCTCCACCTGGACAATAAACTGGACTGGTCAGCCAACACTGATGCACTCTACAAGAAAGGGCAGAGCAGGCTGTACTTCCTGAGGAGGCTGCGGTCCTTCAATGTGTGCAGTAAGCTCCTCAGGATGTTCTACCAGTCTGTTGTTGCCAGCGTCCTCTTCTATGCAGTAGTATGCTGGGGTGGAAGCACAAGGAAGAAGGATGTGGGGCGAATTGACAGGCTGGTAAGGAAAGCTGGCTCTGTAGTGGGAGCTGAACTGGAGTGTATCACTTCACTATCTGACAAAAGGACCCTGAACAAATTGATCAACATCATTTGTCCCCAGGGCCATTGAACTGTTCAATGCCTCACTTAAGGGAAGAGGAGAGATAGACTTCTCTGCATAGTCTGTCTGCCTCTTCATCCCCTCCATGTTTGGTACTGTCTGTCCACTAGCCACTTGTACCACTGTCTATGCCTCACTGTTTGCGTGCTATAGTAGCACATTAGCACATATGCATAACCCCCCCCTCCATGCCACAACCGAACTGTGGAAGTAGTGGTTACAGCACACTCTAGAGGTTGGATTACAGAAAGGGAGAGATTTCCTAACAGTGAAACATCCTATATGTCCAGTGTTCTATGGGCTACCTAAGATTCATAAGTCTCTTGACACCCCCCCCCCCCCCCCCCAAGACCTATTAAGCGCTTTCAGATATAACCTCTGGAGTATATGAGGAGGTTTGTCAAACGGAGGTCCTACCCTTCGGATGATTCAGATATGATGCTAACCTGCGGACCTAATACTGACCTTATACGGACGTATGTGTGAATGTGAACGACATACACGCACATTACAGAATCTCCGTGTGGTTGTCGAGTGAGGGGTGGGGGCTTGTAGAGTTCACAAGATGCGAGATATGACACAGAATATATGCGGCTGCTGCCTGTCACAGCTGCTTTTTGTAAAGTGTAGCCTATGCATTATGTAGGCTAAAGAAGTGAAATCTATTGTGCATAGGCTAATACTTGAAGTAGGCTAGTCACGTAAGTGCGCACTTGAAATTGACCTAGCCTACAGTATTTGTATGTGTGCTTCAAATAAACACATTTATCTGTTTTCAACATTATGTACCAGAATTAGCTATAGAACCCCAAATCTGGTTTGCGTTGGAGAGAGCATGCACAAACTTTATGGTAGGCTACCAGCCAATTCAGTAGGCTAACTCAAGACTTCAAGATCATACAACGTTTTTAAGCAACAAACAAAATACTAACATTAATAACAGTGAAGTTGTTCGTTTTTTCATGGTTTATTTTTTCCAAAAGCATCCTCTCCCCATGTGTCACATGTACGTAAGGAGCTTGGAACAAAGTTGGGTTTTCTTCGTTTTCATTTTCTCTAGGCATATATGCTCAGCAAATATCAGCGAGCTCAGCAGGTCATAAAGGCTATCAATGAACAGAAAACCGTGTTGGCTAACAATTTATTAAATACTCCTGTTATTGTCGTCAACGACATCGCTGTAGGCTACTGCCTTTTCAGCGCCTTCTGCTTATGATGATTCAGTCGTCTGAATTCGTTTGTCCTTGCCATGCAGTTGTAGGCTAACGTTCCCTTCAGGTGTTCTATCAAAATGTTGTCTGCCCTCATGGACAGTAGCTCCGTGATGTCTGCATCTTTCCAGGTCGGAGATTTTCTGGACTGCACTATGCCACTCCATCATAACACTGGCATTTAAGTCAGATCTAACCACATGGACGCACGAAAGAAACGTCACCAACACGCCCTCTCACTAGGTGTGCATTTTAACCGCATGTTCTACTCTTCGTTCAGACACGGCACATTTACATAATGTCCGGAGGAAATACTAGGGGGGGAGTAGTATAAACACCGGGTAAATTCGGACTTCCATATGACCGGTTATGTCGTTCAGATATACGGCCCCACCGTTTAACATCGGCAGAACCTCCGGTCTTACACGTATGTCTGAAAGCGCTTATTGTGTCTAGTATTGGGTGTTTAACAGAACCACTGTCTCAATATCCTGATTTCTTTCTGAAGAAGTATGTAACTGAGCTGCCCTCGTACCTGGGGGATACGATGGATATCCTATATCCTTCGATGGATATCCTAAGAAGAGGCTACAGACCAAAGCCCACCTTGAGACCCTTGAGAGTAACGAGAGAGTAGTAAAGAGAGACGAGTAAGGGCGTGTTCAGCAGTAGATAGCGTAGATTATAGATAAATAGATATAGATAGCCTAGATAGATATATAGACAGGTAGATAGATAGCTAGATAGATCATGTCATCTGCTGGTCGCGGGGTGAGCTCCTCGACCAGCGGCCAAAACGCACTCGCTTCCCTAGCGTTACAGCAGCTCTCCACCGCAGTTTCTATTGGGACGGCACAGCCCACACAAGCACCTGCCAAACTGCGACTTGCCCTTATTATCTCCCTCTTTGGTAAGCAGTACCCTGACGATGTCAATGACAATCAATCACGAGGAGTAGTTATCGAAAATATTCATGCTGAAGACACGACCAGCCTAATCGGCAGCGGCTAAGTTTGCAACAACAAGGGGTGGCTCACAGGTGGGACTGGAAAGTTAGCCCATAGCTATCATGATGCTTTATATTCTGATCTTCTGACTAAGTTTACCCGGTAGCATACTTATCTGAACTAACAACATGATCACCATCACTAGATATAAAGAAAATGTTGACTTTCACTTGGTGCTATTCACTGACAGTAACTTAGGCTAAACAAAAAAAGTGTCGTAAAGTTATAAGCATAATGCATTGAACTGAATAGGTGCATTATGTAGCCTCATAACGAGACTTCTCAAATTCAGAAAATTGTATTAAACTAAAATCGGAAGACATTGTTATCTTTGTTATACATATAGGGTAGTTGTCATATAAATGCTGTAACGAAATTTGAAGGGTAAATATTAGGGCTGTCAAAATAACTGATTAATTTCGATTAATTAATTTGAGAAAAAATAACTGATTAAAATTGCGCAGATTAATCAATTCCGTATGACCTTTGACCCCGAGCCGTTCTAGTTAGTAACCATTACTGTAAAATGAAGGAGAGAGAAGAAAATGTGCTGCCTAGATCATTGATTGGAACATTTACTTTTAAAAAATGGCCTGATGGTGTTGACAAAAATAAAGTGTTGATTAAAATAAAGTCCTCTGCAATGTCTGCAGCAAGGAATTTGCATATCACCGGAGTTTGTCAACTCTAAAGTCGCACATCAATGGAAAGAAATAGTGTTGACATTGAGGGGAGTGTTCATTTATTTTCATTGTGTCCCCTAGGTTATATCTGTGGCCCGAAATGCCTTGTATGTGAAAAAAACTTTTTCCCGAAGCACTTTTGAATTTATTTCCTCAGCATATTAGGTCATATCATAGATTATTATGGCCATTATTTGAACAGTGAAAATAATAATAAAAGAGTTTTTGAACTTTAATGTCACTAATGCTGATTATTCAATGATTCATTTGAATTTAAATATTTAAAATACTTTCTCAGCAAAACATATATATGCGATTAATTTAGATTAATTAATCACAGAGTATGTAATTAATTAGATTCTTTTTTTTAATCGATTGACAGCCCTAGTAAATATACAAACTTTATGTTGAAAGTGTAACCGCGACCGTTTCCCATAGGAATGAATGTAAAACATGCCCTCCAAAACGAGACCTCCCGAAATTCAGAAAAAAATACTAAATTGATATCAGGCAACGTTATTACCATTGGTAGATCATAGGGCAGCTGTGATATAAATGCTGTGACGAAATTTGAAGTGTAAATATACAAACTTTATGCTGAAAGTGTAACCGCGATGTCCATTGGAATGCATTGAAATGAATGAAGTGCAGATCAACCCCCAACGTTACATCATCACCGAATTGCGTAAAAAAACCCTGCTAATACTAAAAATGACAAAAAAAAAAAAAAAAATGACTCCAAAGAATGTCATATCAATCATTAACCTAGGAATACTTCTTCGTGCATTTAATGAACATTTTGTGTAATAATTCACGGCAAATTAATAAACTGAATATGGTGGTCCAAGAGCAGACCATGCACCATGACAGCATAGGATGACAAAGCACTGCAAAGCACTGCACCATGTTGCTAACGTTAACGTTAACTGCTTTCATACACACACAATATAAAATACACAATGATAAATATAAAATTCAATATCAAAACACTATTTTTTACACGATTACTCCTGAAATAACTGCTATTAACTGCACATTCACTATATAAAAATCACTGTTTAGAGGAAAGGGTTCGCGTGCAGTCGCCGGTTGGAAATGGTTTAAATGGCAAAATAAATCGCGCCGATTTTGCCTATATCATTTTTCAGTGAGGCGCGGTGGTTTATGGGATGAGTAGTTCCTTCGCTCGGAAATGAAAATATGTACAGTCTTGTACCTTTGACTTTTTTGGATTTTCTCTTCGTTTTTTCACTCTAAATGATATGTTGTATGCTTATGAGTTATGCCGTAGCTGGTTAGCCTAAGACATGCTGTAAAACTCTTTAGATACGGATTTTTACAAACGTCAATGGGACAAATGAATGGGAATCTTACACCTAACCGCATTTTGGCTTTGGGCGGGATTGTGCAGCTCTATGCCGAAGTTGACATCTCCGCAGCGTATCAGCGAGCCAAATCCACCCACCTCCTTGAGAAATCTAGGCACGCTTCAGCTCCGCGTCTCTGTTTCTCCACGGAATTTTCAGATGTTAGTGGGGAAATAAAACACATCATCAAAAAACACTGTCATGTCTTACAAACTGACCCATCCTTAAAAGACATTTGTGCTGAACCCCCCCTTAATTTCATTTAGGAGATCCTACTCCTTAAGAGATAGACTGGTACACACATATGAGTCCTCCTAAGCAGCTAACCTGGCTATCAGTACCACCCCAGGGATTTTACAGATGCGGTCGTTGCACTCGCTGCTCCAATTCTAACGACACCAAGTACTTTTCGCATCCACACACTGGGAAACGATACAACATCAAGGCTTTTATAAACTGTAACACTACCCATGTGGTGTATATTCTGAAATGTCCTTGCGGGTTATGTGGGACAAACCAAACGCCCACTTAAACAGAGAATTGCTGAGCACAAAGCCGCCATACGAAACCAAAACATGGACTAGCGTGCCACTATGTCCAGGTGAATCATGGATTTTGCGCCACACTGAAATTCGGGGGAATTGACAGAATACTGCCTCCCCAACGAGGCGGAGACGTTGTCAGAATGCTACTTCAAAGAGAAGCGTTTTGGATCCATACACTCAACGCAGTTGAGCCCCATGGTTTAAATGAAGAATTATGTCTTTCCTGTTTTCTCTAACTATGTCATTTTTTATTTTGATTTATTTTGACGCACTTCTGATTCACACTGACCAATGATGTATTTGATGCTTACTTTTCTTTCTACGAGTGCTTGTACTGGTTAATTGCTGTTAATACCCAGATAGCAAAATTTGACCGGCCCACCTCTGGCCCACTACCTTGCCTCAGGGTTTTGTGAGTGTTGGCCCAGTTCTGGCTGGGCCTCCGGCCCAACAATGGCCCAATTACTGATAACTGACACAAAGAATTTCCTCTGGCCCAGGTGTGGCCCACACACTGCAAAATGACTCTCATTGTTTCTGTTGGCCCAGGTCTGGTCCACACACTGTAAAATGACTCTTATTGGAACTGTTGGCCCAGGTGTGGCCCACACACTGTGAAATGACTCTTATTGTTTCTGTTGGCCCAGGTGTGGCCCACACACTGTGAAATGACTGTCATGCATTCTGTTGGCCCAGGTCTGGCCCACACACTATATAACTGAGTGTTGGCTGAGTGTCGGCTGGGCCTCTGGGCCTGTACTGGCCCACACACTATAAAACTGATCTGACTGAGTGTTGGCTGAGTGTCGGCTGGGCCTCTGGGCCTGTACTGGCCCACGCACTATAAAACTGATCTGACTGAGTGTTGGCTGAATGTCGGCTGGGTCCCCGGGCCACATGTGGCCCACTAACTACCAAAAGTACTTGAAAATAAACACAAATCCAGAACTAGTAATTAAAAGCACAAGCTACTTTTATTAACAAGTTTGACACACACAACCTTGCAAATAAAACAAACATTTAAAAATTATACAAGCTTTTACATATATACACTTTAGAAATGAAACAAGTTAAAATATACAATCTACTTTTATCTACAACAATCGACTTCTTTCATATACAAAAACACAACCAATTAAACATTTTAAAACTGTATAATGATTCAAATAAATAAATGATTCTAAATTAACATTAAACATTTACAGAAATATTCTATCTCTCTCCCTCACTCACTCACTCTAAAAGAGTAATTCCATTGTCAGTAGTTGTGGGTTGTGAGTTAAGTGTTAAGTGCTTTAAATTCTGTATTTTTGTACCATGTACCATGACCTACCCAGCTACATACATGCACACACACTCACTCTCAAAGTATTTTTCAATAGCAGCAACATTTGCCACCTGCCTTCTCTTTCTGTTGCCGCTTCATTGTTGCCTCCACCAGTTTCAGCAGCACTACCAGCCAGGGGTGTCTCCAAACTGCATTTAGGTATAAAAGAATATTATAAGATCATTATGAGGTCTAAAGCAAGATTTCAACATGTCATCTGTCAGAAGTTCTGTTTGTCCACTCAAATATACTTACAGATAGCCACCTCAGCTCTCTGTGGGGGTTGATCAAAGAGTTCTTTCCATCCATCCTTCAATTTGAGATGCATGGACAGCATGTCATTTCAAAAGAAAAGAAAAAAAAATCATTAAACTATGTATCCTTTACTGTCTGACAAAATATTACTAAAGCCCAGTCTTGCCATTCTGCAGCTGTCTTGGTAACACCTCCCTGGTAGTTATTTTGGGCAACATTGACATTGTGTGATTGTTAAATGCTGATATATTACCAATGACAATCACCAAGAGCAAGACATATTTGTCAACACATACAGACCTGAAGCACTTGTGGACTTCCTTCACAAGAGCCTTGTGGGTGCTCCAGTTGGTTGGCCATGTTTTCAACAGCGCATGTTTCCTGCCCACTCCTGTTCTTTGCTGACATAATGGATGAGGCAAACCAAAAGCATCTAAAAATGACACATCACAAAACACAGGCCTAGATGAAAGCTGATTCCTATGATTTGGCTCATCTAAACAAAAACGTATTACTTATTCTATTAAATCAATGTACAACTTACCAAGAGCTCTTCAGGTCTCCTGTTTTTCCAACACAAGAAATGGTTCACACATGTATACATGGGTAGCCTTCAGTGCAGGCAGGTCTCTGGTCAGTGTGGCCTGGATTCTGAGGTGTACATTTAAAAAAAGTCACAGTAACGTTAGGTTAATGGAAGTATATGTGCTCAAAATGATTACATGATCATAAAACAACCCCTCAGTACAAAATACAGAACGACCTTAAAATACAGATTTTGATGAGCTTTACATGACCAGGACAGGACCCACCCTGCTACCATCGCTCTCTCTCTCACACACACACTCTCTTAAGGCATACAGTCTCAGTCCTGCCTGCCTAGTGCCTGAAGTTGGATAGATAACGATGAAATGCCCAATTACCAATCGCTATATTCTAAGTCATGCAATACTGGTTAACTGTTAAGCTATTTCTAAAATGATTAGATCACACTTTTCTTTGAAAACCACATAATTATGCAAGTATAGCTAACGTTACAGCACTGAACGTTTTTGACCACCAACACTGACGTTAAAGGTAGCAGCTAATTAGGCCAACAAAGTAGGCTAAGAAATCATAACATATGTTACCGCTAGCTTCGTCATCGTCAAGGGGGTTAGATTGAAACACCCATTCTTGTTATGCTACTTGTTAAACTTTGTCTGCAATAATAAGCCTACGTACATTCATAATGATTTACATGCAATAACAGGTAAAGTTGCATGTTACTTACCACAGGCAGTGTCCAAAACGAGACAGTTTCGCGCCGTCCTGCTGGTTTCAAACTGAACAGTTGCTCTGCTCGTGGCTCTTCCACATGTAATGGGCCGACAGTCACTTCACAGAATTGGGCCATGTACGTTTAGCGTCCGGCTGTCGCTAAATGTTTCATTTTTGCCGCCAACAGCCTCGATACTGATCAGTGTTCGTTCCTGAAGTATCGGGCCACACACTGTATGAAATCCGTCTGCCGAGATTGATTCGAAAACTGGCAGTAACCCATCAAACCCCAATCGGGCCAAATAAGACACTCAGTAATCAGCCCAACTACTGCGTGTCAGTGTCGGCCCATTCAAGGGGACAGTGCCTCAGCCGACCTGAAACTCCGCCGACAGTGGCAGCACTCA
The DNA here is from genome assembly GCF_018492685.1 of Alosa sapidissima. NCBI lineage: Eukaryota > Metazoa > Chordata > Actinopteri > Clupeiformes > Clupeidae > Alosa > Alosa sapidissima. The sequence continues at coordinate 29,042,852 of NC_055964.1, read as the reverse complement.
GCCAGGATCGGGCCGACTGTGTTTACTGTGCTTCAGCCGACTCGGACCTCAGCCGACACTGCCAGCACTCAGCCAGAATCGGGCCGACTATGCTTGCTATCTGGGTACCCACCCCTCACTACTAACCAATGTCTTGGGAGAGGGAGGGAAGAATGGGCTTTATTATCTCTGCAATGTTACCAGTATGGTTTGACTCTGAGGAAGACGCAGTGCGTCGAAACGTCAGTCGTTTGTGCACCTTAATAATAAAAGTTCTCTGAGCCAGTCTTTCTGATTGCTTTGTAGTCATAGGTGTTAAATGTTATTTTGGTTAGCGTACAAACCTAACAGTGTTGCATAATTTCTGCATAAGACTAAGTGGTACTCTCAAAATCTGTATTTCTTTACATTTTGGGGATAAATATTATCTTAAAGTGGTACATTTTACCTTATCAGGAGCTGAAAGGACACTGAATCAGAGTTTTCATTGTATTATTTCAGTGTTGCAGAAGTTACTATTACAGGTGTTGAAGTTACTCAAAGTAGTGTCAAATGATGCCTCTGAAAGAGTGCATTTGAACACTTGTGGTGCTAGAAATTTAACTCTGTGATAGTGTTAATATTTTAACTCTGGTGTTCTCCCAACACTGGACACTTGGACCCATATATATACACCGAAACGGGTGTAAAATGTACTCCTACAGAGTATCATTTACACTGTCCAATTTGTTGTGTATAGGCTACATATGGGCTAATATAGCCAGTAAACAGAAAAATCATGCTTTGTCCACAAAAAAAGCTATCTCTCACAGACGCCCTCTCCAGCTGAAAGATTATATAACAGCAATCCGCCTGCTTGTGTCACTTCTAGGCAAGCAATCCAGCGGTGTAGGTTACTGCAGTGAGGCTGGGTGCGTCAACTATTAACTTTACGAATTTGGCTGCAAGCAACCTCGGCGCTATCGTGACGAGGCTGACGGTAATCTAGGTCAGGTCTAGGCATAGGCTTAATTTAACCTCGCTCAAAGCTAAGCTTCACCTTTTCTCGGAGGACCTGCAAGACTGTTCTATTTCAACTAATACGGTTTGTTGGAGCCAAGCAGATGGCTACGCAACTTGGCGGTAAGTTGTTGTAGGCATATCCTGTATTAAATATAAATTGTAGAACGTAGTTTATCAATGAAATTGTTGGGAATTTAATTGATTAACACATCACATAAACTGTTATTGATTGTTGTTGATACACTGAACTTGTGCCCTCGGAACCAAATCTGACAGCAAGCAGCTTTGGAGTTTTGAAAGTAGGCTGCAGGCAGGCAGCTGGTGGATAGGCTACATAACTGGCATGCGTAAGGTAATGGTAAGGTAAAAGCAACGACCGAAATGCAGTGTTGAAACACGTGTATGAAACGAATTAAATATGCAAACATATATCCAGTATAAACACTGATCCAGTATAACCCCCCCACACACACACACACACAAAAAAATCTCCCGTTTTTGGAAAGCTAAGGGCTGTATTTTGGGCACCAGCGCATGGCGTAAAGTTCGTTTTTCACCCACGCGAAGTTTAATTCGGTATTTTGCACGTTTATTTTTTAAGCATTGCGCCCAGGGGTGTGGCAATTAACAATCTAGGGAGGGGCCTGGCGCGTTGTCTAAAAATCGCTATCCTACACCACCTAAACCTGGGGGGTATTCCATCAAACCTGGCTTATTTCGATAAGTCTCGCCCATTCCATTAATGAGGTTAACGTGAATCCCAGCTTGGTAACCATGGGAATTTATGCCACATAACTAACCTGCTCCGTAGCAGGTTAACTTTCAAGCTAAATTAAGCTGTGTTGCAAAAAAAAAAACAATCAGTCGGAAAACGAGTCCAAAAAGATGGTTCCGTCAACCTGTGCTCTTGTCACCTGTAGCCTACAACTTCAAAAATAGAAGTAGGCATATAGAAATGTTTTTTTTCCGACAGTGCACCAAGCATGGATTTACACATTCACTACCTCCAAAGAATGTATGAAGATTATACGATTAAACATGTTTTAACTTCACATGCGTGTGGTTCTAGGAATCGTGTCACTTACGTTCGGTGGTGGTGTAACGTGCAGCGAGACGGTATAGGAAAGGAATTACATTCTTCCGTGTTCGCAGGTTCGCTTCCCATACGAAGTATTAAGGCTACATTGTTTATCACCTTGATGATGGCATTTTTAGTTATAATCTTTGATGAAAGACATATGTCTACTGCTGATAAAGGGTCATGCACTTTTGGTAGGCTGTTCAGTGACATATCTGATGCAAGCCAAAGGATAATTATTCTGTAGCCTAGGCAGCGAATAATTAAAACTGCTTCATGTGTCGACGATTGTTCATGAATGTCAAATCAACTGTGTGCCACACAGATCAAAAACTAGGCATAAATTGAATTGAAAGCCATTGCATTTCAGATAATTTTATTTCAAACACTTTGGGACTTATGGGAGACAATAGGCTATTATGTTGATACTAATTTATTTTATGACCACCTACACCTAGACAATAATTTGGAGTGAACTCTTTTAATATAAGAACGTAGGCTATAGATAGTTTTGAATATATGGCAAAGTTGTTTTTGAGTTTATACTATTTATTCATTCACTCGTTTTGTTCAAGCATAGACTGTAGGCTATAGTCTATGTGTTCAAGAGTGAAGCCAATCAAACTCGCAATTGATTTCAAACCATTAGTATTGTTGTTTTAAATGTATGCTTTGATTATTCTCCAATTTCTGTAGGCAATCAATTTTTTTCTCTCGATGTTAAATTTGAAGACTTTCGATGAAAATCCTGTAGATGGCGCTTGCCTATCGAACAGAAATCATCTAGTATTGTCTTAATTTTACGACATATATCGTCTTTTCGTCAATCTACTGTTTTGGTCTACTTTTCTACCTCATGCACGAGCAGAGATGAAGCTGAACTAAACCTCGCTTGAATAAACGAGGCCAAGATGCCGCTTACTTGAGTTAATGGTTGATGGAATACCCCCCTGGTCAGAAGTCAATGGAGAGTTGTTCATATGCTATTTTAAGAGCGCATGTCAACAGTCATATTGGCAGGTGCACGCACCATCACGCACCATGAGGTGAGTTTAACAAGTGTCAGTGCATATTATTCAGGCCTATAGCCTACTAGATGGCTTTTTTTTGGGGGGGGGGGGGGCTTCGTGATACCTCCCTGAAATGACTTTTTGCAGGTTGGGATGTCTGCTGTTTGTTCACTGTGTGCTGTGTGTGTTTCACTAATTCACGGCGTCTCAGCGTCAGAAAAACCTCTGTCATCTTCAGACAAAACTGCCTCAGCGTCAGAAAAACCAGACTCAGGTGTCAGACTCAGAAAAACATCTGTCATTTTCAGACAAAACTGCCTCAGCTTCAGAAAAACTTCTGTCATCTTCAGACAAAACTGCCTCAGCGTAAGAAAAACCTAGCTGTCATCCTCAGATAAAACTGATTCAAACTAAACTGCCTCAGAAAAACATCTCTAAGGAGTCAGGTCTCAGAAAAAAACGCTGTCAGAAAAAGTGGAGTCAGGTCTCAGAAAATCAGGTCTCAGAAAAGTATTAAGTATTAAATAAAGACAAATGTGCTATGCCATGATGTAATACCATATAATACCATTATAAAACGTTAGCAGTTGTCATTGTCATTGCACAACAATAATAGACAGACATAAAGATAGACAGGTACTTGAAATGTAATCCCCAGGGGACAATAACTGCAGCGTTGTTGAATTCATTTGATATGAGCTATTATTATCTTAACTTATTTAGAGAAATGTGCCTTGTTGTTGGTACCTGCTATTTCATGTATTATCATAATGGTATTACATCATGACATAGCACATTTGTCTTTATGGGGGTTTGGGAATAATGATGTGATGATAATGATGCAGGTTTCTTACTGGGGTAGTGTACAACTGGGAAACGGTTAGCAAAAGTAAGAAATAATGGTCCAGGTGTCGTTCTGGACTTTCGTGGTGGAAAAATGTTTAACCCACTTTTCCCTAGCTCATTGAATGTACCGTAATCCTACGAAAAACAAATTATTTTGCTGTATGTAGTACGTAGCTTACTCCGGTATGTGCCTTACAGCAGCTGCTAATGTTACTAGCGAAGTGAGGTTAGCTAAGTTACATCCATGGATTTCCTACAATGTGTATACCATTGGATCACTTTCTACCTTTACTTATAATTTCTACATCTAACCAAGCACCAAATATAACATGCCAGTGACCAGGCTTGGAATTTCACCATTCTGGGGGCAAGGCCACTTGGCCTTCAGTTGGGCATATTTGGTGGGGGGCACAAAGGCCACATGGGCACCAAGGCCAAAGTTAACTATACAGTAGTAGGCTATAAAAATGATGTTGTATTTAGCCTATTCACTGCAGTAGACCTGCATCATTGTATGAAACATTACAAAAACATGAAACATGACATATTACATATAACTGTAAATCATCTGATCATCTAATAAAAACAGATATCTGGGCTATATATAACATTTATTTTATATTTGGCCTGCTATGAAATCATGTATTGAACAATTTAAATTTAAAGGAGAATTCCGGTGTGATATTGACCTAAAGTGTATTGAAACATGATACCGAGTGTGAACGTATGTCTCATAGCCCATCTCGACTTGTCCCCTGCACTCCAAAATCTGGCGCTAGTTAGCCGATGCTACCAACAACTTTTTCAGTAGTGGTGCTTCGGCATCGGGCTAGCCATGCGAATAAATCACTGTTTTACACCCATTTATGAGGCTCAATGTATCTCCACACTTCATTGGTAGACTTCCTAGGGCCCTGACATTTAAAACGAGACATTGAGAACTTTGAAAAAGCACTGGTAGTTTACTTACAAGACGATTTATACAGACAGTATCTTCACGAAGTTTAACGTTTGCAGCCATCTTGAATTTAGTCACGATAAGTCGAGCAACGAGTAAGAATGAACAGGTATGATAAGGGATCAGATTCCAAAAATAATGCAGTGGAAATGCATGGATTTCAGTTTCTTCCAATAGCAGCAACTGGAATCCATGCATTTCCACTGAATTATTTTTGGAATCTGATCCCTTATCATACCTGTTCATTCTTACTCGTTGCTCGACTTATCGTGACTAAATTCAAGATGGCTGCAAACGTTAAACTTCGTGAAGATACTGTCTGTATAAATCGTCTTGTAAGTAAACTACCAGTGCTTTTTCAAAGTTCTCAATGTCTCGTTTTAAATGTCAGGGCCCTAGGAAGTCTACCAATGAAGTGTGGAGATACATTGAGCCTCGTAAATGGGTGTAAAACAGTGATTTATTTGCATGGCTAGCCCGATGCCGAAGCACCACTATTGAAAAAGATGTTGGTAGCATCGGCTAACTAGCGCCAGATTTTGGAGTGCAGGGGACAAGCCGAGATGGGCTATGAGACATACGTTCACACTCGGTATCATGTTTCGATACACTTTAGGTCAATATCACACCGGAATTCTCCTTTAAGCACAGCTCATCTTTAAGAAACTCAAATAGCCTAGATGCATGCTTAGCATTTTGTGATCAGGCTACTTTCACAAACTCTTAGTCAGCTGTCTTCTGATTTACCAATATCTAGGCGATATTTGTAACATTTATTTTGTATTTGGCCCGTTATGAAATCATGTGGAACAATTTAAACACATTGTAAAACTTAAAGCCCAAATTTGGAGACATCAATGCATGTCGAAATTTACTGCAAATTCAAAACTGGATTACTCTGGAACGGCTAACTGTATGGGGACTGCTTTACACTTTTATGTTCGGTAAGGTCTGCTGTTTATTCTGATATGTGGTTTGTCATGTGTTAAAAGAAGGGTTCGTAATGTATTCCACCGAGATGAATGGGTAGGGAGATCATGGACGCAAAACCTTCAGTAGAATGTATGATTAAATTGAATTATATTATTTACTTTTCTCGCGAACCGTTCAACACAGCAATTATCGGCTAACATCGTTTACAAGCTGAGAAAAAGCTCTTTCATGTGACATCACTTGTGATGTCTGTGTGATGAATAGGCTACTTCGCGAGAAGTTCAACTGAGAAGAATGGGTGAATTTGGACGCACTTTCTTGCGATGTCACTTTCTCGACTGCGTAAAAGACTAAATGAATTTGCGCTGTGAATGCTAAGATTATTTTGACAGGCCGCAGGCTAAATAAAAATCGCTATTAGTAGGACACAAAGCAGAATATTGAAAGAAGGGGGCACCAAGGCCACCGTGGCCTGTAAACCTATGATTTTCAAAGGGGCTTCACGCGTGGCCGCCGTGAAATTCCTACCCTGCCAGTGACAGAATAACGTATTAAGCATAATATTAAACTCACCGTTCTGTATCCGTCGTCTTCTTCTGTCCCCACAATAACTTTTCATTTGAGACTTTTTCGTCTGACTGTTTTTTCTGACAGCGTTTTTTCTGAGACCTGATTTTCTGAGACCTGACTCCACTTTTTTCTGATAGCGTTTTTTCTGAGACCTGACTCCACTTTTTCTGAGGCAGTTTGGTTTGAAACAGTTTTATCTGAGGATGACCGAGGTTTTTCTTACGCTGAGGCAGTTTTGTCTGAAGATGACAGAAGTTTTTCTGAAGCTGAGGCAGTTTTGTCTGAAAATGACAGATGTTTTTCTGAGTCTGGTTTTTCTGACGCTGATGCAGTTTTGTCTGAAGATGACAGAGGTTTTTCTGACGCTGAGGCTGTTTTGTCTGAAGATGACCGATGTTTTTCTGAGTCTGACACCTGAGTCTGAGGATGTCCTAAAATGAACACCGTACTCCTGTGGCCAATACTGTGGATAAAGCACTTTCAAATCCTCGATTAGCTTGTTGTATCCTGTTTGGTCTTTCCCCTATTTCTAAAGACTAATAAGAAAGATATCAACATTGAACACTACACACACAGTAATTTATTTATTTTTCGTTAGGCGATTTATTTTTTTATATTGACGTTAGAGTTGACGGATCCAATAAAATAGGTTCCGGATCCAACTTCGGAGGTGGCGTGTTCCAGCTCAAATTAAGCCCTGCTTGTAGAGGAATCTCAACCACTTGTGTTAAGCAAATTCTCTCTCTTTATATTTCTTTCTCCAGGCCCACGTGATTGCTGTCTTATAACAACAAGTGGGAAGTGTCTTGTTGCCAAGAAAGAAGAGCTTTTCTTTCGACCTGCAAGAAATGTACAGAAATGGAAAGTATATGAATGCAAGAAAGTTGAAGCCCAGGGTAAAAATTCTTTGGTGTTTGTATGGCATCGCAACAGTGGATCAGAGAATGGTCTCCTCATTGTGGAAGGAAATGAGGTGAAGGTAGGCTATTCCTGGTTGTCATATTCATTTTTTCTTTGAAACATTTATTCCTGCATGCATGCCACATAATAGGGGTTTTCAACTAGTGAAGGCTGGTGGTCCCTAAACCATGCATTTATTAGATAATTTGAATGTGGTAATTACAATTTTTTTTAATCAGTGGTGGTCCATGTCATTATACCAAAAGGGGCAGAAATCTGGCTAACCTCCGGTTGTTAAAACAGTCTTCACCCACAGGAGCCTACTTCTCCATGGGCTTGTGGAACTGCCAATCCGCAGTACTAATTTCATTGCTGCCAATGCTAATCACCTTTCTCTGGAGCTCCTTGCTCTCACTGAGACTTGGATCAAACCAGAGAACACTGCCACCCCGGGCTGTGCTCTCCACCAATTTCACACTCTCCCACACCCCTCATCTATCTGGACGAGGAGGTGTGCTGGGCCTGCCAATTTCCAAGAAATGGAAATTCACTCTTCATTATTCCAACTTTGTTGGAATACCATGCTATCACAATGACTACCCCGGTTAAACTCTACGTGATGGTCATTTACCACCCACCAGGCCAATTGGGTGGCTTTGTGGACAAGATGGACACTTTGCTGTCCTCTGTCTCTGAGCATGACTATCTACTGCTAGTCCTCGGCGATATGAACATCCACTTAGATACCCCTCAGCGGACTTTATATCCCTGATACACTCCTTTGACTTTGAACTAGTCCGCAGCCTCCTACTCACAAAGCTGGCAAAGAGCTTGACTTGATCCTCACTCGGAACTGCACCACAGACACCCTCATGGTGACACCTGTCCATCTTTCAGATCACTTCTTCATCTGGTTTATTGTCAGCCTGACTGGCTCCTCTGCCGATGGTCACGTTTCCCTGCAACATCTGCAACCTGTCTCCAACCCACAACTTCACTTCTCCCACCCTACCATCTGCCTTACTGCTGAGACCTTTGCAGTTTTTATGGACAAAGTGGCGGCAATCAGCAGCCAATTCTCCAGATGTCTCTCTTTGTATCCACAGGGCGTGACCCATAGACTGTATATATAGAACTGGACAGTGTGCCGTCTGTTAAGAGTGATGCGAGCGCTAGTCCAGAGCCCCCTGGTGGCTGGTTGCAGTACAATGCGCAACTCCGCCCATCCCCATGTATTTCAATGGGCAAGTAGCCAACTTTCCGTGTCACTTTTCTCACCTAAAACTATTTTTTTTTTTTTTTTTAGAATTTTATTTATTAAAAATTTCAACTTTTACAACAACAAACATATATGCTTAGCACATAGAAGGAAAATGCTTTTTTAAAATAAAAAACAGAAACAAAACAACAGTAAATAAAGAAAGAAAGGGGGAAAAAAAAAAAAAACCTCTTACAATATCTGTATTACAAAATCAGAAAGTTGAAATATACAACCTATGCATCTTGTACATCTTGCTGGCTTTCCAAGAAGTTTGTAAATTGTTCCCATACTTTGTAGAAACTTTGTAGCTTCCCCTTTTTAGCATAAGTCATTTTTTCCATGGCCAGCGTGTTAGACAGGGTCTTGAACCAAGCATTGACAGACGGTGCTTCCATAGCTTTCCATGAGATGGCAATACAGTGTTTAGCTTGTAATGAGCACATATATACCATCTTTTTATCTGCATTCGACAGTCTTAAGTCTGTTGGAACAAGCCCTAGAATGAACAACTTAGGACAGACGGGCAATCTGGTGGAGCTAATCTCAGAGACTCGTTCTATTACCTTTTCCCAAAATTCCCTAATTTTAGGGCAGGTCCACAGGCAGTGATAAAGTGTGCCCTCCTCTAGACCACACTTAATGCAGAGGTCAGGGTTGTTGTTGTTGAAGCGGTGCAATAGGGAAGGAGTCATATATGTGCGCATAATCCATTTGTACTGGATAAGTTTAAATCTGGTATTGATAGTTTGAGTCTGTGCTGTGTGACATACCATTTTCCATTCATCCTCAGAAATTTCTGTATCTATGTCACTGGACCACTTCATTCTCTTTTCATTTGAAGATTCATTGGAGTTTTCCACAATTAAGCTATAAGTAACCGAAACCTGACAACGTCTATGCATATAATTAGCCTCTTCAAGACTGGACAGTGGTGGTTTGTTTATCTGTTGTTTGTATTTTTTCAAAATATAGCTCCTAATTTGCAAATATTTGAAGAAGTGGTTCTTTGGTATATTGTAAGCACCATGTAATTCCTCAAAGCTATACAATACCTTATCTGCATTGTACATGTCCCTAATTTTACTAATTCCTTTCATTGCCCATGATTTGAACCCTGAGTCGTTTCTTCCTGCTGGAAATCGGTGGTTTCCCCAAATTGGGGTGAACCCTGACAGATCTGGATCTGGGTCATTTGAAAACGCATGCATAATATAATGCATAATATAATTTGATAATGCATGATTGCCTTAATCTGGGCTGCCCAGTAATACCGTAGAAAGTTAGGCACTTGTAGGCCCCCTCTATCATAAGGCAGATAAAGTAAGGACATCCTAAGTCTTGGGCGCCTGTTATTCCAAATGAAATTAGTTATTAATTCCTTCAATTTAGGGAATAGGGTCCGTGGGGGACTAAGTGGGATAGATTGAAAAAGATACAAGAATTTTGGTAAGATATTCATTTTGATTATGTTTACACGACCAATTAGAGATATGGGGAGATCTGACCATCTCTTCAGAGTATTACTGGTTGAAGATAGAATTGGGTTATAATTTTCTGAGACTATATCATGTATTTTGGGGGTGACCTGTATCCCCAAGTACTTAAAGCCCTTGGATGCGTTATGAAATTCGTTCCCCACTGTTGGTTTGTTTCTTTCTTTGTCATTCAGAAACATAATATTAGACTTGGTTTTGTTAACTTTATAGCCAGAGATTTTCCCAAAGGTTGCTATTGTGTGAAGAAAGGCAGGAAGGGATTGTGTCAGATTTTTTAAAAAGAGTATGATGTCGTCTGCAAAAAGGCTAATTCTGTGTTCACAGCTTCCTATTGTTACTCCCCGTATCAGCGGGTGTGATCTGATTGTTAGGGCCAGTGGTTCTATGGACATTTCAAACAAAAGGGGCGACAGTGGACATCCCTGACGTGTTCCTCTGGTAAGTTTGAATGGGTTGGACGTCATAGAGTTTGTCAAGACTGCTGCAGTGGGTCTATTGTATAATAACTTCACCCATTTAATAATATTTTGTCCCAGGCCAAATCTAGGGAGTATATCAAATAAATATGGCCATTCCAGCCTACCAAAGGCCTTCTCACAATCCAAGGAGAGTAGGGCCACATCAGGGCGTCCATTTTCTATATTAATACTATTTAAGACTCTTCTAAGATTGTGAAAATCTTTTCTTCCTACTACAAATCCATTTTGATCTTCGTGAATCAGACTAGGTAGGAGTTTCTCTAATCTCCGTGCAATGACTTTAGCAATTAGTTTCATGTCTGAGTTTAGAAGAGATATGGGTCGGTAAGATTCACATTTAGTAGGTGGCTTACCAGGTTTTAATATAGTAGTGATGAGGGCTGTGGAGAAGGAAGGTGGTAAGGAGTCTGTTCTGAAGGCTTCTTCAAGCATATTGAATAAGTGGGGAATCAACATATCTTTAAAGGTGCCATGTGTAATGTCCGCCAAAAATCAATTCATACTCCACATTCCATAAAAGATGGGGGCAGTATACCTCCAGAAAGTGAGCTGGTTTACCCTAGAGTAACAACCGAGACTCGTGTATTGCAGTTTGGCTAGCGGTTATGTTGTCCGCATACCGCCTCCCATGGCCGAAACTGGTATTATGACACCTGTCGGGCTGTGGCTAGTAATTTAGCATGCTAATTCAGGTTGATATCTCTGCAGCACTATACCTTGTTATTTTTTTAATGACATCATCGCCCTTATTTCTTCTCATTCTTTTGATGCGTGTAGCTCATCTTTTGGATATTTTTACCTCAATTCTTACACATGGCACCTTTAAAGGTCTTATATATTTCAATGGGCAGCCCATCTGGGTCAGCAGTTTTCCCACTTTGCATAGACATTATAGGGCACTATAAAACTCCTCTAACTCTAAAGTCAAAGTCAAAGTCAAAGTCAAAGTCAGCTTTATTGTCAATTTCTTCACATGTTCCAGACATACAAAGAGATCGAAATTACGTTTCTCTCTATCCCACGGTGAAGACAAGACATATTTTACCAATTTAAGTCCACAGACAAACATAACATTCAAGTAAACAAAAAAGTAAGTAAATAAGAGGGCACATATAATAATGAAAAAAATAAGAGCAGCAAAATTTGGTTTAAATTGTGCATAGACAGTCAATAAAATACTAGTGCAAAGTCAGGCCAATAAAAGGCTTGGGTAGTTCTGTTTGACCTAAGTAAGAAAGAAAGTGACATAGTGGTGCAAGTTATGTAAGAGCAGCAGAAGTGTTGTGTTTTCAGGACAACAACAACAAGTTGTAAAGTGTACAAGTGTGCAAGTGGAGTAGTGCACGCGGCCATTGTGGGTCCAATGTCCAGGATGTTATGTAGCTGAGGGTGGAGGGGGGAGAGGAGGGAGAGAGTTCAGCATCCTTACAGCTTGGTGTATGAAGCTGTTGGTGAGTCTGGTAGTGCGGGAGCGCAGGCTTCTGTACCTCTTCCCAGAGGGCAGTAGATCGAACAGATTGTGAGCGGGGTGACTTGCATCACTCACAATTTTGGTCGCCTTGCGGGTGAGGTGGGTGGTGTAAATGTCCTTCAGGGAGGGGAGTGAAGCACCAATAATCCTTCCAGCTGTGTTCACTATGCGCTGCAGGGCTTTCCTGTTGTATTCAGTGCAGCTTCCGCCCCACACAGCGATACAGCTGGAGAGGATGCTCTCAATGGTGCCTCGGTAGAATGTGGTCATGATGGCTGGTGGAGCACTTGCTCGCCTGAGTTTCCGCAGGAAGTACAGGCGGCGCTGAGCTCTCTTCGCCAGTGATGCAGTGTTGGTGGTCCAGGAGAGGTCTTCGCTGATGTGCACCCCCAGGAATTTGGTGCTGCTCGCTCTCTCCACCACAGCACCGTCGATGGTCAGTGGCAGGTGTTGGGTGTGACCTCTCCGGAAGTCAACAACAATCTCTTTGGTCTTGCTGACGTTCAGCAGGAGGTTGTTGTCCCTGCACCACGTGGTCAGATGGTCGACCTCCAACCTGTATTGAGTCTCGTCGCCCTTGGTGATGAGACCCACCAGAGTTGTGTCGTCAGCAAATTTCACTATGTGATTGTTGCTGTCGGTTGCAGTGCAGTCATGCGTCAGCAGGGTGAAGAGCAGCGGACTGAGCACGCAGCCTTGGGGGGCCCCTGTGCTCAGTGTGATGCTGCTTGAGGTATTGTTGCCAACACGTACTACTTGAGGCCTCTGACAGAGGAAGTCCAGTAGCCAGTTGCAGAGGTAGGTATTGAGTCCCAGTTTGTCAAGTTTGCAGATGAGTTGTTGTGGTATTATGGTGTTGAATGCAGAACTGAAGTCTATAAACAGCAATCTCACATATGAGTCTCTTTTTTCCAGGTGGGTGAGGGCTGGGTGGAGGGCAGAGCAGATTGCATCCTCTGTAGACCGCTTGGCTCGGTATGCAAACTGGAAGGGGTCCAGGGTGGGGGGGAGAATGGATTTGATATGTGACATGACAAGCCGCTCAAAGCACTTCATGATGATGGGTGTCAGTGCCACAGGGCGGTAGTCATTGAAGCAGGGTGGAGCAGTTTTCTTCGGCACAGGTATGATGGTGGCAGCTTTGAAACATGATGGGACGATGGCTTGCTTCAGGGAAGTGTTAAAGATGTCTGTGAAGACATCCTTAAGCTCCCCTGCGCAGTCCTTCAGCGCACGACCTGGGATGTTGTCTGGACCTGTTGCTTTACGGGTGTTGATAGCAGCAAGTGTCCTCTTCACGCTGTCGGCAGAGAGGCACAGGGGCTGCTCATGTAGAGGGGGATGGGTCTTCTGTGGGAAGGTGCTGTTTTGTGCTTCAAAGCGAGCAAATAAGCGGTTCAGGTTGTTGAGCAGAGGGATGTTGCTCTCACAGCTCTGTGGCGCGGGCTTGTAGACTTGTAATGGTCTCTCCAGAGTTTCCATGCCTTCTTGAGAAAGAGTAGGGAAGTCCAGGGCATCAAGAAAACCATTTAAAGATGTTTTACCAGCTGATAATTCAGATTTATAAAGTGTTTCATAGAATTTCTGAAATGTTTCATTTATTTCTTTGGGGTCTGAAGTCATTGTTCCATTTGATTTTTCTATCTCATGTATGGATCTCTCATTCTGTAGGGTTTTAATGCGCCAGGCAAGTAATTTGCCTGCCTTTTCCCCTTGATCGTAGAATTGTTGTTTTAATTTATTTAAATCATTTAAGGCCTTGTTTACTGATTTTTCATTATACTGGGCTCTAAGTGTGTTTAATCTTTGCTCTACAGCTGGTGTCTTATTAGTTACAATTTGCTCTTCTAGTGTTTTAATTTCTTTTTCAATTTCTAACAGCTTCTTTTTAAATTCTTTAGATTTAAAACTGGTATAGCTTATTATTTGCCCTCTGATGTAAGCCTTAAAGGCATCCCATCTGGTTAGCGATGAAGTTTCATTTTTGTTGAGCTTGAAAAACACATCTGTATTTGCATTAAGGAACTGTACAAACTCAGGATCTTGGAGCCATTTATTATCAAATCTCCATTTAGGAGACCCACTGTATTCTTTACCAGCCTTAAACTCCAAAGATACTGCTGCATGATCCGATATTATTATGCTATTGTAATAACAACTCTTGATTTTGAATATTGAGATATTAGAAATGAGAAAATAATCAAGTCTGGAATAGGTATTGTATGTAGCAGAGTGGCATGAGAATTCTCTCTTATCTGGGTTGTTTCCTAAATATATCACACAACCCCAGCTCTTCCATGAAATGGTGAATTACCTTTCTTGTATGACTATGAGATGAGTCTTGACCACCCTCTCGGTCCATATTAGGTTTCAAGACACAGTTGAAATCTCCTCCCATTATAACTTCCCCCCTTAAGGTTGAAATTGTTAGAAAAATATTCTTGTAAAAATCAGGATCATCCTTATTCGGCCCATAGACATTAACTAAATTAAGATAATTTCCAAAGAAACTGCCCTGTAGAATTATATATCTGCCCCCAGGGTCCATAATAGTTGAGATTATCTGAATTGGAATAGATTTGTGAATTAAGATAGCTACTCCTCTAGCATGAGAGGAGAAGTTAGCAGCAAACACTTGCCCCTGCCACCTTCTACGTATTCTGATGACTTCAGTGGAGACTAAGTGGGTTTCCTGTAGAAATATAATTCTAGAGCCCAAGTGTTTTAGTCTAGTCATTACCTGTTTTATTTTCACCAAACTGCCTAAGCCTCTTATGTTCCATGACGTTAATTTGCATACCTGGTTATCTGCCATTAGGGGGTACTATGTGGAGCCTTAACAAAGAGCATGAGCTGTACTGAAAAGTTGGGTAATATGAAGGGGGGCAGAGAAGAAGGAAATACAAAAAAATAACAATAAGAATAAATAAAATGACTATACACATGAAATAATGAAAACCTACACAAGAACCACATAAAGACATTCTGCTAGAACATGCAAAATGTTGAACAGGTAACATCCACCTACTGACTGCCTACTTTACAGTCTAAGCTAAGTAAATCCACCTTCCAACGTTTTTTTAGAATAGGCTATAGCCAATAACATGTGTAAGGTTAATCTTGAAACGGTTCTAAAAGCAAATGGGTTACTCAGTGCAAGCATGACTCATTTAGTTAGCGACACCCTTTAAGGCGAGAGACAACATAATAATATTAGGCCCAATTAAATTAGCCATTTTTCTTTTCTTTTTCCTACTTGTAAACATCTTTCAAATCAAGTCAGGCTCCTGTTCTGAATGATAAGTAGCCTAACCAATTCTGTTGCATGTCTATTGCAAATTTGCATTAGCATCTATATCATACATCACCCTGACTCTGAAATAGATTCATCGTCAATACTGTGAAGAAACTTCTCCACTTCTCCGGGCGTCTGGAAGAAGATGTCTTTGCCTTGGAATGTCACCCGGAGCTTGGCAGGGTATTGAAGACCATACTCTATTCCCTTGGAGTATAGAGATTGTTTCACCACATAGTAGGCGTTCCGCTGGCGTTGCACGTCGGCTGAAAAGTCTGAGAAAAGTTTCACCTGTCGGTTGTTGTACATAATCGCCTTCTTCTTCCGCGCCGCGTTCATCACCCGCACTTTATCCTTGAAGTTCAGGAATTTCGCGATCAGTGGTCTCGGGCGTTCAGTTGTCTGCTTCTGCCTCTGCTTGCCTGAAGTGTTGGCAGGTGGAGTAACTGCGATGCGGTGAGCTCGCTCGATCCGCAGCGGATGAGGGAAGTTCTCAAGTCCCAGGACTTCGGTGAACCAAATCTCCAGAAAGGATTCAGCATCAGCACCCTCCACCTTTTCTTCCAACCCAATGATGCGTAGATTAGAACGGCGTGAGCGGTTCTCAAGGTCGTCATTCTTTTCCGTAAGTTGTTTCACTTTAGCTTCCAGCTCTGACACCGTTGCTGTTAGCTGTGCTGTTATATCCTCCGTGTCTCCTATGCGTTGTTCAGCTGTGGTCATCCGGCTTTTCATAGCATCCAAATCCGATCTAATGTGGGCTATGCCATCAATAACTTCCCTGTGACGCGCTAATGTTTCAGTCTTGAGAAGAGCGATGGCCTCTAACACAACATCTTGATTTTGGATATCCCTTCGGCCATAGTTTGTTGCGTCCATCCTCTCGCTATCCTCCACTGAAGAGGCTGCTAGTCCGGAGCTAGCATGAAGTTTGTCATTTGGTGGAGTTTTTGTCGGCTCGTTAGGTTGATTGTCAGGTTTAGTTTTGCCCTTTCTTGTGCCTGACATAGTTAACCTTACTTTTAAATGTCTGTGTGTTCTTTTTGAGTTCGTTGTATGGATTTTTAAGAGAGTAGAATTTATTAGTAATACAGAGACTAAAAAGCAGCGTCTGTCTAGCTCGCCGCCATTACCGGAAGTCACCTAAAACTATTTTTGCATCTACAACTTTTTATTCGAAAAAATAGTTTTCAAGATGCTTCAATACACACTATTTTTCTTTTCTCGCTGAAATTATCTTTTTTAATGTTATTTTAACAAATCTAAAACGGGCGTGTTTACACCTATGATTGACAGCTGGCTGGCTGCAGACAAGACGCTTTGTCCATACACGGGTTTCCCGTTTACCAACAAAACTAGATGCGCGCGCAGCCATGAGGCAGAAGACGCTTGTTGGCCGTCCACAACGTTATAAACTTAACCTAAATAGTCGGCTGCTGTAAGCTACAATCGGATTTTTTTGTATACCCCTGTTGTCTCAATGATAATAACAGACTATTTCAAAGTTTGACGTTCATTTGAATGATTAATATAACATCGTATTTTGTCATTTTTGGCGAAGACAAGCATTCCGTTAGGGATATTGAACATATTTAACATTCTCTAACCATCGTGATTTCGAATTGGTGCAGTTTTCAGCACAAAAACTCATTTTATTCTTTTGCATTGCTCTATGCTGTTTTATGGTGCCTTCTGCCTCTTGGTTGCGCACGCATGTTTTCATGACGTTCCATAGAAATCCATGTATAATGTTTTACCGTCTAGGCTGCAGACACGACCACGTCATCGCTACCTTTTTTTTTTAACGACACCTGATATCGACACATAATCTAACCTAAATAAGTGTTGCTGTTATTATCATTAGGCTATATCTTATCACAGTCTGATTAAATACATATTGATAGTCATACATTGTGTAGTTGTTTGTAAGAGACATTGTTGTTAGTTGTGACAGATTCTTAGTGAAACAATATATGTGCTGTTCTTTCGTAGCTGCTAAGTATATTAGCTTACAGCATGCTAAATCATGCTAGCATTAGCCACTTGATAGGTAAAGTAAAAGGGCTCTGCTATATTGATCCGAAGTAACGTTAGCCATAGTCACGATCATTTACAGTCCTACTGGTTCAAATGGTTTAATGTAACCAGTGATTGCCGCCACCATCGTTGCAACTTCATTTGAATACACTTAAGTCACTGGGAGAAGGCGATGTTAAGTTTCATTAAGTTAACTCTTGCTTAGTTTTGCACGAATGGCAATAAACGTCACCTAGCCTGCTAGGTCGACAACCTCGGTATGACCATTTATTAATTAGCCAGACAAATAACGTTACTTGTTTTTTAGTGAATACATATTGGACCATAGCTTAACGTGAGGAGGGATTCAAAGTTACAAATGGACAATTTGCTTAGTATGCTCATAACAGCAGTATCTGAAAATGCTGAGTTAAGGTATCGTTGTTACCTGCGATTGCACTGCTGGAGAAGCATTTTGCATTGGTATGATTTGATCAGGTCTTGCCAGTGATGTGTAAATCCTCCCGTAGACGTACCCCACTTCAAAATAATATGTCTAAATTGAAAACTGTGACAACTCATCATAGGCTCTCTCAATATGTCTGTAATCGTATGACTCTACCACAGGGTTGCTAGTGCTAGTCTTTCACCAGAGAGGGTGCTCCATTATAAATCAAAAATGTAATATTGCAGCCTTCATGTCAGCTGTAAAAATATGAGAACATGGACCTACTACATCAGGATACTCTGTAAACATTTTACACATAATCAGGAAGCAACAACTGTTCAGTGAGTCATGTGTTTAAAGTGGTACTACATTTAAAGAAATATATTTTTATTTTTTGCTTCAAGTGCATAAGAAAATACCACATTATGATGATGGCTAGGTTACACTTTTGTCCAAAGCGATATACAAATACAAAACAATATAATACTTAAATTTAACAGGGATCAATCAATAGCCTAATGAAATAAACAATGAAAATGAGGGGAATGAACAATGCCCATTCAATCAATAATATAATAACAATAACATGGTAACACTACATTAAGGAGAATATCAATAATAAACAATGTCAAATTAATCAACAGCCTAATGAAAATAAAACAGTACTATACAAACCATAACACTTAAGACATACCTGTCAACACTCCCGTTTTTCCCGGGTTTCTCCCGTATTTCAAGGTCATCTCCCAGCACCCTCCCGTTTTGTTATTTCTCCTGGAAAACTCCTGTAATTTGCATGGCCATCAAACTTCATTTTAAAACCATTGATCCTTTCAGGTTGCCAGATTGTGTATGAAATACACCCTACACATACACGATCACTTAGTTTCAATTTCAACCGTTTTGTCATAGGCTAAAACCTGGCAACCCAAATGAGGAAGCGGGTGCCGACTGCGCAGCCTGAGTCTCGTCGTATAGCGGGCTAGTTGAATGGCCTACTCCAGAACTAGCTGTTGTGAAATTGTTGGGAATTTAATTGATTAACACATCACATAAACTGTTATTGAGTGTTGTTGATACACTGAACTTGTGCCCTCGGAACCAAATCTGACAGCAAGCAGCTTTGGAGTTTTGGAAGTAGGCTGCAGGCAGGCAGCTGGTGGATAGGATACATAACTGGCATGCGTAAGGTAATGGTAAGGTAAAAGCAACGACCGAAATGCAGTGTTGAAACACGTGTATGAAACGTATTAAATGTTGACAGGTATGACTTAAGAAGCGCTTAATGAACTAAGTGCATGTTGAACAGATATGCCTTTTGACCCCTCTTAAAAGACCAAAAACATCACAGGAATGGAGAGCACTGGGCAACTCATTCCACCAACATGGAACCACTGAGGGAAAGAGTCTTGAATTTTTAAACCTAGCGTTTAAGACTGGTCGACACAACAGATGCTCAACAGAAGACTGCAGTGGGCGGTTGGGGATGTACATCTTGATCGTTGAATCAAAATAACAAGAAGCAGATCCAGTCAGTGTCCTATAGGCCAAAGTGAGAGATTTAAATTTAATTCTGGCTACTATAGGGAGCCAACGGAGAGTAACTAGGAGAGGGGTTACATGTGTCCTCTTAGGCTGATTGAAGACCAGGCGTGCTGCGGCATTATGAATGATACTTCAAACAAAAGAAATAAAAACATTCAAAATTGATTTAGTATCAACCAATAATTATTCTGATATTAATGTTCTTCTAACTTCTACATCTGTGTGTAGGCTACTGTTAAATACCAAGCAATGGCCTCTGACTTTTAAATACTAAGGCAGTTAAATGCAGTGGTATAGTCTATGTGATACACAGGACTACACAGTAAATCCACTTAAAAAGCATCACCATCTCAGTATACCCAGAAAAGGCAGTTAAATGCAGTGGTATAGTCTATGTGATACACAGGACTACACAGTAAACCCACTTAAAAAGCATCACCATCTCAGTATACCCATTTAAAATAGGCAAGGATTGCTCACAGTATACCCACCACTACAGCTAACTAGACTACACCACTGGTTAAATGGCGCATTGCAATTTACAATTTGTGTGAGTTCAGGGGCATACAGAAAGTTGAAGTTTGGGTGACCTCAATAAAGAAAATAGAAACAAAGTGATGTGCACAGCCTCAAGTATGAATGATGTCACGTTAACAGAAGGTTCAGAGCAGCGGCAGACCTATCTTGGTGCCACGCAAGTTATTGAAAGTCATGTGTTTCAGAATGTAGTGGTGCTGTGCCATGTCCCGTGTATAAGGGGCTTCAGGTTGATTCAGTGACAGTGGGTGATGTCAGGGAGATGAATGTCTGGGAACTTGGAGAAAGGGGGAGGACATGCCACCTCAGACCACCCCAGCCAAACCACTTCACGTAGGCATTCCCTTGCAGACTAATGGAGACCACCTTGCCGCCACCTCCAGTACATTCAGCCATCACCCATACCTTATCTGCAAAAAGGAAAGTTACAATAAAGTTAGTCAGACAATTTTACAACATTACAAAGCATATAATGAGGCACTCAACACAACTAGTAATACCAATTAATTAAATATATTTGTGCAATAAATGTCACTGCCTACCTAATGTTAACTACACGTTTAAACATGCGATTTTAATATTAAATTCTATATTTAAATATGTGAATGTTATCAACTTGCGTCAGCTTGAAAAATAATGTTATCAGTATGACTGATCATGGACGTTAGATGACAAATTGAGGTGTTACTTTCTCAATGTTCACCGATATACCTGGGAATTTGTGACTGGTTCTTGGCGTAGTGTTTAATGCAGGCGTTTCATTTATCGATCATTCACTTATGCGGTCCACAACTACCAACCTACCGTCACAGAAGTAGCTCTAACGGAGGTGTCTTTGTTGTTAACGTTAGAAAAAATGTAACTAGGCAAACTGGCTAGTAGTTACATTAATATGACAGGTTGATGAGGTCCATGCTTCATATAACGTTAACTTACGTTGCTTTATCACATCATAAACTGTACTGACTGTGTAATCTCCATGTAAGTTACAGTCAATGGTTATTCCATGTTGAGATGGCATACATTCAGATGGAGATATTTGAAAACAGCAAAAACTAATAAAACCGACTAAACATGCATCGACTACTACGGGAGCTGTTTGCTAATCTTCATCTCAACGACTAACTTAGCATACCGTTTACAGTAACAGTAATGTAGCTGCTAACGTTAGCATGTAATTCGCCTGTCCGTATTTCTGTTGTTAGCTGATTAGTATTCACCATACTAATTTCTCACAGTCTGTAATCAACATAATAAGCTCTCTTAGACGTATTTAAGAACAACAATAGACAAAAAAAAACTTTTCAGTTGATACACAACACTTACCAGACAAGAACAAACCGAAGACTGTTGTTTGTGCTGTTTAGCTAACTCACAGCCGCTAAATTCATCCAGCCAGCTAGCCGTTGGCGCCGAGTCGACCTGTGTTGTGGAAAAGAGAAGGGGGCGGGTTTCACTCGACAAGGGGCGTGTTTAACTCGCTGAGTGGGCGTGCCTGACCGTGACTCCTCTTCACTGCGCATGCTTCTTTTGCTGGTTGCAAATTTTCCAAGATGGCTTCAATTCCATAGAACACTGCTGAATGCAACCACACTGTCCAGTTCTATATATACAGTCTATGGCGTGACCAAATCAGATATTGCACTTCCACGTCATCCACAACCTTTGACGGTTGCAATTCATTTTTTGCATTTGCGCCTATCTAGATTCCAGACATGTAGCCATTCTACTACATGCTTGTTGGACCATATACCTATGAATTTACTCCAGTCCATCAGCCCGACCATCACACCAGCTATCACACATGTGATCAATGCTTTGCTAACTTCTGGCACATTTCCAACAGCATTCAAAGCAGCTCCGGTAACACTGTTACTTAAAGTGTATTTCTGGCGAAAATTGACCCCAGGGTGTTTTTCTGCATTAAAAGAACAGCTAATCCACTCTTTGTGATTTGGGGCTATAGCATATACCGGGTCAAGCTCTGTAGTGGTTGATCAATAAAAAAAAATACTGTCTCCACGGCTTATTTGATGTGTTTTAATGGAAAAAAAACACCTTTGGGTCAATTTTTGCCGGAATTACACTTTAAGTAACCTTTTCTCAACCCTGCTCAAGTTCAAGAACTATCGCCCTGTCTCACTTCTACCCTTCCTATCCAAAGGTATCGAACGGGCAGTCTCTAAACAGGTCTCTGAAATCCTCTCACGGAATGACCTTCTTGATTCAAACCAATCTGGTTTCAAGAGTGGCCACTCCAACCAAAACAGCTCTGTTGTCTGTGACCGAAGCCGCATGGTCATCAGTAGCCTACTCATTCTGCTTCACTTATCAGTTGACACGGTTAATCACTGCATCCTTCTCTATACTCTCAAACATGGGCATCTCGGGCCCCTTCTCTTTGCTATCTACACCACCTTTCTGGGTCCGATTATCAGTTCGCATGGCTGGTCATATCACTGCTATGCAGACGACACAGCTCTATCTGTCATTTCCGCATGGTTACCCCTTGGTGTCTGCAAGGATCTCTGATTGCCTCTCAGACATATCTACATGGATTAAAGAGGAACTGAAATGGACAGAATTTAACTTGACAACATGTTGGTTAATATTGTAAACAAATTAATCTATAAATAATAATAAAAGCACAACATATATCACATTTCCCTCCACGCACTGAAATTTACGTTTGTTGTTATCAGAGCGCAGCGATGTTCAATTATGTCACTGGCATGGTACGTTAACATGACCCATTGACTGTATATAGAGAACACTATTCTTCTCTGTTGAAATAGTGGTGAAGTACGGCTCACACAGATATCACATGTACACCACGTGAAAGATTGCAATGTCCGCTTTTAAATGGTGCTAGCCATGAGTTGCTGTGATTCGCTGTTGTGAGAAAATTACCAAGAAATAATCATGCCACATTCTTCATGTAGCTCTGCGTTCATCTCTACACCCATTAGTCTCGGAGGAATTTCTCATGAACACAATGTAAAACCGTATATCAAAATAAACAGCAGACCTTACCGATCACAAAGGTGTAAAGCATTCCTCTGTACACTTAGCCGTTCCTGAGTAATCCGGTTTTGGAATTGTAGCAGATTCCAACATGGTCTCCAACTTTGGATAACATGCTACCGTTGATCTACCGTAGCTAGTTGATCTACCGTAGGCTACATTGAGAAGGCGAACGATAACTAAAAGGTGAGTGGAACTTGTTTACAGGACCCGCTGTGGTCATAGCCCATTTATAGGCTAGTGAATTAGCAAACAGGTTATTCGTGATGGCTTTGGAGGTGTTGGACAGAGATGACAGACTGATTTTGAACCTTCATTAGCGTGGTCATGGCCATGCTAGGTATCTTTATGTGTGGCTAATCCTACCTACCGATGCTAGATATTCTGTGAATCCTCCAAGCTTAACCTACTATACACCATCACATCAACATCAAAATTGACTTTGTGTCTGTTGCACCTACCCGGGCTACAAAAAATTTAGTCATGCTCGATAGCAAACTAAACTTCTCTGATCATGTTGCCTCAGTCGCCCGGTCGTGCCGTTTCGCACTTCACAACATATAAAAAAGTCAGGCCTTACCTGTCTCAATATACTACCCAATTCCTGGTAGCCTACATGTTATAGTCATCTCACGACTTGATTGTAAGCCCTTCTTGACAGGTCTCCCAGCCCTGCACAAATTCAAATCACAAATATTTACTTACAAAGTAGTCTCTGGTTCTGCTCCCACTTACTTGAATGCCCTCATACAGGCATATGTTACCTCCCGACCGTTGCGCTCCTTAGATGAACGTCTGGCTCTGCCACCTGTACGCTCAGGGCAATCCAAACTTTTCTCATCTGATGTTCCCCGTTGGTGGAACGCACTAATAGTTCCTACCAGAGCAGGAGCATCCCTCTCTACCTTCAAAAAACTCCTGAAGACTCAGCTCTTCAGAGAGTATTTCCTCTTGTAGCACTACCTACACCTGGACTACTAGACCACAGAACTGACACTTGACTGTATGGAAGTAATACTGCTGCACCACCTTGACCTTATCACACTTTACCTTGACTGTTTCCCTTGTTGGGAGTAGCTTTGGGTTAAAAAGCATCAGCCAAATGTAATGTAATGTAATGGTCCACAGGTCACCTCCATATAATCACACTGGTGGTCCCTGGATCACAATTAGGAGTAGCTGGGATAAATAGGCTACCTATACTTTTTTTTATTCAGTGTGTGCTTGAAGCTATTGGATATTATTTGAGTTTCACACCAAATTTAAAAAAAAAAAATCTATATGCTACATTAATACCACAAGCAAGATCTTAACTATAGTCATTGTTGGATCAGACTCTTTGCTCACTGATTGACTTTGCATTTTGCCTGCCATTTAAATTAGGGCCATTATGTTTAATGTGTTGAGTTGTGTTTAATATTAAAATATTTTCATAATATTATATGCCTTATGTTTTTCCAGCTCAAGCCTGTCCTTAATTTTAAAGGAGAAGAAGATGAACGACTGAATAATATTGAATGTCAGTTTGCGTGGTGCAATCTGAATGGAAATAAAGGGAGTTTGCAGTGTGTGGCCGAAAGGAAATACTTGGCAGTTGGAGAAAAACAAAAGCTGATCGCTAGCAGAGAAACAGCAGAAGTGTTCGAGATGATTTAGGCCCCGTTTACACGTACATGGGTATTTTGAAAAACTGAGACATTTTCCTTCGTTTGTGCCCTTCGTTTACACGCAAACGGAGAATTCGCCTCTGAAAATAAATCTTTCTAAAAACTAAAAACTTCGGTTGCATGTTTGCATGTAAACTGACAAAAACTGAGGTTTAGGCAGCCAACGGCACAGTATGCACCAGAACTTGCACCTGCGCCAAAAGTGCAACTTATGTTTACATTTTCATTTGGCTATGGCAGTGGTCCCCAAACTACGGCCCGCCACCTCATTTTGGGTGGCCCCCCAAAACATGTCCGTGGTATATAGCATCCGTGGTATATAGCATCCGGCCCGCCCGTCAAACTATAACCTCCGTAATTTACCCCATTCATTCTCTATGGCGAGTCTTAACACTACACATGTAATACTCTTTTTGTCCACTGGTGGTTGTTTTGGCGCTGTTTCGCGTTTGCCATCGAAAATGGAATGAAATGTATAGTAGGCCTACCTGCAAACAATGTAAGAGGCCTATGCTGACTGAATCAGTGCTCAAAGTATTCTAAAAGTTTATCAATTAATTGTTTAAAATAACTAACTAACTAACTCACAAAGTTCTCATCAGGTGAGTGAAAGTTAGAATGGTGGTCATTTCAGATGTTTCTGCCACCACTTCATAAAACTCATAGTTTGAGAACTTTTAAATTATTTGTAGGATATTGCTTGTTCACAACTTGAGCTGTGTATGTAAAGTTCAGAGTTCAAAATATACTTTTGGGACTCCCTGCTAATAGTTTTGAGAATGCTATTATTAGTATTATTTCATTTTAGCTACATTTACACTGATTTTACACATAAAGCTTATTATTATTATTATTATTATTATTATTATTATTGATATACTCCGAGTCTCTGGCCCTCTTTTAGAGCCAGGCATAGTGAGCTGGCCCTTGGAAGAAAAAGTTTGGGGACCACTGGGCTATGGCGATCATGAATGCATTCAGAGTAGCAGTCTCATTTATGTTGGTGCAAACTCTTTTCATCTGTTTGGATTTGCAAATACAGTTCAAAAGAGAAAGAGGAAGTGATTTGTTGCTGTTGTTGCTTTTTTCGGGATTCTGATTGGCTAACGTGGGCTTGAGCTTCTCGTTACACTGCCACCTAAAGGTTTGGCATGCTCTATATACAGGGGTTAGTGCAGCGTTTCTCAAACTGTGGGTCGCGACCCACTACTGGGTCGCGGAGACATGCCAGGTGGGGTGCGAACTGACGTGAAAAACAGGAGTTTTTTATTTATTTTTTTATCTGTAGCCTGGGCCCAGGTAGCACCCGATGTGCAATGGACGCACTGTGTTATTCACAGGGAAGCGCCCGTGTCAAGGCAGCTTAGTTAGTCCCGACCTACATGAGATTTTGAACATTGTTGTGAGAGTGGTGAATTTCATCAAAACCCGGCCCTTAAAAGCGCGTCTATTCTCCGCACTTTGCGAAGAGATGGTAGCTGACCAAAAGGCTGTACTGTTTCACAGCGAGGCAAGGTGGCTTTCCTGAGGTAAAGTGCTGTCGCGCGTGTTTGAGCTCCGAGTCGCCTCTTCTTGGAGGAAGAGTGCATGTTCTCTGCAAGCACGTTCACTAATGAACATTTCTTGATGAAGCTGGCCTATCTTAGCGATAGCCTATATTTGATATATCTTAGCGATACATTTGAGTTAAATGTCCAGTTACAAGGCAAAGACAAGCACCTACCTCACCTAGCAAATAAGATTACTGCATTCACCAAAAAAACTTGAGCATGGGACAGGCGCCTCGATCGCGACAGTATTATGCCTTTGAGATTTCTGAGCGAAATCGCTGAAACGTCTGATTGGGAGGCACTCTTGTGATCCCATGTATTAAACAGTAGGCCTACATCACATCCCTGCAAAGTTTATTTCAAAAATATTTCCCAACCAGCAGTGCTCAGTATGACTGGATTATGGATCCATTTAATGCAGCATGTTTGGTATTTCATTGAATATATTGTACAATGCTGTAAAATGGCTTATGCTTCCTAATATGTTGCTGGAAAACAGAAATATGTGTGTTATGTATTTATTTATTATTATATCTGCAACACCAGCTGATTTTAACTCTGTTGAAGAGGATATATTTAGAACTGGTCATTATTTCAATAAATTTGACAATTTTAAGCTTGACCTACCACTTTCTTAGAGCAATGAGGGACAGGTGGGGCTCGAGAATGCCCCCTTGATCAAAGTGGGGAATGAAAGAAAAAGTTTGAGAACCACTGATCTAGTTTGTTAACTACCAGTCATGAGTTGGGTCACGATAGTCTGTCATTTTTAAAAAGTGGGTCCCCAGAAAAAAAGTTTGAGAAACACTGGGTTAGTGTAAACGAAAAAGGTATGCAAATGGAGAGGGTGAAATGTCTGTTTATGAAAATAGCCAGCCACGTGTAAACGTAGCCTTAGATGATTCTAAAAACAACTGAAATTATATGTACATAATTGGGGGAAAACACTGCAAAACCTCAGACAAGCTGTAAATGTTGCTTATTTTCTTTGTTTTATTGTGTATTTTTGTTGTATTAAAAGACTAACAGCCCAAAAGAGCATATTTACTTTTATGTATCCTATAATGTGATATAATATTTCACTTTTAGCCTATGTAACTTCTGTGTCATATGATAGTTTCCATTAGACATTCCTGTCTGTAACCTGTTATATTGTATTCTTCTTTGTGTGCATGATGCTTGGTAAGAGTGCATAGGACATTTAGGTATTGTGCCAGTGTCTGTCTCAAATAAATTACAGTTTCAATTGTTTACACACAAAATCTTTGCCCTTTACACAATTGTTTACACGTCACTCACCACACACCATAACCCCATACCAAATCAGCAAAACCATACAACCAGTTTTCAATTTCATAAAACACTTTTTGCAAAACACCACACACAATTCTCTACCTAACACAAAAATGTGTCAGGAAGTAACTTTCTCTCCTCACATGTGTATGCTTATTACTTTACTGAACACCATCCTATCATTACCTTAGTGTAGGCCTATTAGTGTTTATAATAGTTTGATTCGATTTGGGGACACCCACCTTGACGTTATCAGTAATTATGACCGCCGCGCAGCGAAGTCAGATTTTTTTTTTTTTTTCCGCATGTCCAAATTTCCGTCAAGGATTCCCGGGACACTGAAAGACCGGGGTAGACGACACTTGGTGGGCATGTAACCCCACATGGATAGCATGGAACCATCGTTTTTCGTTTTGATCTGTAGTCCCCCCGCTGGACTGCACCCCCCGAAAGGAGGGTAGGGCAGACACAGTTTTCTGTGAATATCTCGAGAACCGTAAGGTTTAGGAGGACCATTTCTTTTTTGTATGTTGATCTCAAGGGGCCATGTCAACCCATTCCATAACCACTCATTTCATGTATAGTGCCACCTAGTTAAACACAAAAAAGTAAAAATGAGGTGTTGTAATCGCAGGTATCTGTGACCTAACATAGTCAAAACTGCACGAAATTGGAAGTGTAGGATCATTATGACACCCTTTGAATGCTCGCCAAGTTTTGTGGAATTCCGTTCATGGGGGGCCACACAATAAATTAATTTATGTTACTATACACCAACTGGCCTGTAGGTGGCCGGAGACAGTTTTCTGTGAATATCTCGAGAACCGTAGGGCCTAGGAGGTCCACCTTTTTTTTGTATGTTGGTCTTAAGGGGGCATGTCAACCCGTCCCATTACCACTTATTTCATGTATAGCGCCACCTAGTTAAAAATTAAAAAGCAAAAAATGTGTTTGTGTTTTCATCACAATATCTCTGGCTGATATGGTCAAAACCGCACGAAATTGAAAGTGTAGGATCATTATGACACCCTCCGAATGCATGCCAAGTTTTGTGAACTTTCGTTCATGGGGGGCCTTACAATAAAATAATTTATGTGTACATTTAGTGACCGTACACCAACAAGGATTCCCGGGACACTGAAAGACCGGGGTACACGAAACTTGGTGGGCATGTAACCCCACATGGATAGCATGGAACCATCGTTTTTCGTTTTGATCTGTAGCCCCCCCGCTGTACTGGACCCCCCGAAAGGAGGGTAGGGCAGACACAGTTTTCTGTGAATATCTTGAGAACCGTAGGGCCATAGGATGCCTATGTTTCCCTCCAGGGGTCACGTTAACCCATTCCATGTGCACACATGTGCATAAACAGACACGCACACAAATACATTCACAGTAATCATACGTATGACACATACTCACACAGTAGACATATGTACGCATGCATGCACATGCACAAACACACATACGCAGGTAAACACACAAGCACGCACACACACACACACACATAAACATAAACATGTACATGCACACAATTCAAGAATTTCTCAGAATTATGAACAGGCAAGATGGGGGTGGGGTTGTATAAAATGAATTTTACATGTGAAATCTATAAACTAATCATGTTTTGGTACTTGTTGTCTAGCAGATACCAGTGAGAATTGAGTGTGGATAATGCAATTTAGTGAGACAGTTAGAATCATATAGGCCTTTCAGCGTGATTTATTTTTGTGGAAAAAATGTGCTGGACTGGGCGGCGGTCATATTTTGTACCGCTCGGCGGTACATCTAGTATTGAATATAGTGTGATCATCTTTTTTGGGCATCCTGGAGAAAGATGTTAGAGTGTTCAAGAGACAGAACCCCCGCAAAGTATAAGTAAGTATAAGTATATATACTCTTTTGGTATGCATTTATCCCAATCCTTGAATTACTGAAACACACTCAGCCCGGCGCAGTGAGCTGCCTGCAACAACAGCAGCGCTCAGGGAGCAGTGAGGGGTTAGGTGCCTTGCTCGAGGGCACTTCAGCCGTGCATACTGGTCGGGGTTTGAACCGGCAACCCTCCTGTTAAAAATCCGAAGCGCTAACCAGTAGGCCACGGCTTCATCGTGCCCCACCTACCATGTCTCTGTGCCCCACACTTTGAGAACCACTGATATAAAGAATAAAAACAGAGCAGTAAGAATAGTACGAAAAGCAGTAGGATATAGCTATGTGTAAGTAATTTACAGTATGTACATTTGTGAATAAATAAATAGAACAGATTTGAATATAAATATAGTGCAAGGCAGTTCAATGCAATGATAATGTATTAACAATATTGTAGTTGTAAGATTGAAGTATTATACATGAGGTAGATGAGCAGAACAGTGTTGACTGACTTTGTTAAGTGCAAGGGTGGGAGCTATTTTTGAGCATTCAACAGAGCGACTGCTTGGGGGAAGAAGCTGTCTTTGTATCGGCTGGTTTTGGCAAACAGTGCCCTGTATCGCCTACCAGAGGGAAGGAGGTTAAACAGTTTGTGACCAGGATGTGAGGGGTCTGCTGAGATTTTTGCTGCCCTTTTCCTGACCCTGGACCGGTACAGGACAAGTCCTGGATCCCATACAGGAAAATAACATATCCACATATATGCAGCTTAAACATATTCCATAATAAGCACATCTATGTTAAATAAATATATTTCCATGTATTTATCAATCACTTTCAAAATACGAGTAAATATTCAATATTGGCCACTTATATTTTCTTTTTTCTCTTATATTTCCTGCATATAATTAAATATATTCAGCATAGACTTTCATACAAGATATCCAAATAATAGGTTCCACATATACTTGCACATATACATTCTTGTACTATATATTTATATATTGTAGCCATCCAGGGCCGGAGTGGGTAATCGGGAGAATTCCCGGTGGGCCGCTTCACTTTTGGGCCGGTCGAGGGAAAAATATTGGCATTTGTCACGTTAATCTATCTTCTCTTAAAGTTAGATTAAACCCAATAGTAGGCCTAAATTACCTAAATTCCATAGCCTAAATAGGTTAGCAACACAAACTTAAGAGATGCAAGTGAGCAAATCAACTTGATTTCATTGAAAAACATTTCATAGCCAGTCAAGGCTCGTTGGTCTAGAGGTATGATTCTCGCTTTGGGTGCGAAAGATCCCGGGTTCAAGTCCCGGACGAGCCCTTTTGTGCTTCCTCACCAATTCTTTGTCGGCCTCACTGTCTAACGCGTTTCTCCTGTTGAGATTTAGCCTCAGTTGGATGTTTATTTTTTCCCCCTGAACCATCACATTGCGGCTCGTTGGTCTAGGGGTATGATTCTCGCTTTGGTTGCGAGAGGTCCCGGGTTCAAATCCCGGACGAGCCCGCAGGCGTTACAGGTGCATTTCATTGAAATGTGTTAATTTTCAACTCTCGTCAGTGATCTAGAAAATGATGTTGTTGTTTTTTCAGCTAAATTCATAGCCAGTCAAGGCTTGTTGGTCTAGGGGTATGAATCTCGCTTAGGGTGCGAGAGGTCCCGGGTTCAAATCCCGGACGAGACCTTTCCCACGCAACTTTCTGTCAGTATCATGTGTTTGTGTCAGCACTGTCTCTCCTTTGCTGTACAGCATGTAGCCGGCAGCTTTTCTGCAACTCAACACCACCCGACCTGCCTTTCCTTTCATTTAAATATTGCTGCACAAAACGCTCGACAAAAGCTTTTGCGCAGCGTGGCTCGTTGGTCTAGGGGTATGATTCTCGCTTAGGGTGCGAGAGGTCCCGGGTTCAAATCCCGGACCAGCCCTTTTGTGCTTCCTCACCAATTCTTTGTCGGCCTCACTGTCTAACGCGTTTCTCCTGTGGAGATTTAGCCTCAGTTGGATGTTTATTTTTTCCCCCTGAGCCATCACATTGCGGCTCGTTGGTCTAGGGGTATGATTCTCGCTTTGGGTGCGAGAGGTCCCGGGTTCAAATCCCGGACGAGCCCGCAGGCGTTACACGTGCATTTCATTGAAATGTGTTAATTTTCAACTCTCGTCAGTGATCTAGAAAATGATGTTGTTGTTTTTTCAGCTAAATTCATAGCCAGTCAAGGCTTGTTGGTCTAGGGTATGATTCTCGCTTAGGGTGCGAGAGGTCCCGGGTTCAAATCCCAGACAAGTCCTTCCCCACGCAACTATTTGTCATTATCAGGTGCTTGTGTCAGCACTGTCTTACCTTTGCTGTACAGCATATAGCCGGCAGCTTTTCTGCAACTAAACAACACCTCACCTCCCTTTCCTTTCAGCTAAATATTGCTGCACAGAAGGCTCGACATAAGCGTTTGAGCAGAGTGGCTCGTTGGTCTAGGGGTATGATTCTCGCTTAGGGTGCGAGAGGTCCCGGGTTCAAATCCCGGACGAGACCTTTCCCACGCAACTCTCTGTCAGTATGATGTGTTTGTGTCAGCACTGTCTCTCCTTTGCTGTACAGCATGTAGCCGGCAGATTTTCTGCAACTCAACACCACCCGACCTGCCTTTCCTTTCAGTTAAATATTGCTGCACAAAACGCTCGACAAAAGCTTTTGCGCAGTGTGGCTCGTTGGTCTAGGGGTATGATTCTCGCTTAGGGTGCGAGAGGTCCCGGGTTCAAATCCCGGACGAGCCCTCTGTTCTGTGAAACTCTGCAACTTTTGCTGCTAGCTGCCACCGGTGAACTGCTGCAGTTCGTTACCCAGGACTTACTTTAGGAAATGTTGATGCGCAGTGGAACCAAGCTGAAAGATTGGTCTTACCTGCAGACCACTCTAAATATTTGTTGTGAAGAAAGGCACTGAATAAAAGGTACCCTTGCCCCAGGCTCGTTCGTCTAGGGGTATGATTCTCGCTTCGGGTGCGAGAGGTCCCGGGTTCAACTCCCCGACGAGCCCTTCTTTCCAAAACAAACGCCAGACTTTACTGCAAGAATCGACGCTAACGAAACAAACAAAGACGAAACTCTTTTGTTAGCATTGAAGGAAAAGAGCCAATTTTGGACCAGATTTTTTACTTGCTCAGGCCTGCAAGGGGTCCTGACAAAACAAGACCCAGGGGAGCACTCAGCGGCTCGTTGGTCTAGGGGTATGATTCTCGCTTTGGGTGCGAGAGGTCCCGGGTTCA
This sequence comes from Alosa sapidissima, assembly GCF_018492685.1. Classification (NCBI taxonomy): domain Eukaryota; kingdom Metazoa; phylum Chordata; class Actinopteri; order Clupeiformes; family Clupeidae; genus Alosa; species Alosa sapidissima. The sequence continues at coordinate 29,010,358 of NC_055964.1, read as the reverse complement.
AATCCCGGACGAGCCCTTTTGTGCTTCCTCACCAATTCTTTGTCGGCCTCACTGTCTAACGCGTTTCTGCTGTGGAGATTTAGCCTCAGCTGGATGTATATTTTTTCCCCCTGAGCCATCACATTGCGGCTCGTTGGTCTAGGGGTATGATTCTCGCTTTGGGTGCGAGAGGTCCCGGTTTCAAATCCCGGACGAGCCCGCAGGCGTTACACGTGCATTTCATTGAAATGTGTTAATTTTCAACTCTCGTCAGTGATCTAGAAAATGATGTTGTTGTTTTTTCAGCTAAATTCATAGCCAGTCAAGGCTTGTTGGTCTAGGGTATGATTCTCGCTTAGGGTGCGAGAGGTCCCGGGTTCAAATCCCAGACAAGTCCTTCCCCACGCAACTATTTGTCATTATCAGGTGCTTGTGTCAGCACTGTCTTACCTTTGCTGTACAGCATATAGCCGGCAGCTTTTCTGCAACTAAACAACACCACACCTCCCTTTCCTTTCAGCTAAATATTGCTTCACAGAAGGCTCGATATAAGCGTTTGAGCAGCGTGGCTTGTTGGTCTAGGGGTATGATTCTCGCTTAGGGTGCGAGAGGTCCCGGTTTCAAATCCCGGACGACACCTTTCCCACGCATCTTTCTGTCAGTATGATGTGTTTTTTGTCAGCACCGTCTCTCCTTTGCTGTACAGCATGTAGCCGGCAGCTTTTCTGCAACTCAACACCACCCGACCTGCCTTTCCTTTCAGTTAAATATTGCTGCACAAAATGCTCGACAAAAGCTTTTGCGCTGCGTGGCTCGTTGGTCTAGGGGTATGATTCTCGCTTAGGGTGCGAGAGGTCCCGGGTTCAAATCCCGGACGAGCCCTCTGTTCTGTGAAACTCTGCAACTTTTGCTGCTAGCTGCCACCGGTGAACTGCTGCAGTTCGTTACCCAGGACTTACTTTAGGAAATGTTGATGCGCAGTGGAACCAAGCTGAAAGATGGGTCTTACCTGCAGACCACTCTAAATATTTGTTGTGAAGAAAGGCACTGAATAAAAGGTACCCTTGCCCCAGGCTCGTTCGTCTAGGGGTATGATTCTCGCTTCGGGTGCGAGAGGTCCCGGGTTCAACTCCCGGACGAGCCCTTCTTTCCAAAACAAACGCCAGACTTTACTGCAAGAATCGACGCTAACGAAACAAACAAAGACGAAACTCTTTTGTTAGCATTGAAGGAAAAGAGCCAATTTTGGACCAGATTTTTTACTTGCTCAGGCCTGCAAGGGGTCCTGACAAAACAAGACCCAGGGGAGCACTCAGCGGCTCGTTGGTCTAGGGGTATGATTCTCGCTTTGGGTGCGAGAGGTCCCGGGTTCAAATCCCGGACGAGCCCGCAGGCGTTACAGGTGCATTTCATTGAAATGTGTTAATTTTCAACTCTCGTCAGTGATCTAGAAAATTATGTTGTTGTTTTTTCAGCTAAATTCATAGCCAGTCAAGGCTTGTTGGTCTAGGGTATGATTCTCGCTTAGGGTGCGAGAGGTCCCGGGTTCAAATCCCAGACAAGTCCTTCCCCACGCAACTATTTGTCATTATCAGGTGCTTGTGTCAGCACCGTCTCTCCTTTGCTGTACAGCATGTAGCCGGCAGCTTTTCTGCAACTCAACACCACCCGACCTGCCTTTCCTTTCAGTTAAATATTGCTGCACAAAACGCTCGACAAAAGCTTTTGCGCAGCGTGGCTCGTTGGTCTAGGGGTATGATTCTCGCTTAGGGTGCGAGAGGTCCCGGGTTCAAATCCCGGACGAGCCCTCTGTTCTGTGAAACTCTGCAACTTTTGCTGCTAGCTGCCACCGGTGAACTGCTGCAGTTCGTTACCCAGGACTTACTTTAGGAAGTGTTGATGCGCAGTGGAACCAAGCTGAAAGATTGGTCTTACCTGCAGACCACTCTAAATATTTGTTGTGAAGAAAGTCACTGAATAAAAGGTACACTTGCCCCAGGCTCGTTGGTCTAGGGTTATGATTCTCGCTTAGGGTGCGAGAGGTCCCGGGTTCAAATCCCGGACGAGCCCTCTGTTCTGTGAAACTCTGCAACTTTTGCTGCTAGCTGCCACCGGTGAACTGCTGCAGTTCGTTACCCAGGACTTACTTTAGGAAGTGTTGATGCGCAGTGGAACCAAGCTGAAAGATTGGTCTTACCTGCAGACCACTCTAAATATTTGTTGTGAAGAAAGGCACTGAATAAAAGGTACCCTTGCCCCAGGCTCGTTGGTCTAGGGGTATGATTCTCGCTTCGGGTGCGAGAGGTCCCGGGTTCAACGCCCTTCTTTCCGAAACAAACGCCAGACTTTACTGCAAGAATCGACGCTAACGAAACAAACAAAGACGAAACTCTTTTGTTAGCATTGAAGGAAAAGAGCCAATTTTGGACCAGATTTTTTACTTGCTCAGGCCTGCAAGGGGTCCTGACAAAACAAGACCCAGGGGAGCACTCAGCGGCTCGTTGGTCTAGGGGTATGATTCTCGCTTTGGGTACGAGAGGTCCCGGGTTCAAATCCCGGACGATCCCTTTTGTGCTTCCTCACCAATTCTTTGTCGGCCTCACTGTCTAACGCGTTTCTGCTGTGGAGATTTAGCCTCAGTTGGATGTATATTTTTTCCCCCTGAGCCATCACATTGCGGCTCGTTGGTCTAGGGGTATGATTCTCGCTTTGGGTGCGAGAGGTCCCGGGTTCAAATCCCGGACGAGCCCGCAGGCGTTACAGGTGCATTTCATTGAAATGTGTTAATTTTCAACTCTCGTCAGTGATCTAGAAAATTATGTTGTTGTTTTTTCAGCTAAATTCATAGCCAGTCAAGGCTTGTTGGTCTAGGGTATGATTCTCGCTTAGGGTGCGAGAGGTCCCGGGTTCAAATCCCAGACAAGTCCTTCCCCACGCAACTATTTGTCATTATCAGGTGCTTGTGTCAGCACTGTCTTACCTTTGCTGTACAGCATATAGCCGGCAGCTTTTCTGCAACTAAACAACACCACACCTCCCTTTCCTTTCAGCTAAATATTGCTTCACAGAAGGCTCGATATAAGCGTTTGAGCAGCGTGGCTCGTTGGTCTAGGGGTATGATTCTCGCTTAGGGTGCGAGAGGTCCCGGTTTCAAATCCCGGACGACACCTTTCCCACGCATCTTTCTGTCAGTATGATGTGTTTTTTGTCAGCACCGTCTCTCCTTTGCTGTACAGCATGTAGCCGGCAGCTTTTCTGCAACTCAACACCACCCGACCTGCCTTTCCTTTCAGTTAAATATTGCTGCACAAAATGCTCGACAAAAGCTTTTGCCCTGCGTGGCTCGTTGGTCTAGGGGTATGATTCTCGCTTAGGGTGCGAGAGGTCCCGGGTTCAAATCCCGGACGAGCCCTCTGTTCTGTGAAACTCTGCAACTTTTGCTGCTAGCTGCCACCGGTGAACTGCTGCAGTTCGTTACCCAGGACTTACTTTAGGAAATGTTGATGCGCAGTGGAACCAAGCTGAAAGATTGGTCTTACCTGCAGACCACTCTAAATATTTGTTGTGAAGAAAGGCACTGAATAAAAGGTACCCTTGCCCCAGGCTCGTTCGTCTAGGGGTATGATTCTCGCTTCGGGTGCGAGAGGTCCCGGGTTCAACTCCCGGACGAGCCCTTCTTTCCAAAACAAACGCCAGACTTTACTGCAAGAATCGACGCTAACGAAACAAACAAAGACGAAACTCTTTTGTTAGCATTGAAGGAAAAGAGCCAATTTTGGACCAGATTTTTTACTTGCTCAGGCCTGCAAGGGGTCCTGACAAAACAAGACCCAGGGGAGCACTCAGCGGCTCGTTGGTCTAGGGGTATGATTCTCGCTTTGGGTGCGAGAGGTCCCGGGTTCAAATCCCGGACGAGCCCTTTTGTGCTTCCTCACCAATTCTTTGTCGGCCTCACTGTCTAACGCGTTTCTGCTGTGGAGATTTAGCCTCAGTTGGATGTATATTTTTTCCCCCTGAGCCATCACATTGCGGCTCGTTGGTCTAGGGGTATGATTCTCGCTTTGGGTGCGAGAGGTCCCGGGTTCAAATCCCGGACGAGCCCGCAGGCGTTACAGGTGCATTTCATTGAAATGTGTTAATTTTCAACTCTCGTCAGTGATCTAGAAAATTATGTTGTTGTTTTTTCAGCTAAATTCATAGCCAGTCAAGGCTTGTTGGTCTAGGGTATGATTCTCGCTTAGGGTGCGAGAGGTCCCGGGTTCAAATCCCAGACAAGTCCTTCCCCACGCAACTATTTGTCATTATCAGGTGCTTGTGTCAGCACTGTCTTACCTTTGCTGTACAGCATATAGCCGGCAGCTTTTCTGCAACTAAACAACACCACACCTCCCTTTCCTTTCAGCTAAATATTGCTGCACAGAAGGCTCGACATAAGCGTTTGAGCAGAGTGGCTCGTTGGTCTAGGGGTATGATTCTCGCTTAGCGTGCGAGAGGACCGGGGTTCAAATCCCGGACGAGACCTTTCCCACGCAACTTTCTGTCAGTATGATGTGTTTGTGTCAGCACCGTCTCTCCTTTGCTGTACAGCATGTAGCCGGCAGCTTTTCTGCAACTCAACACCACCCGACCTGCCTTTCCTTTCAGTTAAATATTGCTGCACAAAACGCTCGACAAAAGCTTTTGCGCAGCGTGGCTCGTTCGTCTAGGGGTATGATTCTCGCTTAGGGTGCGAGAGGTCCCGGGTTCAAATCCCGGACGAGCCCTCTGTTCTGTGAAACTCTGCAACTTTTGCTGCTAGCTGCCACCGGTGAACTGCTGCAGTTCGTTACCCAGGACTTACTTTAGGAAGTGTTGATGCGCAGTGGAACCAAGCTGAAAGATTGGTCTTACCTGCAGACCACTCTAAATATTTGTTGTGAAGAAAGTCACTGAATAAAAGGTACACTTGCCCCAGGCTCGTTGGTCTAGGGTTATGATTCTCGCTTAGGGTGCGAGAGGTCCCGGGTTCAAATCCCGGACGAGCCCTCTGTTCTGTGAAACTCTGCAACTTTTGCTGCTAGCTGCCACCGGTGAACTGCTGCAGTTCGTTACCCAGGACTTACTTTAGGAAGTGTTGATGCGCAGTGGAACCAAGCTGAAAGATTGGTCTTACCTGCAGACCACTCTAAATATTTGTTGTGAAGAAAGGCACTGAATAAAAGGTTCCCTTGCCCCAGGCTCGTTGGTCTAGGGGTATGATTCTCGCTTCGGGTGCGAGAGGTCCCGGGTTCAACGCCCTTCTTTCCGAAACAAACGCCAGACTTTACTGCAAGAATCGACGCTAACGAAACAAACAAAGACGAAACTCTTTTGTTAGCATTGAAGGAAAAGAGCCAATTTTGGACCAGATTTTTTACTTGCTCAGGCCTGCAAGGGGTCCTGACAAAACAAGACCCAGGGGAGCACTCAGCGGCTCGTTGGTCTAGGGGTATGATTCTCGCTTTGGGTACGAGAGGTCCCGGGTTCAAATCCCGGACGATCCCTTTTGTGCTTCCTCACCAATTCTTTGTCGGCCTCACTGTCTAACGCGTTTCTGCTGTGGAGATTTAGCCTCAGTTGGATGTATATTTTTTCCCCCTGAGCCATCACATTGCGGCTCGTTGGTCTAGGGGTATGATTCTCGCTTTGGGTGCGAGAGGTCCCGGGTTCAAATCCCGGACGAGCCCGCAGGCGTTACAGGTGCATTTCATTGAAATGTGTTAATTTTCAACTCTCGTCAGTGATCTAGAAAATTATGTTGTTGTTTTTTCAGCTAAATTCATAGCCAGTCAAGGCTTGTTGGTCTAGGGTATGATTCTCGCTTAGGGTGCGAGAGGTCCCGGGTTCAAATCCCAGACAAGTCCTTCCCCACGCAACTATTTGTCATTATCAGGTGCTTGTGTCAGCACTGTCTTACCTTTGCTGTACAGCATATAGCCGGCAGCTTTTCTGCAACTAAACAACACCACACCTCCCTTTCCTTTCAGCTAAATATTGCTTCACAGAAGGCTCGATATAAGCGTTTGAGCAGCGTGGCTCGTTGGTCTAGGGGTATGATTCTCGCTTAGGGTGCGAGAGGTCCCGGTTTCAAATCCCGGACGACACCTTTCCCACGCATCTTTCTGTCAGTATGATGTGTTTTTTGTCAGCACCGTCTCTCCTTTGCTGTACAGCATGTAGCCGGCAGCTTTTCTGCAACTCAACACCACCCGACCTGCCTTTCCTTTCAGTTAAATATTGCTGCAAAAAATGCTCGACAAAAGCTTTTGCCCTGCGTGGCTCGTTGGTCTAGGGGTATGATTCTCGCTTAGGGTGCGAGAGGTCCCGGGTTCAAATCCCGGACGAGCCCTCTGTTCTGTGAAACTCTGCAACTTTTGCTGCTAGCTGCCACCGGTGAACTGCTGCAGTTCGTTACCCAGGACTTACTTTAGGAAATGTTGATGCGCAGTGGAACCAAGCTGAAAGATTGGTCTTACCTGCAGACCACTCTAAATATTTGTTGTGAAGAAAGGCACTGAATAAAAGGTACCCTTGCCCCAGGCTCGTTCGTCTAGGGGTATGATTCTCGCTTCGGGTGCGAGAGGTCCCGGGTTCAACTCCCGGACGAGCCCTTCTTTCCAAAACAAACGCCAGACTTTACTGCAAGAATCGACGCTAACGAAACAAACAAAGACGAAACTCTTTTGTTAGCATTGAAGGAAAAGAGCCAATTTTGGACCAGATTTTTTACTTGCTCAGGCCTGCAAGGGGTCCTGACAAAACAAGACCCAGGGGAGCACTCAGCGGCTCGTTGGTCTAGGGGTATGATTCTCGCTTTGGGTGCGAGAGGTCCCGGGTTCAAATCCCGGACGAGCCCTTTTGTGCTTCCTCACCAATTCTTTGTCGGCCTCACTGTCTAACGCGTTTCTGCTGTGGAGATTTAGCCTCAGTTGGATGTATATTTTTTCCCCCTGAGCCATCACATTGCGGCTCGTTGGTCTAGGGGTATGATTCTCGCTTTGGGTGCGAGAGGTCCCGGGTTCAAATCCCGGACGAGCCCGCAGGCGTTACAGGTGCATTTCATTGAAATGTGTTAATTTTCAACTCTCGTCAGTGATCTAGAAAATTATGTTGTTGTTTTTTCAGCTAAATTCATAGCCAGTCAAGGCTTGTTGGTCTAGGGTATGATTCTCGCTTAGGGTGCGAGAGGTCCCGGGTTCAAATCCCAGACAAGTCCTTCCCCACGCAACTATTTGTCATTATCAGGTGCTTGTGTCAGCACTGTCTTACCTTTGCTGTACAGCATATAGCCGGCAGCTTTTCTGCAACTAAACAACACCACACCTCCCTTTCCTTTCAGCTAAATATTGCTGCACAGAAGGCTCGACATAAGCGTTTGAGCAGAGTGGCTCGTTGGTCTAGGGGTATGATTCTCGCTTAGCGTGCGAGAGGACCGGGGTTCAAATCCCGGACGAGACCTTTCCCACGCAACTTTCTGTCAGTATGATGTGTTTGTGTCAGCACCGTCTCTCCTTTGCTGTACAGCATGTAGCCGGCAGCTTTTCTGCAACTCAACACCACCCGACCTGCCTTTCCTTTCAGTTAAATATTGCTGCACAAAACGCTCGACAAAAGCTTTTGCGCAGCGTGGCTCGTTGGTCTAGGGGTATGATTCTCGCTTAGGGTGCGAGAGGTCCCGGGTTCAAATCCCGGACGAGCCCTCTGTTCTGTGAAACTCTGCAACTTTTGCTGCTAGCTGCCACCGGTGAACTGCTGCAGTTCGTTACCCAGGACTTACTTTAGGAAGTGTTGATGCGCAGTGGAACCAAGCTGAAAGATTGGTCTTACCTGCAGACCACTCTAAATATTTGTTGTGAAGAAAGTCACTGAATAAAAGGTACACTTGCCCCAGGCTCGTTGGTCTAGGGTTATGATTCTCGCTTAGGGTGCGAGAGGTCCCGGGTTCAAATCCCGGACGAGCCCTCTGTTCTGTGAAACTCTGCAACTTTTGCTGCTAGCTGCCACCGGTGAACTGCTGCAGTTCGTTACCCAGGACTTACTTTAGGAAGTGTTGATGCGCAGTGGAACCAAGCTGAAAGATTGGTCTTACCTGCAGACCACTCTAAATATTTGTTGTGAAGAAAGGCACTGAATAAAAGGTACCCTTGCCCCAGGCTCGTTGGTCTAGGGGTATGATTCTCGCTTCGGGTGCGAGAGGTCCCGGGTTCAACGCCCTTCTTTCCGAAACAAACGCCAGACTTTACTGCAAGAATCGACGCTAACGAAACAAACAAAGACGAAACTCTTTTGTTAGCATTGAAGGAAAAGAGCCAATTTTGGACCAGATTTTTTACTTGCTCAGGCCTGCAAGGGGTCCTGACAAAACAAGACCCAGGGGAGCACTCAGCGGCTCGTTGGTCTAGGGGTATGATTCTCGCTTTGGGTACGAGAGGTCCCGGGTTCAAATCCCGGACGATCCCTTTTGTGCTTCCTCACCAATTCTTTGTCGGCCTCACTGTCTATCGCGTTTCTGCTGTGGAGATTTAGCCTCAGTTGGATGTATATTTTTTCCCCCTGAGCCATCACATTGCGGCTCGTTGGTCTAGGGGTATGATTCTCGCTTTGGGTGCGAGAGGTCCCGGGTTCAAATCCCGGACGAGCCCGCAGGCGTTACAGGTGCATTTCATTGAAATGTGTTAATTTTCAACTCTCGTCAGTGATCTAGAAAATTATGTTGTTGTTTTTTCAGCTAAATTCATAGCCAGTCAAGGCTTGTTGGTCTAGGGTATGATTCTCGCTTAGGGTGCGAGAGGTCCCGGGTTCAAATCCCAGACAAGTCCTTCCCCACGCAACTATTTGTCATTATCAGGTGCTTGTGTCAGCACTGTCTTACCTTTGCTGTACAGCATATAGCCGGCAGCTTTTCTGCAACTAAACAACACCACACCTCCCTTTCCTTTCAGCTAAATATTGCTTCACAGAAGGCTCGATATAAGCGTTTGAGCAGCGTGGCTCGTTGGTCTAGGGGTATGATTCTCGCTTAGGGTGCGAGAGGTCCCGGTTTCAAATCCCGGACGACACCTTTCCCACGCATCTTTCTGTCAGTATGATGTGTTTTTTGTCAGCACCGTCTCTCCTTTGCTGTACAGCATGTAGCCGGCAGCTTTTCTGCAACTCAACACCACCCGACCTGCCTTTCCTTTCAGTTAAATATTGCTGCACAAAATGCTCGACAAAAGCTTTTGCCCTGCGTGGCTCGTTGGTCTAGGGGTATGATTCTCGCTTAGGGTGCGAGAGGTCCCGGGTTCAAATCCCGGACGAGCCCTCTGTTCTGTGAAACTCTGCAACTTTTGCTGCTAGCTGCCACCGGTGAACTGCTGCAGTTCGTTACCCAGGACTTACTTTAGGAAATGTTGATGCGCAGTGGAACCAAGCTGAAAGATTGGTCTTACCTGCAGACCACTCTAAATATTTGTTGTGAAGAAAGGCACTGAATAAAAGGTACCCTTGCCCCAGGCTCGTTCGTCTAGGGGTATGATTCTCGCTTCGGGTGCGAGAGGTCCCGGGTTCAACTCTCGGACGAGCCCTTCTTTCCAAAACAAACGCCAGACTTTACTGCAAGAATCGACGCTAACGAAACAAACAAAGACGAAACTCTTTTGTTAGCATTGAAGGAAAAGAGCCAATTTTGGACCAGATTTTTTACTTGCTCAGGCCTGCAAGGGGTCCTGACAAAACAAGACCCAGGGGAGCACTCAGCGGCTCGTTGGTCTAGGGGTATGATTCTCGCTTTGGGTGCGAGAGGTCCCGGGTTCAAATCCCGGACGAGCCCTTTTGTGCTTCCTCACCAATTCTTTGTCGGCCTCACTGTCTAACGCATTTCTGCTGTGGAGATTTAGCCTCAGTTGGATGTATATTTTTTCCCCCTGAGCCATCACATTGCGGCTCGTTGGTCTAGGGGTATGATTCTCGCTTTGGGTGCGAGAGGTCCCGGGTTCAAATCCCGGACGAGCCCGCAGGCGTTACAGGTGCATTTCATTGAAATGTGTTAATTTTCAACTCTCGTCAGTGATCTAGAAAATTATGTTGTTGTTTTTTCAGCTAAATTCATAGCCAGTCAAGGCTTGTTGGTCTAGGGTATGATTCTCGCTTAGGGTGCGAGAGGTCCCGGGTTCAAATCCCAGACAAGTCCTTCCCCACGCAACTATTTGTCATTATCAGGTGCTTGTGTCAGCACTGTCTTACCTTTGCTGTACAGCATATAGCCGGCAGCTTTTCTGCAACTAAACAACACCACACCTCCCTTTCCTTTCAGCTAAATATTGCTGCACAGAAGGCTCGACATAAGCGTTTGAGCAGAGTGTCTCGTTGGTCTAGGGGTATGATTCTCGCTTAGCGTGCGAGAGGACCGGGGTTCAAATCCCGGACGAGACCTTTCCCACGCAACTTTCTGTCAGTATGATGTGTTTGTGTCAGCACCGTCTCTCCTTTGCTGTACAGCATGTAGCCGGCAGCTTTTCTGCAACTCAACACCACCCGACCTGCCTTTCCTTTCAGTTAAATATTGCTGCACAAAACGCTCGACAAAAGCTTTTGCGCAGCGTGGCTCGTTGGTCTAGGGGTATGATTCTCGCTTAGGGTGCGAGAGGTCCCGGGTTCAAATCCCGGACGAGCCCTCTGTTCTGTGAAACTCTGCAACTTTTGCTACTAGCTGCCACCGGTGAACTGCTGCAGTTCGTTACCCAGGACTTACTTTAGGAAGTGTTGATGCGCAGTGGAACCAAGCTCAAAGATTGGTCTTACCTGCAGACCACTCTAAATATTTGTTGTGAAGAAAGTCACTGAATAAAAGGTACACTTGCCCCAGGCTCGTTGGTCTAGGGTTATGATTCTCGCTTAGGGTGCGAGAGGTCCCGGGTTCAAATCCCGGACGAGCCCTCTGTTCTGTGAAACTCTGCAACTTTTGCTGCTAGCTGCCACCGGTGAACTGCTGCAGTTCGTTACCCAGGACTTACTTTAGGAAGTGTTGATGCGCAGTGGAACCAAGCTGAAAGATTGGTCTTACCTGCAGACCACTCTAAATATTTGTTGTGAAGAAAGGCACTGAATAAAAGGTACCCTTGCCCCAGGCTCGTTGGTCTAGGGGTATGATTCTCGCTTCGGGTGCGAGAGGTCCCGGGTTCAACGCCCTTCTTTCCGAAACAAACGCCAGACTTTACTGCAAGAATCGACGCTAACGAAACAAACAAAGACGAAACTCTTTTGTTAGCATTGAAGGAAAAGAGCCAATTTTGGACCAGATTTTTTACTTGCTCAGGCCTGCAAGGGGTCCTGACAAAACAAGACCCAGGGGAGCACTCAGCGGCTCGTTGGTCTAGGGGTATGATTCTCGCTTTGGGTACGAGAGGTCCCGGGTTCAAATCCCGGACGATCCCTTTTGTGCTTCCTCACCAATTCTTTGTCGGCCTCACTGTCTAACGCGTTTCTGCTGTGGAGATTTAGCCTCAGTTGGATGTATATTTTTTCCCCCTGAGCCATCACATTGCGGCTCGTTGGTCTAGGGGTATGATTCTCGCTTTGGGTGCGAGAGGTCCCGGGTTCAAATCCCGGACGAGCCCGCAGGCGTTACAGGTGCATTTCATTGAAATGTGTTAATTTTCAACTCTCGTCAGTGATCTAGAAAATTATGTTGTTGTTTTTTCAGCTAAATTCATAGCCAGTCAAGGCTTGTTGGTCTAGGGTATGATTCTCGCTTAGGGTGCGAGAGGTCCCGGGTTCAAATCCCAGACAAGTCCTTCCCCACGCAACTATTTGTCATTATCAGGTGCTTGTGTCAGCACTGTCTTACCTTTGCTGTACAGCATATAGCCGGCAGCTTTTCTGCAACTAAACAACACCACACCTCCCTTTCCTTTCAGCTAAATATTGCTGCACAGAAGGCTCGACATAAGCGTTTGAGCAGTGTGGCTCGTTGGTCTAGGGGTATGATTCTCGCTTAGGGTGCGAGAGGTCCAGGGTTCAAGTCCCGGACGAGACCTTTCCCACGCAACTTTCTGGCAGTATGATGTGTTTGTGTCAGCTCCGTCTCTCCTTTGCTGTACAGCATGTAGCCGGCAGCTTTTCTGCAACTCAACACCACCCGACCTGCCTTTCCTTTCAGTTAAATATTGCTGCACAAAACGCTCGACAAAAGCTTTTGCGCAGCGTGGCTCGTTGGTCTAGGGGTATGATTCTCGCTTAGGGTGCGAGAGGTCTCGGGTTCAAATCCCGGACGAGCCCTCTGTTCTGTGAAACTCTGCAACTTTTGCTGCTAGCTGCCACCGGTGAACTGCTGCAGTTCGTTACCCAGGACTTACTTTAGGAAATGTTGATGCGCAGTGGAACCAAGCTGAAAGATTGGTCTTACCTGCAGACCACTCTAAATATTTGTTGTGAAGAAAGGCACTGAATAAAAGGTACCCTTGCCCCAGGCTCGTTCGTCTAGGGGTATGATTCTCGCTTCGGGTGCGAGAGGTCCCGGGTTCAACTCCCGGACGAGCCCTTCTTTCCAAAACAAACGCCAGACTTTACTGCAAGAATCGACGCTAACGAAACAAACAAAGACGAAACTCTTTTGTTAGCATTGAAGGAAAAGAGCCAATTTTGGACCAGATTTTTTACTTGCTCAGGCCTGCAAGGGGTCCTGACAAAACAAGACCCAGGGGAGCACTCAGCGGCTCGTTGGTCTAGGGGTATGATTCTCGCTTTGGGTGCGAGAGGTCCCGGGTTCAAATCCCGGACGAGCCCTTTTGTGCTTCCTCACCAATTCTTTGTCGGCCTCACTGTCTAACGCGTTTCTGCTGTGGAGATTTAGCCTCAGTTGGATGTATATTTTTTCCCCCTGAGCCATCACATTGCGGCTCGTTGGTCTAGGGGTATGATTCTCGCTTTGGGTGCGAGAGGTCCCGGGTTCAAATCCCGGACGAGCCCGCAGGCGTTACAGGTGCATTTCATTGAAATGTGTTAATTTTCAACTCTCGTCAGTGATCTAGAAAATTATGTTGTTGTTTTTTCAGCTAAATTCATAGCCAGTCAAGGCTTGTTGGTCTAGGGTATGATTCTCGCTTAGGGTGCGAGAGGTCCCGGGTTCAAATCCCAGACAAGTCCTTCCCCACGCAACTATTTGTCATTATCAGGTGCTTGTGTCAGCACTGTCTTACCTTTGCTGTACAGCATATAGCCGGCAGCTTTTCTGCAACTAAACAACACCACACCTCCCTTTCCTTTCAGCTAAATATTGCTGCACAGAAGGCTCGACATAAGCGTTTGAGCAGAGTGGCTCGTTGGTCTAGGGGTATGATTCTCGCTTAGCGTGCGAGAGGACCGGGGTTCAAATCCCGGACGAGACCTTTCCCACGCAACTTTCTGTCAGTATGATGTGTTTGTGTCAGCACCGTCTCTCCTTTGCTGTACAGCATGTAGCCGGCAGCTTTTCTGCAACTCAACACCACCCGACCTGCCTTTCCTTTCAGTTAAATATTGCTGCACAATACGCTCGACAAAAGCTTTTGCGCAGCGTGGCTCGTTGGTCTAGGGGTATGATTCTCGCTTAGGGTGCGAGAGGTCCCGGGTTCAAATCCCGGACGAGCCCTCTGTTCTGTGAAACTCTGCAACTTTTGCTGCTAGCTGCCACCGGTGAACTGCTGCAGTTCGTTACCCAGGACTTACTTTAGGAAGTGTTGATGCGCAGTGGAACCAAGCTGAAAGATTGGTCTTACCTGCAGACCACTCTAAATATTTGTTGTGAAGAAAGTCACTGAATAAAAGGTACACTTGCCCCAGGCTCGTTGGTCTAGGGTTATGATTCTCGCTTAGGGTGCGAGAGGTCCCGGGTTCAAATCCCGGACGAGCCCTCTGTTCTGTGAAACTCTGCAACTTTTGCTGCTAGCTGCCACCGGTGAACTGCTGCAGTTCGTTACCCAGGACTTACTTTAGGAAGTGTTGATGCGCAGTGGAACCAAGCTGAAAGATTGGTCTTACCTGCAGACCACTCTAAATATTTGTTGTGAAGAAAGGCACTGAATAAAAGGTACCCTTGCCCCAGGCTCGTTGGTCTAGGGGTATGATTCTCGCTTCGGGTGCGAGAGGTCCCGGGTTCAACGCCCTTCTTTCCGAAACAAACGCCAGACTTTACTGCAAGAATCGACGCTAACGAAACAAACAAAGACGAAACTCTTTTGTTAGCATTGAAGGAAAAGAGCCAATTTTGGACCAGATTTTTTACTTGCTCAGGCCTGCAAGGGGTCCTGACAAAACAAGACCCAGGGGAGCACTCAGCGGCTCGTTGGTCTAGGGGTATGATTCTCGCTTTGGGTACGAGAGGTCCCGGGTTCAAATCCCGGACGATCCCTTTTGTGCTTCCTCACCAATTCTTTGTCGGCCTCACTGTCTATCGCGTTTCTGCTGTGGAGATTTAGCCTCAGTTGGATGTATATTTTTTCCCCCTGAGCCATCACATTGCGGCTCGTTGGTCTAGGGGTATGATTCTCGCTTTGGGTGCGAGAGGTCCCGGGTTCAAATCCCGGACGAGCCCGCAGGCGTTACAGGTGCATTTCATTGAAATGTGTTAATTTTCAACTCTCGTCAGTGATCTAGAAAATGATGTTGTTGTTTTTTCAGCTAAATTCATAGCCAGTCAGGGCTTGTTGGTCTAGGGTATGATTCTCGCTTAGGATGCGAGAGGTCCTGGGTTCAAATCCCAGACAAGTCCTTCCCCACGCAACTATTTGTCATTATCAGGTGCTTGTGTCAGCACTGTCTTACCTTTGCTGTACAGCATATAGCCGGCAGCTTTTCTGCAACTAAACAACACCACACCTCCCTTTCCTTTCAGCTAAATATTGCTGCACAGAAGGCTCGACATAAGCGTTTGAGCAGCGTGGCTCGTTGGTCTAGGGGTATGATTCTCGCTTAGGGTGCGAGAGGTCCCGGGTTCAAATCCCGGACGAGACCTTTCCCATGCAACTTTCTGTCAGTATCATGTGTTTGTGTCAGCACTGTCTCTTCTTTGCTGTACAGCATGTAGCCGGCAGCTTTTTTGCAACTCAACACCACCCGACCTGCCTTTCCTTTCAGTTAAATATTGCTGCACAAAACGCTCGACAAAAGCTTTCGCGCAGCGTGGCTTTTTGGTCTAGGGGTATGATTCTCGCTTAGGGTGCGAGAGGTCCCGGGTTCAAATCCCGGACGAGCCCTCTGTTCTGTGAAACTCTGCAACTTTTGCTGCTAGCTGCCACCGGTGAACTGCTGCAGTTCGTTACCCAGGACTTACTTTAGGAAATGTTGATGCGCAGTGGAACCAAGCTGAAAGATTGGTCTTACCTGCAGACCACTCTAAATATTTGTTGTGAAGAAAGGCACTGAATAAAAGGTACCCTTGGCCCAGGCTCGTTGGTCTAGGGGTATGATTCTCGCTTCGGGTGCGAGAGGTCCCGGGTTCAACTCCCGGACGAGCCCTTCTTTCCGAAACAAACGCCAGACTTTACTGCAAGAATCGACGCTAACGAAACAAACAAAGACGAAACTCTTTTGTTAGCATTGAAGGAAAAGAGCCAATTTTGGACCAGATTTTTTACTTGCTCAGGCCTGCAAGGGGTCCTGACAAAACAAGACCCAGGGGAGCACTCAGCGGCTCGTTGGTCTAGGGGTATGATTCTCGCTTTGGGTGCGAGAGGTCCCGGGTTCAAATCCCGGACGAGCCCTTTTGTGCTTCCTCACCAATTCTTTTTCGGCCTCACTGTCTAAAGGCTTCTACATACCTGACGCACCCGACCGGTAGCGCGACAATGTGACGTCAAAATGACGTAGATCTCTCTTGCGCGCCAGGGTTTTGGCCGTGTAGCGCGAGGTAGCGCACCACTCATTTTTTTTCAGACGAGCGCGACAAGGCGGAAACAGGAAGATGGACTAGTTCGAGGGCAAGCGAGTTGCAGTGTTTTGTTACAGTCGTGAATTTTTAATAGTTTGCTGGATAAGTTAACAAAGTTACTAGTGAGAGTTGCAACACATGGAATTAAGAGGAAAGAATAGAAACGATTTATTTTCAAACAAAGGATATCTATTAAGGCCTGAACAAAATCTCTTTCCACTTCAGGAAATTACACAAACTCATCCAGCTGCTAGCTAGCTAGCTAGCTAACTAAACTGTTTAAATTATTAAAATTTCCCTCGGGATGACTAAAGTACCTATCTATATATCCATCTATCTATCTATCTATCTACCTGTGCACACACCTTGGAAACTACATGATAATGATGATGGTAGTTGTGAATAGTAGCAACCAAAGTCTGAAGTACCATCACAGAGGCTAGCTACTGGTGTTTCTTACTGCAGCTTCTTCTGCTGTGTAAGTAGTTAATGTTAGTCTTTTCACAACAGCGACACCTCTGTTCAGGAGAATATTGCAACTAGTGTTGCGACCACCACGCGCGAGTATAAATGGTTACCGCGCTTCTGTGACGTCACATTGTCGCGCTACTGGTCGGGTGCGTCGAGTATGTGGGACGTTTAACGCGTTTCCTCTGTGGAGATTTAGCCTCAGTTGGATGTTTATTTTTTCCCCCTGCGCCATCACATTGCGGCTCGTTGGTCTAGGGGTATGATTCTCGCTTTGGGTGCGAGAGGTCCCGGGTTCAAATCCCGGACGAGCCCGCAGGCGTTACAGGTGCATTTCATTGAAATGTGTTAATTTTCAACTCTCGTCAGTGATCTAGAAAATGATGTTGTTGTTTTTTCAGCTAAATTCATAGCCTGTCAGGGCTTGTTGGTCTAGGGTATGATTCTCGCTTAGGATGCGAGAGGTCCTGGGTTCAAATCCCAGACAAGTCCTTCCCCACGCAACTATTTGTCATTATCAGGTGCTTGTGTCAGCACTGTCTTACCTTTGCTGTACAGCATATAGCCGGCAGCTTTTCTGCAACTAAACAACACCACACCTCCCTTTCCTTTCAGCTAAATATTGATGCACAGAAGGCTCGACATAAGTGTTTGAGCAGCGTGGCTCGTTGGTCTAGGGGTATGATTCTCGCTTAGGGTGCGAGAGGTCCCGGGTTCAAATCCCGGACGAGACCTTTCCCATGCAACTTTCTGTCAGTATCATGTGTTTGTGTCAGCACTGTCTCTTCTTTGCTGTACAGCATGTAGCCGGCAGCTTTTTTGCAACTCAACACCACCCGACCTGCCTTTCCTTTCAGTTAAATATTGCTGCACAAAACTCTCGACAAAAGCTTTTGTGCAGCGTGGCTCGTTGGTCTAGGGGTATGATTCTCCCTTAGGGTGCGAGAAGTCCCGGGTTCAAATCCCGGACGAGCCCTCTGTTCTGTGAAACTCTGCAACTTTTGCTGCTAGCTGCCACCGGTGAACTGCTGCAGTTCGTTACCCAGGACTTACTTTAGGAAATGTTGATGCGCAGTGGAACCAAGCTGAAACATTGGTCTTACCTGCAGACCACTCTAAATATTTGTTGTGAAGAAAGGCACTGAATAAAAGGTACCCTTGGCCCAGGCTCGTTGGTCTAGGGGTATGATTCTCGCTTCGGGTGCGAGAGGTCCCGGGTTCAACTCCCGGACGGGCCCTTCTTTCCGAAACAAACGCCAGACTTTACTGCAAGAATCGACGCTAACGAAACAAACAAAGACGAAACTCTTTTGTTAGCATTGAAGGAAAAGAGCCAATTTTGGACCAGATTTTTTACTTGCTCAGGCCTGCAAGGGGTCCTGACAAAACAAGACCCAGGGGAGCACTCAGTGGCTCGTTGGTCTAGGGGTATGATTCTCGCTTTGGGTGCGAGAGGTCCCGGGTTCAAATCCCGGACGAGCCCTTTTGTGCTTCCTCACCAATTCTTTGTCGGCCTCACTGTCTAACGCGTTTCTGCTGTGGAGATTTAGCCTCAGTTGGATGTATATTTTTTCCCCCTGAGCCATCACATTGCGGCTCGTTGGTCTAGGGGTATGATTCTCGCTTTGGGTGCGAGAGGTCCCGGGTTCAAATCCCGGACGAGCCCGCAGGCGTTACAGGTGCATTTCATTGAAATGTGTTAATTTTCAACTCTCGTCAGTGATCTAGAAAATTATGTTGTTGTTTTTTCAGCTAAATTCATAGCCAGTCAAGGCTTGTTGGTCTAGGGTATGATTCTCGCTTAGGGTGCGAGAGGTCCCGGGTTCAAATCCCAGACAAGTCCTTCCCCACGCAACTATTTGTCATTATCAGGTGCTTGTGTGAGCACTGTCTTACCTTTGCTGTACAGCATATAGCCGGCAGCTTTTCTGCAACTAAACAACACCACAACTCCCTTTCCTTTCAGCTAAATATTGCTGCACAGAAGGCTCGACATAAGCGTTTGAGCAGAGTGGCTCGTTGGTCTAGGGGTATGATTCTCGCTTAGGGTGCGATAGGTCCGGGGTTCAAATCCCGGACGAGACCTTTCCCACGCAACTTTCTGTCAGTATGATGTGTTTGTGTCAGCACCGTCTCTCCTTTGCTGTACAGCATGTAGCCGGCAGCTTTTCTGCAACTCAACACCACCCGACCTGCCTTTCCTTTCAGTTAAATATTGCTGCACAAAACGCTCGACAAAAGCTTTCGCGCAGCGTGGCTTGTTGGTCTAGGGGTATGATTCTCGCTTAGGGTGCGAGAGGTCCCGGGTTCAAATCCCGGACGAGCCCTCTGTTCTGTGAAACTCTGCAACTTTTGCTGCTAGCTGCCACCGGTGAACTGCTGCAGTTCGTTACCCAGGACTTACTTTAGGAAATGTTGATGCGCAGTGGAACCAAGCTGAAAGATTGGTCTTACCTGCAGACCACTCTAAATATTTGTTGTGAAGAAAGGCACTGAATAAAAGGTACCCTTGGCCCAGGCTCGTTGGTCTAGGGGTATGATTCTCGCTTCGGGTGCGAGAGGTCCTGGGTTCAACTCCCGGACGGGCCCTTCTTTCCGAAACAAACGCCAGACTTTACTGCAAGAATCGACGCTAACGAAACAAACAAAGACGAAACTCTTTTGTTAGCATTGAAGGAAAAGAGCCAATTTTGGACCAGATTTTTTACTTGCTCAGGCCTGCAAGGGGTCCTGACAAAACAAGACCCAGGGGAGCACTCAGCGGCTCGTTGGTCTAGGGGTATGATTCTCGCTTTGGGTGCGAGAGGTCCCGGGTTCAAATCCCGGACGAGCCCTTTTGTGCTTCCTCACCAATTCTTTGTCGGCCTCACTGTCTAACGCGTTTCCTCTGTGGAGATTTAGCCTCAGTTGGATGTTTATTTTTTCCCCCTGCGCCATCACATTGCGGCTCGTTGGTCTAGGGGTATGATTCTCGCTTTGGGTGCGAGAGGTCCCGGGTTCAAATCCCGGACGAGCCCGCAGGCGTTACAGGTGCATTTCATTGAAATGTGTTAATTTTCAACTCTCGTCAGTGATCTAGAAAATGATGTTGTTGTTTTTTCAGCTAAATTCATAGCCAGTCAAGGCTTGTTGGTCTAGGGTATGATTCTCGCTTAGGATGCGAGAGGTCCCGGGTTCAAATCCCAGACAAGTCCTTCCCCACGCAACTATTTGTCATTATCAGGTGCTTGTGTCAGCACTGTCTTACCTTTGCTGTACAGCATATAGCCGGCAGCTTTTCTGCAACTAAACAACACCACACCTCCCTTTCCTTTCAGCTAAATATTGCTCCACAGAAGGCTCGACATAAGCGTTTGAGCAGCGTGGCTCGTTGGTCTAGGGGTATGATTCTCGCTTAGGGTGCGAGAGGTCCCGGGTTCAAATCCCGGACGAGACCTTTCCCACGCAACTTTCTGTCAGTACCATGTGTTTGTGTCAGCACTGTCTCTCCTTTGCTGTACAGCATGTAGCCGGCAGCTTTTTTGCAACTCAACACCACCCGACCTGCCTTTCCTTTCAGTTAAATATTGCTGCACAAAACTCTCGACAAAAGCTTTTGTGCAGCGTGGCTCGTTGGTCTAGGGGTATGATTCTCGCTTAGGGTGCGAGAGGTCCCGGGTTCAAATCCCGGACGAGCCCTCTGTTCTGTGAAACTCTGCAACTTTTGCTGCTAGCTGCCACCGGTGAACTGCTGCAGTTCGTTACCCAGGACTTACTTTAGGAAATGTTGATGCGCAGTGGAACCAAGCTGAAAGATTGGTCTTACCTGCAGACCACTCTAAATATTTGTTGTGAAGAAAGGCACTGAATAAAAGGCACCCTTGGCCCAGGCTCGTTGGTCTAGGGGTATGATTCTCGCTTCGGGTGTGAGAGGTCCCGGGTTCAACTCCCGGACGGGCCCTTCTTTCCGAAAAAAACGCCAGACTTTACTGCAAGAATCGACGCTAACGAAACAAACAAAGACGAAACTCTTTTGTTAGCATTGAAGGAAAAGAGCCAATTTTGGACCAGATTTTTTACTTGCTCAGGCCTGCAAGGGGTCCTGACAAAACAAGACCCAGGGGAGCACTCAGCGGCTCGTTGGTCTAGGGGTATGATTCTCGCTTTGGGTGCGAGAGGTCCCGGGTTCAAATCCCGGACGAGCCCGCAGGCGTTACAGGTGCATTTCATTGAAATGTGTTAATTTTCAACTCTCGTCAGTGATCTAGAAAATTATGTTGTTGTTTTTTCAGCTAAATTCATAGCCAGTCAAGGCTTGTTGGTCTAGGGTATGATTCTCGCTTAGGGTGCGAGAGGTCCCGGGTTCAAATCCCAGACAAGTCCTTCCCCACGCAACTATTTGTCATTATCAGGTGCTTGTGTCAGCACTGTCTTACCTTTGCTGTACAGCATATAGCCGGCAGCTTTTCTGCAACTAAACAACACCACACCTCCCTTTCCTTTCAGCTAAATATTGCTGCACAGAAGGCTCGACATAAGCGTTTGAGCAGAGTGGCTCGTTGGTCTAGGGGTATGATTCTCGCTTAGGGTGCGAGAGGTCCGGGGTTCAAATCCCGGACGAGACCTTTCCCACGCAACTTTCTGTCAGTATGATGTGTTTGTGTCAGCACCGTCTCTCCTTTGCTGTACAGCATGTAGCCGGCAGCTTTTCTGCAACTCAACACCACCCGACCTGCCTTTCCTTTCAGTTAAATATTGCTGCACAAAACGCTCGACAAAAGCTTTTGCGCAGCGTGGCTCGTTGGTCTAGGGGTATGATTCTAGCTTAGGGTGCGAGAGGTCTCGGGTTCAAATCCCGGACGAGCCCTCTGTTCTGTGAAACTCTGCAACTTTTGCTGCTAGCTGCCACCGGTGAACTGCTGCAGTTCGTTACCCAGGACTTACTTTAGGAAATGTTGATGCGCAGTGGAACCAAGCTGAAAGATTGGTCTTACCTGCAGACCACTCTAAATATTTGTTGTGAAGAAAGGCACTGAATAAAAGGTACCCTTGCCCCAGGCTCGTTGGTCTAGGGGTATGATTCTCGCTTAGGGTGCGAGAGGTCCCGGGTTCAAATCCCGGACGAGCCCTCTGTTATGTGAAACTCTGCAACTTTTGCTGCTAGCTGCCACCGGTGAACTGCTGCAGTTCGTTACCCAGGACTTACTTTAGGAAATGTTGATGCACAGTGGAACCAAGCTGAAAGATTGGTCTTACCTGCAGACCACTCTAAATATTTGTTGTGAAGAAAGGCACTGAATAAAAGGTACCCTTGCCCCAGGCTCGTTGGTCTAGGGGTATGATTCTCGCTTCGGGTGCGAGAGGTCCCGGGTTCAACTCCCGGACGAGCCCTTCTTTCCGAAACAAACGCCAGACTTTACTGCAAGAATCGACGCTAACGAAACAAACAAAGACGAAACTCTTTTGTTAGCATTGAAGGAAAAGAGCCAATTTTGGACCAGATTTTTTACTTGCTCAGGCCTGCAAGGGGTCCTGACAAAACAAGACCCAGGGGAGCACTCAGCTTTCCGAAACAAACGCCAGACTTTACTGCAAGAATCGACGCTAACGAAACAAACAAAGACGAAACTCTTTTGTTAGCATTGAAGGAAAAGAGCCAATTTTGGACCAGATTTTTTACTTGCTCAGGCCTGCAAGGGGTCCTGACAAAACAAGACCCAGGGGAGCACTCAGCGGCTCGTTGGTCTAGGGGTATTATTCTCGCTTTGGGTGCGAGAGGTCCCGGGTTCAAATCCCGGACGAGACCTTTCCCACGCAACTTTCTGTCAGTATGATGTGTTTGTGTCAGCACCGTCTCTCCTTTGCTGTACAGCATGTAGCCGGCAGCTTTTCTGCAACTCAACACCACCCGACCTGCCTTTCCTTTCAGTTAAATATTGCTGCACAAAACGCTCGACAAAAGCTTTTGCGCAGCGTGGCTCGTTGGTTTAGGGGTATGATTCTCGCTTAGGGTGCGAGAGGTCTCGGGTTCAAATCCCGGACGAGCCCTCTGTTATGTGAAACTCTGCAACTTTTGCTGCTAGCTGCCACCGGTGAACTGCTGCAGTTCGTTACCCAGGACTTACTTTAGGAAATGTTGATGCACAGTGGAACCAAGCTGAAAGATTGGTCTTACCTGCAGACCACTCTAAATATTTGTTGTGAAGAAAGGCACTGAATAAAAGGTACCCTTGCCCCAGGCTCGTTGGTCTAGGGGTATGATTCTCGCTTCGGGTGCGAGAGGTCCCGGGTTCAACTCCCGGACGAGCCCTTCTTTCCGAAACAAATGCCAGACTTTACTGCAAGAATCGACGCTAACGAAACAAACAAAGACGAAACTCTTTTGTTAGCATTGAAGGAAAAGAGCCAATTTTGGACCAGATTTTTTACTTGCTCAGGCCTGCAAGGGGTCCTGACAAAACAAGACCCAGGGGAGCACTCAGCGGCTCGTTGGTCTAGGGGTATGATTCTCGCTTTGGGTGCGAGAGGTCCCGGGTTCAAATCCCGGACGAGCCCTTTTGTGCTTCCTCACCAATTCTTTGTCGGCCTCACTGTCTAACACGTTTCTCCTGTGGAGATTTAGCCTCAGTTGGATGTATATTTTTTCCCCCTGAGCCATCACATTGCGGCTCGTTGGTCTAGGGGTATGATTCTCGCTTTGGGTGCGAGAGGTCCCGGGTTCAAATCCCGGACGAGCCCGCAGGCGTTACAGGTGCATTTCATTGAAATGTGTTAATTTTCAACTCTCGTCAGTGATCTAGAAAATTATGTTGTTGTTTTTTCAGCTAAATTCATAGCCAGTCAAGGCTTGTTGGTCTAGGGTATGATTCTCGCTTAGGGTGCGAGAGGTCCCGGGTTCAAATCCCAGACAAGTCCTTCCCCACGCAACTATTTGTCATTATCAGGTGCTTGTGTCAGCACTGTCTTACCTTTGCTGTACAGCATATAGCCGGCAGCTTTTCTGCAACTAAACAACACCACACCTCCCTTTCCTTTCAGCTAAATATTGCTGCACAGAAGGCTCGACATAAGCGTTTGAGCGGAGTGGCTCGTTGGTCTAGGGGTATGATTCTCGCTTAGGGTGCGAGAGGTCCGGGGTTCAAATCCCGGACGAGACCTTTCCCACGCAACTTTCTGTCAGTATGATGTGTTTGTGTCAGCACCGTCTCTCCTTTGCTGTACAGCATGTAGCCGGCAGCTTTTCTGCAACTCAACACCACCCGACCTGCCTTTCCTTTCAGTTAAATATTGCTGCACAAAACGCTCGACAAAAGCTTTTGCGCAGCGTGGCTCGTTGGTCTAGGGGTATGATTCTCGCTTAGGGTGCGAGAGGTCTCGGGTTCAAATCCCGGACGAGCCCTCTGTTCTGTGAAACTCTGCAACTTTTGCTGCTAGCTGCCACCGGTGAACTGCTGCAGTTCGTTACCCAGGACTTACTTTAGGAAATGTTGATGCGCAGTGGAACCAAGCTGAAAGATTGGTCTTACCTGCAGACCACTCTAAATATTTGTTGTGAAGAAAGGCACTGAATAAAAGGTACACTTGCCCCAGGCTCGTTGGTCTAGGGGTATGATTCTCGCTTAGGGTGCGAGAGGTCCCGGGTTCAAATCCCGGACGAGCCCTCTGTTATGTGAAACTCTGCAACTTTTGCTGCTAGCTGCCACCGGTGAACTGCTGCAGTTCGTTACCCAGGACTTACTTTAGGAAATGTTGATGCACAGTGGAACCAAGCTGAAAGATTGGTCTTACCTGCAGACCACTCTAAATATTTGTTGTGAAGAAAGGCACTGAATAAAAGGTACCCTTGCCCCAGGCTCGTTGGTCTAGGGGTATGATTCTCGCTTCGGGTGCGAGAGGTCCCGGGTTCAACTCCCGGACGAGCCCTTCTTTCCGAAACAAACGCCAGACTTTACTGCAAGAATCGACGCTAACGAAACAAACAAAGACGAAACTCTTTTGTTAGCATTGAAGGAAAAGAGCCAATTTTGGACCAGATTTTTTACTTGCTCAGGCCTGCAAGGGGTCCTGACAAAACAAGACCCAGGGGAGCACTCAGCTTTCCGAAACAAACGCCAGACTTTACTGCAAGAATCGACGCTAACGAAACAAACAAAGACGAAACTCTTTTGTTAGCATTGAAGGAAAAGAGCCAATTTTGGACCAGATTTTTTACTTGCTCAGGCCTGCAAGGGGTCCTGACAAAACAAGACCCAGGGGAGCACTCAGCGGCTCGTTGGTCTAGGGGTATTATTCTCGCTTTGGGTGCGAGAGGTCCCGGGTTCAAATCCCGGACGAGCCCTTTTGTGCTTCCTCACCAATTCTTTGTCGGCCTCACTGTCTAACGCGTTTCTGCTGTGGAGATTTAGCCTCAGTTGGATGTATATTTTTTCCCCCTGAGCCATCACATTGCGGCTCGTTGGTCTAGGGGTATGATTCTCGCTTTGGGTGCGAGAGGTCCCGGGTTCAAATCCCGGACGAGCCCGCAGGCGTTACAGGTGCATTTCATTGAAATGTGTTAATTTTCAACTCTCGTCAGTGATCTAGAAAATTATGTTGTTGTTTTTTCAGCTAAATTCATAGCCAGTCAAGGCTTGTTGGTCTAGGGTATGATTCTCGCTTAGGGTGCGAGAGGTCCCGGGTTCAAATCCCAGACAAGTCCTTCCCCACGCAACTATTTGTCATTATCAGGTGCTTGTGTCAGCACTGTCTTACCTTTGCTGTACAGCATATAGCCGGCAGCTTTTCTGCAACTAAACAACACCACACCTCCCTTTCCTTTCAGCTAAATATTGCTGCACAGAAGGCTCGACATAAGCGTTTGAGCAGAGTGGCTCGTTGGTCTAGGGGTATGATTCTCGCTTAGGGTGCGAGAGGTCCGGGGTTCAAATCCCGGACGAGACCTTTCCCACGCAACTTTCTGTCAGTATGATGTGTTTGTGTCAGCACCGTCTCTCCTTTGCTGTACAGCATGTAGCCGGCAGCTTTTCTGCAACTCAACACCACCCGACCTGCCTTTCCTTTCAGTTAAATATTGCTGCACAAAACGCTCGACAAAAGCTTTTGCGCAGCGTGGCTCGTTGGTCTAGGGGTATGATTCTCGCTTAGGGTGCGAGAGGTCTCGGGTTCAAATCCCGGACGAGCCCTCTGTTCTGTGAAACTCTGCAACTTTTGCTGCTAGCTGCCACCGGTGAACTGCTGCAGTTCGTTACCCAGGACTTACTTTAGGAAATGTTGATGCGCAGTGGAACCAAGCTGAAAGATTGGTCTTACCTGCAGACCACTCTAAATATTTGTTGTGAAGAAAGGCACTGAATAAAAGGTACCCTTGCCCCAGGCTCGTTGGTCTAGGGGTATGATTCTCGCTTAGGGTGCGAGAGGTCCCGGGTTCAAATCCCGGACGAGCCCTCTGTTATGTGAAACTCTGCAACTTTTGCTGCTAGCTGCCACCGGTGAACTTCTGCAGTTCGTTACCCAGGACTTACTTTAGGAAATGTTGATGCGCAGTGGAACCAAGCTGAAAGATTGGTCTTACCTGCAGACCACTCTAAATATTTGTTGTGAAGAAAGGCACTGAATAAAAGGTACCCTTGCCCCAGGCTCGTTGGTCTAGGGGTATGA
Organism: Alosa sapidissima; assembly: GCF_018492685.1. Taxonomy (NCBI): domain Eukaryota; kingdom Metazoa; phylum Chordata; class Actinopteri; order Clupeiformes; family Clupeidae; genus Alosa; species Alosa sapidissima. The sequence continues at coordinate 28,984,371 of NC_055964.1, read as the reverse complement.
TTCTCGCTTAGGGTGCGAGAGGTCCCGGGTTCAAATCCCGGACGAGCCCTCTGTTATGTGAAACTCTGCAACTTTTGCTGCTAGCTGCCACCGGTGAACTGCTGCAGTTCGTTACCCAGGACTTACTTTAGGAAATGTTGATGCACAGTGGAACCAAGCTGAAAGATTGGTCTTACCTGCAGACCACTCTAAATATTTGTTGTGAAGAAAGGCACTGAATAAAAGGTACCCTTGCCCCAGGCTCGTTGGTCTAGGGGTATGATTCTCGCTTCGGGTGCGAGAGGTCCCGGGTTCAACTCCCGGACGAGCCCTTCTTTCCGAAACAAACGCCAGACTTTACTGCAAGAATCGACGCTAACGAAACAAACAAAGACGAAACTCTTTTGTTAGCATTGAAGGAAAAGAGCCAATTTTGGACCAGATTTTTTACTTGCTCAGGCCTGCAAGGGGTCCTGACAAAACAAGACCCAGGGGAGCACTCAGCTTTCCGAAACAAACGCCAGACTTTACTGCAAGAATCGACGCTAACGAAACAAACAAAGACGAAACTCTTTTGTTAGCATTGAAGGAAAAGAGCCAATTTTGGACCAGATTTTTTACTTGCTCAGGCCTGCAAGGGGTCCTGACAAAACAAGACCCAGGGGAGCACTCAGCGGCTCGTTGGTCTAGGGGTATTATTCTCGCTTTGGGTGCGAGAGGTCCCGGGTTCAAATCCCGGACGAGCCCTTTTGTGCTTCCTCACCAATTCTTTGTCGGCCTCACTGTCTAACGCGTTTCTGCTGTGGAGATTTAGCCTCAGTTGGATGTATATTTTTCCCCCTGAGCCATCACATTGCGGCTCGTTGGTCTAGGGGTATGATTCTCGCTTTGGGTGCGAGAGGTCCCGGGTTCAAATCCCGGACGAGCCCGCAGGCGTTACAGGTGCATTTCATTGAAATGTGTTAATTTTCAACTCTCGTCAGTGATCTAGAAAATTATGTTGTTGTTTTTTCAGCTAAATTCATAGCCAGTCAAGGCTTGTTGGTCTAGGGTATGATTCTCGCTTAGGGTGCGAGAGGTCCCGGGTTCAAATCCCAGACAAGTCCTTCCCCACGCAACTATTTGTCATTATCAGGTGCTTGTGTCAGCACTGTCTTACCTTTGCTGTACAGCATATAGCCGGCAGCTTTTCTGCAACTAAACAACACCACACCTCCCTTTCCTTTCAGCTAAATATTGCTGCACAGAAGGCTCGACATAAGCGTTTGAGCAGAATGGCTCGTTGGTCTAGGGGTATGATTCTCGCTTAGGGTGCGAGAGGTCCGGGGTTCAAATCCCGGACGAGACCTTTCCCACGCAACTTTCTGTCAGTATGATGTGTTTGTGTCAGCACCGTCTCTCCTTTGCTGTACAGCATGTAGCCGGCAGCTTTTCTGCAACTCAACACCACCCGACCTGCCTTTCCTTTCAGTTAAATATTGCTGCACAAAACGCTCGACAAAAGCTTTTGCGCAGCGTGGCTCGTTGGTCTAGGGGTATGATTCTCGCTTAGGGTGCGAGAGGTCTCGGGTTCAAATCCCGGACGAGCCCTCTGTTCTGTGAAACTCTGCAACTTTTGCTGCTAGCTGCCACCGGTGAACTGCTGCAGTTCGTTACCCAGGACTTACTTTAGGAAATGTTGATGCGCAGTGGAACCAAGCTGAAAGATTGGTCTTACCTGCAGACCACTCTAAATATTTGTTGTGAAGAAAGGCACTGAATAAAAGGTACCCTTGCCCCAGGCTCGTTGGTCTAGGGGTATGATTCTCGCTTAGGGTGCGAGAGGTCCCGGGTTCAAATCCCGGACGAGCCCTCTGTTATGTGAAACTCTGCAACTTTTGCTGCTAGCTGCCACCGGTGAACTTCTGCAGTTTGTTACCCAGGACTTACTTTAGGAAATGTTGATGCGCAGTGGAACCAAGCTGAAAGATTGGTCTTACCTGCAGACCACTCTAAATATTTGTTGTGAAGAAAGGCACTGAATAAAAGGTACCCTTGCCCCAGGCTCGTTGGTCTAGGGGTATGATTCTCGCTTAGGGTGCGAGAGGTCCCGGGTTCAAATCCCGGACGAGCCCTCTGTTATGTGAAACTCTGCAACTTTTGCTGCTAGCTGCCACCGGTGAACTGCTGCAGTTCGTTACCCAGGACTTACTTTAGGAAATGTTGATGCACAATGGAACCAAGCTGAAAGATTGGTCTTACCTGCAGACCACTCTAAATATTTGTTGTGAAGAAAGGCACTGAATAAAAGGTACCCTTGCCCCAGGCTCGTTGGTCTAGGGGTATGATTCTCGCTTCGGGTGCGAGAGGTCCCGGGTTCAACTCCCGGACGAGCCCTTCTTTCCGAAACAAACGCCAGACTTTACTGCAAGAATCGACGCTAACGAAACAAACAAAGACGAAACTCTTTTGTTAGCATTGAAGGAAAAGAGCCAATTTTGGACCAGATTTTTTACTTGCTCAGGCCTGCAAGGGGTCCTGACAAAACAAGACCCAGGGGAGCACTCAGCTTTCCGAAACAAACGCCAGACTTTACTGCAAGAATCGACGCTAACGAAACAAACAAAGACGAAACTCTTTTGTTAGCATTGAAGGAAAAGAGCCAATTTTGGACCAGATTTTTTACTTGCTCAGGCCTGCAAGGGGTCCTGACAAAACAAGACCCAGGGGAGCACTCAGCGGCTCGTTGGTCTAGGGGTATTATTCTCGCTTTGGGTGCGAGAGGTCCCGGGTTCAAATCCCGGACGAGCCCTTTTGTGCTTCCTCACCAATTCTTTGTCGGCCTCACTGTCTAACGCGTTTCTGCTGTGGAGATTTAGCCTCAGTTGGATGTATATTTTTTCCCCCTGAGCCATCACATTGCGGCTCGTTGGTCTAGGGGTATGATTCTCGCTTTGGGTGCGAGAGGTCCCGGGTTCAAATCCCGGACGAGCCCGCAGGCGTTACAGGTGCATTTCATTGAAATGTGTTAATTTTCAACTCTCGTCAGTGATCTAGAAAATTATGTTGTTGTTTTTTCAGCTAAATTCATAGCCAGTCAAGGCTTGTTGGTCTAGAGTATGATTCTCGCTTAGGGTGCGAGAGGTCCCGGGTTCAAATCCCAGACAAGTCCTTCCCCACGCAACTATTCGTCATTATCAGGTGCTTGTGTCAGCACTGTCTTACCTTTGCTGTACAGCATATAGCCGGCAGCTTTTCTGCAACTAAACAACACCACACCTCCCTTTCCTTTCAGCTAAATATTGCTGCACAGAAGGCTCGACATAAGCGTTTGAGCAGAGTGGCTCGTTGGTCTAGGGGTATGATTCTCGCTTAGGGTGCGAGAGGTCCGGGGTTCAAATCCCGGACGAGACCTTTCCCACGCAACTTTCTGTCAGTATCATGTGTTTGTGTCAGCACCGTCTCTCCTTTGCTGTACAGCATGTAGCCGGCAGCTTTTCTGCAACTCAACACCACCCGACCTGCCTTTCCTTTCAGTTAAATATTGCTGCACAAAACGCTCGACAAAAGCTTTTGCGCAGCGTGGCTCGTTGGTCTAGGGGTATGATTCTCGCTTAGGGTGCGAGAGGTCCCGGGTTCAAATCCCGGACGAGCCCTCTGTTCTGTGAAACTCTGCAACTTTTGCTGCTAGCTGCCACCGGTGAACTGCTGCAGTTCGTTACCCAGGACTTACTTTAGGAAATGTTGATGCGCAGTGGAACCAAGCTGAAAGATTGGTCTTACCTGCAGACCACTCTAAATATTTGTTGTGAAGAAAGGCACTGAATAAAAGGTACCCTTGCCCCAGGCTCGTTGGTCTAGGGGTATGATTCTCGCTTAGGGTGCGAGAGGTCCCGGGTTCAAATCCCGGACGAGCCCTCTGTTCTGTGAAACTCTGCAACTTTTGCTGCTAGCTGCCACCGGTGAACTGCTGCAGTTCGTTACCCAGGACTTACTTTAGGAAATGTTGATGCGCAGTGGAACCAAGCTGAAAGATTGGTCTTACCTGCAGACCACTCTAAATATTTGTTGTGAAGAAAGGCACTGAATAAAAGGTACCCTTGCCCCAGGCTCGTTGGTCTAGGGGTATGATTCTCGCTTAGGGTGCGAGAGGTCCCGGGTTCAAATCCCGGACGAGCCCTCTGTTATGTGAAACTCTGCAACTTTTGCTGCTAGCTGCCACCGGTGAACTGCTGCAGTTCGTTACCCAGGACTTACTTTAGGAAATGTTGATGCACAATGGAACCAAGCTGAAAGATTGGTCTTACCTGCAGACCACTCTAAATATTTGTTGTGAAGAAAGGCACTGAATAAAAGGTACCCTTGCCCCAGGCTCGTTGGTCTAGGGGTATGATTCTCGCTTCGGGTGCGAGAGGTCCCGGGTTCAACTCCCGGACGAGCCCTTCTTTCCGAAACAAACGCCAGACTTTACTGAAAGAATCGACGCTAACGAAACAAACAAAGACGAAACTCTTTTGTTAGCATTGAAGGAAAAGAGCCAATTTTGGACCAGATTTTTTACTTGCTCAGGCCTGCAAGGGGTCCTGACAAAACAAGACCCAGGGGAGCACTCAGCTTTCCGAAACAAACGCCAGACTTTACTGCAAGAATCGACGCTAACGAAACAAACAAAGATGAAACTCTTTTGTTAGCATTGAAGGAAAAGAGCCAATTTTGGACCAGATTTTTTACGTGCTCAGGCCTGCAAGGGGTCCTGACAAAACAAGACCCAGGGGAGCACTCAGCGGCTCGTTGGTCTAGGGGTATTATTCTCGCTTTGGGTGCGAGAGGTCCCGGGTTCAAATCCCGGACGAGCGCTTTTGTGCTTCCTCACCAATTCTTTGTCGGCCTCACTGTCTAACGCGTTTCTGCTGTGGAGATTTAGCCTCAGTTGGATGTATATTTTTTCCCCCTGAGCCATCACATTGCGGCTCGTTGGTCTAGGGGTATGATTCTCGCTTTGGGTGCGAGAGGTCCCGGGTTCAAATCCCGGACGAGCCCGCAGGCGTTACAGGTGCATTTCATTGAAATGTGTTAATTTTCAACTCTCGTCAGTGATCTAGAAAATTATGTTGTTGTTTTTTCAGCTAAATTCATAGCCAGTCAAGGCTTGTTGGTCTAGAGTATGATTCTCGCTTAGGGTGCGAGAGGTCCCGGGTTCAAATCCCAGACAAGTCCTTCCCCACGCAACTATTTGTCATTATCAGGTGCTTGTGTCAGCACTGTCTTACCTTTGCTGTACAGCATATAGCCGGCAGCTTTTCTGCAACTAAACAACACCACACCTCCCTTTCCTTTCAGCTAAATATTGCTGCACAGAAGGCTCGACATAAGCGTTTGAGCAGCGTGGCTAGTTGGTCTAGGGGTATGATTCTCGCTTAGGGTGCGAGAGGTCCCGGGTTCAAATCCCGGACGAGACCTTTCCCACGCAACTTTCTGTCAGTATCATGTGTTTGTGTCAGCACTGTCTCTCCTTTGCTGTACAGCATGTAGCCGGCAGCTTTTTTGCAACTCAACACCACCCGACCTGCCTTTCCTTTCAGTTAAATATTGCTGCACAAAACTCTCGACAAAAGCTTTTGTGCAGCGTGGCTCGTTGGTCTAGGGGTATGATTCTCGCTTAGGGTGCGAGAGGTCCCGGGTTCAAATCCCGGACGAGCCCTCTGTTCTGTGAAACTCTGCAACTTTTGCTGCTAGCTGCCACCGGTGAACTGCTGCAGTTCGTTACCCAGGACTTACTTTAGGAAATGTTGATGCGCAGTGGAACCAAGCTGAAAGATTGGTCTTACCTGCAGACCACTCTAAATATTTGTTTTGAAGAAAGGCACTGAATAAAAGGCACCCTTGGCCCAGGCTCGTTGGTCTAGGGGTATGATTCTCGCTTCGGGTGCGAGAGGTCCCGGGTTCAACTCCCGGACGGGCCCTTCTTTCCGAAACAAACGCCAGACTTTACTGCAAGAATCGACGCTAACGAAACAAACAAAGACGAAACTCTTTTGTTAGCATTGAAGGAAAAGAGCCAATTTTGGACCAGATTTTTTACTTGCTCAGGCCTGCAAGGGGTCCTGACAAAACAAGACCCAGGGGAGCACTCAGCGGCTCGTTGGTCTAGGGGTATGATTCTCGCTTTGGGTGCGAGAGGTCCCGGGTTCAAATCCCGGACGAGCCCTTTTGTGCTTCCTCACCAATTCTTTGTCGGCCTCACTGTCTAACGCGTTTCCTCTGTGGAGATTTACCCTCAGTTGGATGTTTATTTTTTCCCCCTGCGCCATCACATTGCGGCTCGTTGGTCTAGGGGTATGATTCTCGCTTTGGGTGCGAGAGGTCCCGGGTTCAAATCCCGGACGAGCCCGCAGGCGTTACAGGTGCATTTCATTGAAATGTGTTAATTTTCAACTCTCGTCAGTGATCTAGAAAATGATGTTGTTGTTTTTTCAGCTAAATTCATAGCCAGTCAAGGCTTGTTGGTCTAGAGTATGATTCTCGCTTAGGGTGCGAGAGGTCCCGGGTTCAAATCCCAGACAAGTCCTTCCCCACGCAACTATTTGTCATTATCAGGTGCTTGTGTCAGCACTGTCTTACCTTTGCTGTACAGCATATAGCCGGCAGCTTTTCTGCAACTAAACAACACCACACCTCCCTTTCCTTTCAGCTAAATATTGCTGCACAGAAGGCTCGACATAAGCGTTTGAGCAGAGTGGCTCGTTGGTCTAGGGGTATGATTCTCGCTTAGGGTGCGAGAGGTCCGGGGTTCAAATCCCGGACGAGACCTTTCCCACGCAACTTTCTGTCAGTATCATGTGTTTGTGTCAGCACCGTCTCTCCTTTGCTGTACAGCATGTAGCCGGCAGCTTTTCTGCAACTCAACACCACCCGACCTGCCTTTCCTTTCAGTTAAATATTGCTGCACAAAACGCTCGACAAAAGCTTTTGCGCAGCGTGGCTCGTTGGTCTAGGGGTATGATTCTCGCTTAGGGTGCGAGAGGTCCCGGGTTCAAATCCCGGACGAGCCCTCTGTTCTGTGAAACTCTGCAACTTTTGCTGCTAGCTGCCACCGGTGAACTGCTGCAGTTCGTTACCCAGGACTTACTTTAGGAAATGTTGATGCGCAGTGGAACCAAGCTGAAAGATTGGTCTTACCTGCAGACCACTCTAAATATTTGTTGTGAAGAAAGGCACTGAATAAAAGGTACCCTTCCCCCAGGCTCGTTGGTCTAGGGGTATGATTCTCGCTTAGGGTGCGAGAGGTCCCGGGTTCAAATCCCGGACGAGCCCTCTGTTCTGTGAAACTCTGCAACTTTTGCTGCTAGCTGCCACCGGTGAACTGCTGCAGTTCGTTACCCAGGACTTACTTTAGGAAATGTTGATGCGCAGTGGAACCAAGCTGAAAGATTGGTCTTACCTGCAGACCACTCTAAATATTTGTTGTGAAGAAAGGCACTGAATAAAAGGTACCCTTGCCCCAGGCTCGTTGGTCTAGGGGTATGATTCTCGCTTAGGGTGCGAGAGGTCCCGGGTTCAAATCCCGGACGAGCCCTCTGTTATGTGAAACTCTGCAACTTTTGCTGCTAGCTGCCACCGGTGAACTGCTGCAGTTCGTTACCCAGGACTTACTTTAGGAAATGTTGATGCACAGTGGAACCAAGCTGAAAGATTGGTCTTACCTGCAGACCACTCTAAATATTTGTTGTGAAGAAAGGCACTGAATAAAAGGTACCCTTGCCCCAGGCTCGTTGGTCTAGGGGTATGATTCTCGCTTCGGGTGCGAGAGGTCCCGGGTTCAACTCCCGGACGAGCCCTTCTTTCCGAAACAAACGCCAGACTTTACTGCAAGAATCGACGCTAACGAAACAAACAAAGACGAAACTCTTTTGTTAGCATTGAAGGAAAAGAGCCAATTTTGGACCAGATTTTTTACTTGCTCAGGCCTGCAAGGGGTCCTGACAAAACAAGACCCAGGGGAGCACTCAGCTTTCCGAAACAAACGCCAGACTTTACTGCAAGAATCGACGCTAACGAAACAAACAAAGACGAAACTCTTTTGTTAGCATTGAAGGAAAAGAGCCAATTTTGGACCAGATTTTTTACTTGCTCAGGCCTGCAAGGGGTCCTGACAAAACAAGACCCAGGGGAGCACTCAGCGGCTCGTTGGTCTAGGGGTATTATTCTCGCTTTGGGTGCGAGAGGTCCCGGGTTCAAATCCCGGACGAGCCCTTTTGTGCTTCCTCACCAATTCTTTGTCGGCCTCACTGTCTAACGCGTTTCTGCTGTGGAGATTTAGCCTCAGTTGGATGTATATTTTTTCCCCCTGAGCCATCACATTGCGGCTCGTTGGTCTAGGGGTATGATTCTCGCTTTGGGTGCGAGAGGTCCCGGGTTCAAATCCCGGACGAGCCCGCAGGCGTTACAGGTGCATTTCATTGAAATGTGTTAATTTTCAACTCTCGTCAGTGATCTAGAAAATTATGTTGTTGTTTTTTCAGCTAAATTCATAGCCAGTCAAGGCTTGTTGGTCTAGAGTATGATTCTCGCTTAGGGTGCGAGAGGTCCCGGGTTCAAATCCCAGACAAGTCCTTCCCCACGCAACTATTTGTCATTATCAGGTGCTTGTGTCAGCACTGTCTTACCTTTGCTGTACAGCATATAGCCGGCAGCTTTTCTGCAACTAAACAACACCACACCTCCCTTTCCTTTCAGCTAAATATTGCTGCACAGAAGGCTCGACATAAGCGTTTGAGCAGCGTGGCTAGTTGGTCTAGGGGTATGATTCTCGCTTAGGGTGCGAGAGGTCCCGGGTTCAAATCCCGGACGAGACCTTTCCCACGCAACTTTCTGTCAGTATCATGTGTTTGTGTCAGCACTGTCTCTCCTTTGCTGTACAGCATGTAGCCGGCAGCTTTTTTGCAACTCAACACCACCCGACCTGCCTTTCCTTTCAGTTAAATATTGCTGCACAAAACTCTCGACAAAAGCTTTTGTGCAGCGTGGCTCGTTGGTCTAGGGGTATGATTCTCGCTTAGGGTGCGAGAGGTCCCGGGTTCAAATCCCGGACGAGCCCTCTGTTCTGTGAAACTCTGCAACTTTTGCTGCTAGCTGCCACCGGTGAACTGCTGCAGTTCGTTACCCAGGACTTACTTTAGGAAATGTTGATGCGCAGTGGAACCAAGCTGAAAGATTGGTCTTACCTGCAGACCACTCTAAATATTTGTTTTGAAGAAAGGCACTGAATAAAAGGCACCCTTGGCCCAGGCTCGTTGGTCTAGGGGTATGATTCTCGCTTCGGGTGCGAGAGGTCCCGGGTTCAACTCCCGGACGGGCCCTTCTTTCCGAAACAAACGCCAGACTTTACTGCAAGAATCGACGCTAACGAAACAAACAAAGACGAAACTCTTTTGTTAGCATTGAAGGAAAAGAGCCAATTTTGGACCAGATTTTTTACTTGCTCAGGCCTGCAAGGGGTCCTGACAAAACAAGACCCAGGGGAGCACTCAGCGGCTCGTTGGTCTAGGGGTATGATTCTCGCTTTGGGTGCGAGAGGTCCCGGGTTCAAATCCCGGACGAGCCCTTTTGTGCTTCCTCACCAATTCTTTGTCGGCCTCACTGTCTAACGCGTTTCCTCTGTGGAGATTTACCCTCAGTTGGATGTTTATTTTTTCCCCCTGCGCCATCACATTGCGGCTCGTTGGTCTAGGGGTATGATTCTCGCTTTGGGTGCGAGAGGTCCCGGGTTCAAATCCCGGACGAGCCCGCAGGCGTTACAGGTGCATTTCATTGAAATGTGTTAATTTTCAACTCTCGTCAGTGATCTAGAAAATGATGTTGTTGTTTTTTCAGCTAAATTCATAGCCAGTCAAGGCTTGTTGGTCTAGAGTATGATTCTCGCTTAGGGTGCGAGAGGTCCCGGGTTCAAATCCCAGACAAGTCCTTCCCCACGCAACTATTTGTCATTATCAGGTGCTTGTGTCAGCACTGTCTTACCTTTGCTGTACAGCATATAGCCGGCAGCTTTTCTGCAACTAAACAACACCACACCTCCCTTTCCTTTCAGCTAAATATTGCTGCACAGAAGGCTCGACATAAGCGTTTGAGCAGAGTGGCTCGTTGGTCTAGGGGTATGATTCTCGCTTAGGGTGCGAGAGGTCCGGGGTTCAAATCCCGGACGAGACCTTTCCCACGCAACTTTCTGTCAGTATCATGTGTTTGTGTCAGCACCGTCTCTCCTTTGCTGTACAGCATGTAGCCGGCAGCTTTTCTGCAACTCAACACCACCCGACCTGCCTTTCCTTTCAGTTAAATATTGCTGCACAAAACGCTCGACAAAAGCTTTTGCGCAGCGTGGCTCGTTGGTCTAGGGGTATGATTCTCGCTTAGGGTGCGAGAGGTCCCGGGTTCAAATCCCGGACGAGCCCTCTGTTCTGTGAAACTCTGCAACTTTTGCTGCTAGCTGCCACCGGTGAACTGCTGCAGTTCGTTACCCAGGACTTACTTTAGGAAATGTTGATGCGCAGTGGAACCAAGCTGAAAGATTGGTCTTACCTGCAGACCACTCTAAATATTTGTTGTGAAGAAAGGCACTGAATAAAAGGTACCCTTGCCCCAGGCTCGTTGGTCTAGGGGTATGATTCTCGCTTAGGGTGCGAGAGGTCCCGGGTTCAAATCCCGGACGAGCCCTCTGTTCTGTGAAACTCTGCAACTTTTGCTGCTAGCTGCCACCGGTGAACTGCTGCAGTTCGTTACCCAGGACTTACTTTAGGAAATGTTGATGCGCAGTGGAACCAAGCTGAAAGATTGGTCTTACCTGCAGACCACTCTAAATATTTGTTGTGAAGAAAGGCACTGAATAAAAGGTACCCTTGCCCCAGGCTCGTTGGTCTAGGGGTATGATTCTCGCTTAGGGTGCGAGAGGTCCCGGGTTCAAATCCCGGACGAGCCCTCTGTTATGTGAAACTCTGCAACTTTTGCTGCTAGCTGCCACCGGTGAACTGCTGCAGTTCGTTACCCAGGACTTACTTTAGGAAATGTTGATGCACAGTGGAACCAAGCTGAAAGATTGGTCTTACCTGCAGACCACTCTAAATATTTGTTGTGAAGAAAGGCACTGAATAAAAGGTACCCTTGCCCCAGGCTCGTTGGTCTAGGGGTATGATTCTCGCTTCGGGTGCGAGAGGTCCCGGGTTCAACTCCCGGACGAGCCCTTCTTTCCGAAACAAACGCCAGACTTTACTGCAAGAATCGACGCTAACGAAACAAACAAAGACGAAACTCTTTTGTTAGCATTGAAGGAAAAGAGCCAATTTTGGACCAGATTTTTTACTTGCTCAGGCCTGCAAGGGGTCCTGACAAAACAAGACCCAGGGGAGCACTCAGCTTTCCGAAACAAACGCCAGACTTTACTGCAAGAATCGACGCTAACGAAACAAACAAAGACGAAACTCTTTTGTTAGCATTGAAGGAAAAGAGCCAATTTTGGACCAGATTTTTTACTTGCTCAGGCCTGCAAGGGGTCCTGACAAAACAAGACCCAGGGGAGCACTCAGCGGCTCGTTGGTCTAGGGGTATTATTCTCGCTTTGGGTGCGAGAGGTCCCGGGTTCAAATCCCGGACGAGCCCTTTTGTGCTTCCTCACCAATTCTTTGTCGGCCTCACTGTCTAACGCGTTTCTGCTGTGGAGATTTAGCCTCAGTTGGATGTATATTTTTTCCCCCTGAGCCATCACATTGCGGCTCGTTGGTCTAGGGGTATGATTCTCGCTTTGGGTGCGAGAGGTCCCGGGTTCAAATCCCGGACGAGCCCGCAGGCGTTACAGGTGCATTTCATTGAAATGTGTTAATTTTCAACTCTCGTCAGTGATCTAGAAAATTATGTTGTTGTTTTTTCAGCTAAATTCATAGCCAGTCAAGGCTTGTTGGTCTAGAGTATGATTCTCGCTTAGGGTGCGAGAGGTCCCGGGTTCAAATCCCAGACAAGTCCTTCCCCACGCAACTATTTGTCATTATCAGGTGCTTGTGTCAGCACTGTCTTACCTTTGCTGTACAGCATATAGCCGGCAGCTTTTCTGCAACTAAACAACACCACACCTCCCTTTCCTTTCAGCTAAATATTGCTGCACAGAAGGCTCGACATAAGCATTTGAGCAGCGTGGCTAGTTGGTCTAGGGGTATGATTCTCGCTTAGGGTGCGAGAGGTCCCGGGTTCAAATCCCGGACGAGACCTTTCCCACGCAACTTTCTGTCAGTATCATGTGTTTGTGTCAGCACTGTCTCTCCTTTGCTGTACAGCATGTAGCCGGCAGCTTTTTTGCAACTCAACACCACCCGACCTGCCTTTCCTTTCAGTTAAATATTGCTGCACAAAACTCTCGACAAAAGCTTTTGTGCAGCGTGGCTCGTTGGTCTAGGGGTATGATTCTCGCTTAGGGTGCGAGAGGTCCCGGGTTCAAATCCCGGACGAGCCCTCTGTTCTGTGAAACTCTGCAACTTTTGCTGCTAGCTGCCACCGGTGAACTGCTGCAGTTCGTTACCCAGGACTTACTTTAGGAAATGTTGATGCGCAGTGGAACCAAGCTGAAAGATTGGTCTTACCTGCAGACCACTCTAAATATTTGTTGTGAAGAAAGGCACTGAATAAAAGGTACCCTTGGCCCAGGCTCGTTGGTCTAGGGGTATGATTCTCGCTTCGGGTGCGAGAGGTCCCGGGTTCAACTCCCGGACGGGCCCTTCTTTCCGAAACAAACGCCAGACTTTACTGCAAGAATCGACGCTAACGAAACAAACAAAGACGAAACTCTTTTGTTAGCATTGAAGGAAAAGAGCCAATTTTGGACCAGATTTTTTACTTGCTCAGGCCTGCAAGGGGTCCTGACAAAACAAGACCCAGGGGAGCACTCAGTGGCTCGTTGGTCTAGGGGTATGATTCTCGCTTTGGGTGCGAGAGGTCCCGGGTTCAAATCCCGGACGAGCCCTTTTGTGCTTCCTCACCAATTCTTTGTCGGCCTCACTGTCTAACGCGTTTCTGCTGTGGAGATTTAGCCTCAGTTGGATGTATATTTTTTCCCCCTGAGCCATCACATTGCGGCTCGTTGGTCTAGGGGTATGATTCTCGCTTCGGGTGCGAGAGGTCCTGGGTTCAAATCCCGGACGAGCCCGCAGGCGTTACAGGTGCATTTCATTGAAATGTGTTAATTTTCAACTCTCGTCAGTGATCTAGAAAATTATGTTGTTGTTTTTTCAGCTAAATTCATAGCCAGTCAAGGCTTGTTGGTCTAGGGTATGATTCTCGCTTAGGGTGCGAGAGGTCCCGGGTTCAAATCCCAGACAAGTCCTTCCCCACGCAACTATTTGTCATTATCAGGTGCTTGTGTGAGCACTGTCTTACCTTTGCTGTACAGCATATAGCCGGCAGCTTTTCTGCAACTAAACAACACCACAACTCCCTTTCCTTTCAGCTAAATATTGCTGCACAGAAGGCTCGACATAAGCGTTTGAGCAGAGTGGCTCGTTGGTCTAGGGGTATGATTCTCGCTTAGGGTGCGAGAGGTCCGGGGTTCAAATCCCGGACGAGACCTTTCCCACGCAACTTTCTGTCAGTATGATGTGTTTGTGTCAGCACCGTCTCTCCTTTGCTGTACAGCATGTAGCCGGCAGCTTTTCTGCAACTCAACACCACCCGACCTGCCTTTCCTTTCAGTTAAATATTGCTGCACAAAACGCTCGACAAAAGCTTTCGCGCAGCGTGGCTTGTTGGTCTAGGGGTATGATTCTCGCTTGGGGTGCGAGAGGTCCCGGGTTCAAATCCCGGACGAGCCCTCTGTTCTGTGAAACTCTGCAACTTTTGCTGCTAGCTGCCACCGGTGAACTGCTGCAGTTCGTTACCCAGGACTTACTTTAGGAAATGTTGATGCGCAGTGGAACCAAGCTGAAAGATTGGTCTTACCTGCAGACCACTCTAAATATTTGTTGTGAAGAAAGGCACTGAATAAAAGGTACCCTTGGCCCAGGCTCGTTGGTCTAGGGGTATGATTCTCGCTTCGGGTGCGAGAGGTCCTGGGTTCAACTCCCGGACGGGCCCTTCTTTCCGAAACAAACGCCAGACTTTACTGCAAGAATCGACGCTAACGAAACAAACAAAGACGAAACTCTTTTGTTAGCATTGAAGGAAAAGAGCCAATTTTGGACCAGATTTTTTACTTGCTCAGGCCTGCAAGGGGTCCTGACAAAACAAGACCCAGGGGAGCACTCAGCGGCTCGTTGGTCTAGGGGTATGATTCTCGCTTTGGGTGCGAGAGGTCCCGGGTTCAAATCCCGGACGAGCCCTTTTGTGCTTCCTCACCAATTCTTTGTCGGCCTCACTGTCTAACGCGTTTCCTCTGTGGAGATTTAGCCTCAGTTGGATGTTTATTTTTTCCCCCTGCGCCATCACATTGCGGCTCGTTGGTCTAGGGGTATGATTCTAGCTTTGGGTGCGAGAGGTCCCGGGTTCAAATCCCGGACGAGCCCGCAGGCGTTACAGGTGCATTTCATTGAAATGTGTTAATTTTCAACTCTCGTCAGTGATCTAGAAAATGATGTTGTTGTTTTTTCAGCTAAATTCATAGCCAGTCAAGGCTTGTTGGTCTAGGGTATGATTCTCGCTTAGGATGCGAGAGGTCCCGGGTTCAAATCCCAGACAAGTCCTTCCCCACGCAACTATTTGTCATTATCAGGTGCTTGTGTCAGCACTGTCTTACCTTTGCTGTACAGCATATAGCCGGCAGCTTTTCTGCAACTAAACAACACCACACCTCCCTTTCCTTTCAGCTAAATATTGCTGCACAGAAGGCTCGACATAAGCGTTTGAGCAGAGTGGCTCGTTGGTCTAGGGGTATGATTCTCGCTTAGGGTGCGAGAGGTCCGGGGTTCAAATACCGGACGAGACCTTTCCCACGCAACTTTCTGTCAGTATGATGTGTTTGTGTCAGCATCGTCTCTCCTTTGCTGTACAGCATGTAGCCGGCAGCTTTTCTGCAACTCAACACCACCCGACCTGCCTTTCCTTTCAGTTAAATATTGCTGCACAAAACGCTCGACAAAAGCTTTTGCGCAGCGTGGCTCGTTGGTCTAGGGGTATGATTCTCGCTTAGGGTGCGAGAGGTCCCGGGTTCAAATCCCGGACGAGCCCTCTGTTCTGTGAAACTCTGCAACTTTTGCTGCTAGCTGCCACCGGTGAACTGCTGCAGTTCGTTACCCAGGACTTACTTTAGGAAATGTTGATGCGCAGTGGAACCAAGCTGAAAGATTGGTCTTACCTGCAGACCACTCTAAATATTTGTTGTGAAGAAAGGCACTGAATAAAAGGTACCCTTGGCCCAGGCTCGTTGGTCTAGGGGTATGATTCTCGCTTCGGGTGCGAGAGGTCCCGGGTTCAACTCCCGGACGGGCCCTTCTTTCCGAAACAAACGCCAGACTTTACTGCAAGAATCGACGCTAACGAAACAAACAAAGACGAAACTCTTTTGTTAGCATTGAAGGAAAAGAGCTAATTTTGGACCAGATTTTTTACTTGCTCAGGCCTGCAAGGGGTCCTGACAAAACAAGACCCAGGGGAGCACTCAGTGGCTCGTTGGTCTAGGGGTATGATTCTCGCTTTGGGTGCGAGAGGTCCCGGGTTCAAATCCCGGACGAGCCCTTTTGTGCTTCCTCACCAATTCTTTGTCGGCCTCACTGTCTAACGCGTTTCTGCTGTGGAGATTTAGCCTCAGTTAGATGTATATTTTTTCCCCCTGAGCCATCACATTGCGGCTCGTTGGTCTAGGGGTATGATTCTCGCTTTGGGTGCGAGAGGTCCCGGGTTCAAATCCCGGACGAGCCCGCAGGCGTTACAGGTGCATTTCATTGAAATGTGTTAATTTTCAACTCTCGTCAGTGATCTAGAAAATTATGTTGTTGTTTTTTCAGCTAAATTCATAGCCAGTCAAGGCTTGTTGGTCTAGGGTATGATTCTCGCTTAGGGTGCGAGAGGTCCCGGGTTCAAATCCCAGACAAGTCCTTCCCCACGCAACTATTTGTCATTATCAGGTGCTTGTGTGAGCACTGTCTTACCTTTGCTGTACAGCATATAGCCGGCAGCTTTTCTGCAACTAAACAACACCACAACTCCCTTTCCTTTCAGCTAAATATTGCTGCACAGAAGGCTCGACATAAGCGTTGGAGCAGAGTGGCTCGTTGGTCTAGGGGTATGATTCTCGCTTAGGGTGCGAGAGGTCCGGGGTTCAAATCCCGGACGAGACCTTTCCCACGCAACTTTCTGTCAGTATGATGTGTTTGTGTCAGCACCGTCTCTCCTTTGCTGTACAGCATGTAGCCGGCAGCTTTTCTGCAACTCAACACCACCCGACCTGCCTTTCCTTTCAGTTAAATATTGCTGCACAAAACGCTCGACAAAAGCTTTCGCGCAGCGTGGCTTGTTGGTCTAGGGGTATGATTCTCGCTTAGGGTGCGAGAGGTCCCGGGTTCAAATCCCGGACGAGCCCTCTGTTCTGTGAAACTCTGCAACTTTTGCTGCTAGCTGCCACCGGTGAACTGCTGCAGTTCGTTACCCAGGACTTACTTTAGGAAATGTTGATGCGCAGTGGAACCAAGCTGAAAGATTGGTCTTACCTGCAGACCACTCTAAATATTTGTTGTGAAGAAAGGCACTGAATAAAAGGTACCCTTGGCCCAGGCTCGTTGGTCTAGGGGTATGATTCTCGCTTCGGGTGCGAGAGGTCCTGGGTTCAACTCCCGGACGGGCCCTTCTTTCCGAAACAAACGCCAGACTTTACTGCAAGAATCGACGCTAACGAAACAAACAAAGACGAAACTCTTTTGTTAGCATTGAAGGAAAAGAGCCAATTTTGGACCAGATTTTTTACTTGCTCAGGCCTGCAAGGGGTCCTGACAAAACAAGACCCAGGGGAGCACTCAGCGGCTCGTTGGTCTAGGGGTATGATTCTCGCTTTGGGTGCGAGAGGTCCCGGGTTCAAATCCCGGACGAGCCCTTTTGTGCTTCCTCACCAATTCTTTGTCGGCCTCACTGTCTAACGCGTTTCCTCTGTGGAGATTTAGCCTCAGTTGGATGTTTATTTTTTCCCCCTGCGCCATCACATTGCGGCTCGTTGGTCTAGGGGTATGATTCTAGCTTTGGGTGCGAGAGGTCCCGGGTTCAAATCCCGGACGAGCCCGCAGGCGTTACAGGTGCATTTCATTGAAATGTGTTAATTTTCAACTCTCGTCAGTGATCTAGAAAATGATGTTGTTGTTTTTTCAGCTAAATTCATAGCCAGTCAAGGCTTGTTGGTCTAGGGTATGATTCTCGCTTAGGATGCGAGAGGTCCCGGGTTCAAATCCCAGACAAGTCCTTCCCCACGCAACTATTTGTCATTATCAGGTGCTTGTGTCAGCACTGTCTTACCTTTGCTGTACAGCATATAGCCGGCAGCTTTTCTGCAACTAAACAACACCACACCTCCCTTTCCTTTCAGCTAAATATTGCTCCACAGAAGGCTCGACATAAGCGTTTGAGCAGCGTGGCTCGTTGGTCTAGGGGTATGATTCTCGCTTAGGGTGCGAGAGGTCCGGGGTTCAAATCCCGGACGAGACCTTTCCCACGCAACTTTCTGTCAGTATGATGTGTTTGTGTCAGCACCGTCTCTCCTTTGCTGTACAGCATGTAGCCGGCAGCTTTTCTGCAACTCAACACCACCCGACCTGCCTTTCCTTTCAGTTAAATATTGCTGCACAAAACGCTCGACAAAAGCTTTCGCGCAGCGTGGCTTGTTGGTCTAGGGGTATGATTCTCGCTTAGGGTGCGAGAGGTCCCGGGTTCAAATCCCGGACGAGCCCTCTGTTCTGTGAAACTCTGCAACTTTTGCTGCTAGCTGCCACCGGTGAACTGCTGCAGTTCGTTACCCAGGACTTACTTTAGGAAATGTTGATGCGCAGTGGAACCAAGCTGAAAGATTGGTCTTACCTGCAGACCACTCTAAATATTTGTTGTGAAGAAAGGCACTGAATAAAAGGTACCCTTGGCCCAGGCTCGTTGGTCTAGGGGTATGATTCTCGCTTCGGGTGCGAGAGGTCCTGGGTTCAACTCCCGGACGGGCCCTTCTTTCCGAAACAAACGCCAGACTTTACTGCAAGAATCGACGCTAACGAAACAAACAAAGACGAAACTCTTTTGTTAGCATTGAAGGAAAAGAGCCAATTTTGGACCAGATTTTTTACTTGCTCAGGCCTGCAAGGGGTCCTGACAAAACAAGACCCAGGGGAGCACTCAGCGGCTCGTTGGTCTAGGGGTATGATTCTCGCTTTGGGTGCGAGAGGTCCCGGGTTCAAATCCCGGACGAGCCCTTTTGTGCTTCCTCACCAATTCTTTGTCGGCCTCACTGTCTAACGCGTTTCCTCTGTGGAGATTTAGCCTCAGTTGGATGTTTATTTTTTCCCCCTGCGCCATCACATTGCGGGTCGTTGGTCTAGGGGTATGATTCTAGCTTTGGGTGCGAGAGGTCCCGGGTTCAAATCCCGGACGAGCCCGCAGGCGTTACAGGTGCATTTCATTGAAATGTGTTAATTTTCAACTCTCGTCAGTGATCTAGAAAATGATGTTGTTGTTTTTTCAGCTAAATTCATAGCCAGTCAAGGCTTGTTGGTCTAGGGTATGATTCTCGCTTAGGATGCGAGAGGTCCCGGGTTCAAATCCCAGACAAGTCCTTCCCCACGCAACTATTTGTCATTATCAGGTGCTTGTGTCAGCACTGTCTTACCTTTGCTGTACAGCATATAGCCGGCAGCTTTTCTGCAACTAAACAACACCACACCTCCCTTTCCTTTCAGCTAAATATTGCTCCACAGAAGGCTCGACATAAGCGTTTGAGCAGCGTGGCTCGTTGGTCTAGGGGTATGATTCTCGCTTAGGGTGCGAGAGGTCCCGGGTTCAAATCCCGGACGAGACCTTTCCCACGCAACTTTCTGTCAGTACCATGTGTTTGTGTCAGCACTGTCTCTCCTTTGCTGTACAGCATGTAGCCGGCAGCTTTTTTGCAACTCAACACCACCCGACCTGCCTTTCCTTTCAGTTAAATATTGCTGCACAAAACTCTCGACAAAAGCTTTTGTGCAGCGTGGCTCGTTGGTCTAGGGGTATGATTCTCGCTTAGGGTGCGAGAGGTCCCGGGTTCAAATCCCGGACGAGCCCTCTGTTCTGTGAAACTCTGCAACTTTTGCTGCTAGCTGCCACCGGTGAACTGCTGCAGTTCGTTACCCAGGACTTACTTTAGGAAATGTTGATGCGCAGTGGAACCAAGCTGAAAGATTGGTCTTACCTGCAGACCACTCTAAATATTTGTTGTGAAGAAAGGCACTGAATAAAAGGCACCCTTGGCCCAGGCTCGTTGGTCTAGGGGTATGATTCTCGCTTCGGGTGCGAGAGGTCCCGGGTTCAACTCCCGGACGGGCCCTTCTTTCCGAAAAAAACGCCAGACTTTACTGCAAGAATCGACGCTAACGAAACAAACAAAGACGAAACTCTTTTGTTAGCATTGAAGGAAAAGAGCCAATTTTGGACCAGATTTTTTACTTGCTCAGGCCTGCAAGGGGTCCTGACAAAACAAGACCCAGGGGAGCACTCAGCGGCTCGTTGGTCTAGGGGTATGATTCTCGCTTTGGGTGCGAGAGGTCCCGGGTTCAAATCCCGGACGAGCCCGCAGGCGTTACAGGTGCATTTCATTGAAATGTGTTAATTTTCAACTCTCGTCAGTTATCTAGAAAATTATGTTGTTGTTTTTTCAGCTAAATTCATAGCCAGTCAAGGCTTGTTGGTCTAGGGTATGATTCTCGCTTAGGGTGCGAGAGGTCCCGGGTTCAAATCCCAGACAAGTCCTTCCCCACGCAACTATTTGTCATTATCAGGTGCTTGTGTCAGCACTGTCTTACCTTTGCTGTACAGCATATAGCCGGCAGCTTTTCTGCAACTAAACAACACCACACCTCCCTTTCCTTTCAGCTAAATATTGCTGCACAGAAGGCTCGACATAAGCGTTTGAGCAGAGTGGCTCGTTGGTCTAGGGGTATGATTCTCGCTTAGGGTGCGAGAGGTCCTGGGTTCAAATCCCGGACGAGACCTTTCCCACGCAACTTTCTGTCAGTATGATGTGTTTGTGTCAGCACCGTCTCTCCTTTGCTGTACAGCATGTAGCCGGCAGCTTTTCTGCAACTCAACACCACCCGACCTGCCTTTCCTTTCAGTTAAATATTGCTGCACAAAACTCTCGACAAAAGCTTTTGTGCAGCGTGGCTCCTTGGTCTAGGGGTATGATTCTCGCTTAGGGTGCGAGAGGTCCCGGGTTCAAATCCCGGACGAGCCCTCTGTTCTGTGAAACTCTGCAACTTTTGCTGCTAGCTGCCACCGGTGAACTGCTGCAGTTCGTTACCCAGGACTTACTTTAGGAAATGTTGATGCGCAGTGGAACCAAGCTGAAAGATTGGTCTTACCTCCAGACCACTCTAAATATTTGTTGTGAAGAAAGGCACTGAATAAAAGGTACCCTTGGCCCAGGCTCGTTGGTCTAGGGGTATGATTCTCGCTTCGGGTGCGAGAGGTCCCGGGTTCAACTCCCGGACGGGCCCTTCTTTCCGAAACAAACGCCAGACTTTACTGCAAGAATCGACGCTAACGAAACAAACAAAGACGAAACTCTTTTGTTAGAATTGAAGGAAAGAGCCAATTTTGGACCAGATTTTTTACTTGCTCAGGCCTGCAAGGGGTCCTGACAAAACAAGACCCAGGGGAGCACTCAGCGGCTCGTTGGTCTAGGGGTATGATTCTCGCTTTGGGTGCGAGAGGTCCTGGGTTCAAATCCCGGACGAGCCCTTTTGTGCTTCCTCACCAATTCTTTGTCGGCCTCACTGTCTAACGCGTTTCTGCTGTGGAGATTTAGCCTCAGTTGGATGTATATTTTTTCCCCCTGAGCCATCACATTGCGGCTCGTTGGTCTAGGGGTATGATTCTCGCTTTGGGTGCGAGAGTTCCCGGGTTCAAATCCCGGACGAGCCCGCAGGCGTTACAGGTGCATTTCATTGAAATGTGTTAATTTTCAACTCTCGTCAGTGATCTAGAAAATTATGTTGTTGTTTTTTCAGCTAAATTCATAGCCAGTCAAGGCTTGTTGGTCTAGGGTATGATTCTCGCTTAGGGTGCGAGAGGTCCCGGGTTCAAATCCCAGACAAGTCCTTCCCCACGCAACTATTTGTCATTATCAGGTGCTTGTGTCAGCACTGTCTTACCTTTGCTGTACAGCATATAGCCGGCAGCTTTTCTGCAACTAAACAACACCACACCTCCCTTTCCTTTCAGCTAAATATTGCTGCACAGAAGGCTCGACATAAGCTTTTGAGCAGAGTGGCTCGTTGGTCTAGGGGTATGATTCTCGCTTAGGGTGCGAGAGGTCCGGGGTTCAAATCCCGGACGAGACCTTTCCCACGCAACTTTCTGTCAGTATGATGTGTTTGTGTCAGCACCGTCTCTCCTTTGCTGTACAGCATGTAGCCGGCAGCTTTTCTGCAACTCAACACCACCCGACCTGCCTTTCCTTTCAGTTAAATATTGCTGCACAAAACGCTCGACAAAAGCTTTCGCGCAGCGTGGCTCGTTGGTCTAGGGGTATGATTCTCGCTTAGGGTGCGAGAGGTCCCGGGTTCAAATCCCGGACGAGCCCTCTGTTCTGTGAAACTCTGCAACTTTTGCTGCTAGCTGCCACCGGTGAACTGCTGCAGTTCGTTATCCAGGACTTACTTTAGGAAATGTTGATGCGCAGTGGAACCAAGCTGAAAGATTGGTCTTACCTGCAGACCACTCTAAATATTTGTTGTGAAGAAAGGCACTGAATAAAAGGTACCCTTGGCCCAGGCTCGTTGGTCTAGGGGTATGATTCTCGCTTCGGGTGCGAGAGGATCTGGGTTCAACTCCCGGACGGGCCCTTCTTTCCGAAACAAACGCCAGACTTTACTGCAAGAATCGACGCTAACGAAACAAACAAAGACGAAACTCTTTTGTTAGCATTGAAGGAAAAGAGCCAATTTTGGATCAGATTTTTTACTTGCTCAGGCCTGCAAGGGGTCCTGACAAAACAAGACCCAGGGGAGCACTCAGCGGCTCGTTGGTCTAGGGGTATGATTCTCGCTTTGGGTGCGAGAGGTCCCGGGTTCAAATCCCGGACGAGCCCTTTTGTGCTTCCTCACCAATTCTTTGTCGGCCTCACTGTCTAACGCGTTTCCTCTGTGGAGATTTAGCCTCAGTTGGATGTTTATTTTTTCCCCCTGCGCCATCACATTGCGGCTCGTTGGTCTAGGGGTATGATTCTCGCTTTGGGTGCGAGAGGTCCCGGGTTCAAATCCCTTACGAGCCCGCAGGCGTTACAGGTGCATTTCATTGAAATGTGTTAATTTTCAACTCTCGTCAGTGATCTAGAAAATGATGTTGTTGTTTTTTCAGCTAAATTCATAGCCAGTCAAGGCTTGTTGGTCTAGGGTATGATTCTCGCTTAGGATGCGAGAGGTCCCGGGTTCAAATCCCAGAAAAGTCCTTCCCCACGCAACTATTTGTCATTATCAGGTGCTTGTGTCAGCACTGTCTTACCTTTGCTGTACAGCATATAGCCGGCAGCTTTTCTGCAACTAAACAACACCACACCTCCCTTTCCTTTCAGCTAAATATTGCTCCACAGAAGGCTCGACATAAGCGTTTGAGCAGCGTGGCTCGTTGGTCTAGGGGTATGATTCTCGCTTAGGGTGCGAGAGGTCCCGGGTTCAAATCCCGGACGAGACCTTTCCCACGCAACTTTCTGTCAGTACCATGTGTTTGTGTCAGCACTGTCTTACCTTTGCTGTACAGCATATAGCCGGCAGCTTTTCTGCAACTAAACAACACCACACCTCCCTTTCCTTTCAGCTAAATATTGCTCCACAGAAGGCTCGACATAAGCGTTTGAGCAGCGTGGCTCGTTGGTCTAGGGGTATGATTCTCGCTTAGGGTGCGAGAGGTCCCGGGTTCAAATCCCGGACGAGACCTTTCCCACGCAACTTTCTGTCAGTACCATGTGTTTGTGTCAGCACTGTCTCTCCTTTGCTGTACAGCATGTAGCCGGCAGCTTTTCTGCAACTCAACACCACCCGACCTGCCTTTCCTTTCAGTTAAATATTGCTGCACAAAACGCTCGACAAAAGCTTTCGCGCAGCGTGGCTCGTTGGTCTAGGGGTATGATTCTCGCTTAGGGTGCGAGAGGTCCCGGGTTCAAATCCCGGACGAGCCCTCTGTTCTGTGAAACTCTGCAACTTTTGCTGCTAGCTGCCACCGGTGAACTGCTGTAGTTCGTTATCCAGGACTTACTTTAGGAAATGTTGATGCGCAGTGGAACCAAGCTGAAAGATTGGTCTTACCTGCAGACCACTCTAAATATTTGTTGTGAAGAAAGGCACTGAATAAAAGGTACCCTTGGCCCAGGCTCGTTGGTCTAGGGGTATGATTCTCGCTTCGGGTGCGAGAGGATCTGGGTTCAACTCCCGGACGGGCCCTTCTTTCCGAAACAAACGCCAGACTTTACTGCAAGAATCGACGCTAACGAAACAAACAAAGACGAAACTCTTTTGTTAGCATTGAAGGAAAATAGCCAATTTTGGACCAGATTTTTTACTTGCTCAGGCCTGCAAGGGGTCCTGACAAAACAAGACCCAGGGGAGCACTCAGCGGCTCGTTGGTCTAGGGGTATGATTCTCGCTTTGGGTGCGAGAGGTCCCGGGTTCAAATCCCGGACGAGCCCTTTTGTGCTTCCTCACCAATTCTTTGTCGGCCTCACTGTCTAACGCGTTTCCTCTGTGGAGATTTAGCCTCAGTTGGATGTTTATTTTTTCCCCCTGCGCCATCACATTGCGGCTCGTTGGTCTAGGGGTATGATTCTCGCTTTGGGTGCGAGAGGTCCCGGGTTCAAATCCCTTACGAGCCCGCAGGCGTTACAGGTGCATTTCATTGAAATGTGTTAATTTTCAACTCTCGTCAGTGATCTAGAAAATGATGTTGTTGTTTTTTCAGCTAAATTCATAGCCAGTCAAGGCTTGTTGGTCTAGGGTATGATTCTCGCTTAGGATGCGAGAGGTCCCGGGTTCAAATCCCAGACAAGTCCTTCCCCACGCAACTATTTGTCATTATCAGGTGCTTGTGTCAGCACTGTCTTACCTTTGCTGTACAGCATATAGCCGGCAGCTTTTCTGCAACTAAACAACACCACACCTCCCTTTCCTTTCAGCTAAATATTGCTCCACAGAAGGCTCGACATAAGCGTTTGAGCAGCGTGGCTCTTTGGTCTAGGGGTATGATTCTCGCTTAGGGTGCGAGAGGTCCCGGGTTCAAATCCCGGACGAGACCTTTCCCACGCAACTTTCTGACAGTACCATGTGTTTGTGTCAGCACTGTCTCTCCTTTGCTGTACAGCATGTAGCCGTCAGCTTTTTTGCAACTCAACACCACCCGACCTGCCTTTCCTTTCAGTTAAATATTGCTGCACAAAACTCTCGACAAAAGCTTTTGTGCAGCGTGGCTCGTTGGTCTAGGGGTATGATTCTCGCTTAGGGTGCGAGAGGTCCCGGGTTCAAATCCCGGACGAGCCCTCTGTTCTGTGAAACTCTGCAACTTTTGCTGCTAGCTGCCACCGGTGAACTGCTGCAGTTCGTTACCCAGGACTTACTTTAGGAAATGTTGATGCGCAGTGGAACCAAGCTGAAAGATTGGTCTTACCTGCAGACCACTCTAAATATTTGTTGTGAAGAAAGGCACTGAATAAAAGGCACCCTTGGCCCAGGCTCGTTGGTCTAGGGGTATGATTCTCGCTTCGGGTGCGAGAGGTCCCGGGTTCAACTCCCGGACGGGCCCTTCTTTCCGAAAAAAACGCCAGACTTTACTGCAAGAATCGACGCTAACGAAACAAACAAAGACGAAACTCTTTTGTTAGCATTGAAGGAAAAGAGCCAATTTTGGACCAGATTTTTTACTTGCTCAGGCCTGCAAGGGGTCCTGACAAAACAAGACCCAGGGGAGCACTCAGCGGCTCGTTGGTCTAGGGGTATGATTCTCGCTTTGGGTGCGAGAGGTCCCGGGTTCAAATCCCGGACGAGCCCGCAGGCGTTACAGGTGCATTTCATTGAAATGTGTTAATTTTCAACTCTCGTCAGTGATCTAGAAAATTATGTTGTTGTTTTTTCAGCTAAATTCATAGCCAGTCAAGGCTTGTTGGTCTAGGGTATGATTCTCGCTTAGGGTGCGAGAGGTCCCGGGTTCAAATCCCAGACAAGTCCTTCCCCACGCAACTATTTGTCATTATCAGGTGCTTGTGTCAGCACTGTCTTACCTTTGCTGTACAGCATATAGCCGGCAGCTTTTCTGCAACTAAACAACACCACACCTCCCTTTCCTTTCAGCTAAATATTGCTGCACAGAAGGCTCGACATAAGCGTTTGAGCAGAGTGGCTCGTTGGTCTAGGGGTATGATTCTCGCTTAGGGTGCGAGAGGTCCGGGGTTCAAATCCCGGACGAGACCTTTCCCACGCAACTTTCTGTCAGTATGATGTGTTTGTGTCAGCACCGTCTCTCCTTTGCTGTACAGCATGTAGCCGGCAGCTTTTCTGCAACTCAACACCACCCGACCTGCCTTTCCTTTCAGTTAAATATTGCTGCACAAAACTCTCGACAAAAGCTTTTGTGCAGCGTGGCTCCTTGGTCTAGGGGTATGATTCTCGCTTAGGGTGCGAGAGGTCCCGGGTTCAAATCCCGGACGAGCCCTCTGTTCTGTGAAACTCTGCAACTTTTGCTGCTAGCTGCCACCGGTGAACTGCTGCAGTTCGTTACCCAGGACTTACTTTAGGAAATGTTGATGCGCAGTGGAACCAAGCTGAAAGATTGGTCTTACCTCCAGACCACTCTAAATATTTGTTGTGAAGATAGGCACTGAATAAAAGGTACCCTTGGCCCAGGCTCGTTGGTCTAGGGGTATGATTCTCGCTTCGGGTGCGAGAGGTCCCGGGTTCAACTCCCGGACGGGCCCTTCTTTCCGAAACAAACGCCAGACTTTACTGCAAGAATCGACGCTAACGAAACAAACAAAGACGAAACTCTTTTGTTAGAATTGAAGGAAAGAGCCAATTTTGGACCAGATTTTTTACTTGCTCAGGCCTGCAAGGGGTCCTGACAAAACAAGACCCAGGGGAGCACTCAGCGGCTCGTTGGTCTAGGGGTATGATTCTCGCTTTGGGTGCGAGAGGTCCTGGGTTCAAATCCCGGACGAGCCCTTTTGTGCTTCCTCACCAATTCTTTGTCGGCCTCACTGTCTAACGCGTTTCTGCTGTGGAGATTTAGCCTCAGTTGGATGTATATTTTTTCCCCCTGAGCCATCACATTGCGGCTCGTTGGTCTAGGGGTATGATTCTCGCTTTGGGTGCGAGAGTTCCCGGGTTCAAATCCCGGACGAGCCCGCAGGCGTTACAGGTGCATTTCATTGAAATGTGTTAATTTTCAACTCTCGTCAGTGATCTAGAAAATTATGTTGTTGTTTTTTCAGCTAAATTCATAGCCAGTCAAGGCTTGTTGGTCTAGGGTATGATTCTCGCTTAGGGTGCGAGAGGTCCCGGGTTCAAATCCCAGACAAGTCCTTCCCCACGCAACTATTTGTCATTATCAGGTGCTTGTGTCAGCACTGTCTTACCTTTGCTGTACAGCATATAGCCGGCAGCTTTTCTGCAACTAAACAACACCACACCTCCCTTTCCTTTCAGCTAAATATTGCTGCACAGAAGGCTCGACATAAGCTTTTGAGCAGAGTGGCTCGTTGGTCTAGGGGTATGATTCTCGCTTAGGGTGCGAGAGGTCCGGGGTTCAAATCCCGGACGAGACCTTTCCCACGCAACTTTCTGTCAGTATGATGTGTTTGTGTCAGCACCGTCTCTCCTTTGCTGTACAGCATGTAGCCGGCAGCTTTTCTGCAACTCAACACCACCCGACCTGCCTTTCCTTTCAGTTAAATATTGCTGCACAAAACGCTCGACAAAAGCTTTCGCGCAGCGTGGCTCGTTGGTCTAGGGGTATGATTCTCGCTTAGGGTGCGAGAGGTCCCGGGTTCAAATCCCGGACGAGCCCTCTGTTCTGTGAAACTCTGCAACTTTTGCTGCTAGCTGCCACCGGTGAACTGCTGCAGTTCGTTATCCAGGACTTACTTTAGGAAATGTTGATGCGCAGTGGAACCAAGCTGAAAGATTGGTCTTACCTGCAGACCACTCTAAATATTTGTTGTGAAGAAAGGCACTGAATAAAAGGTACCCTTGGCCCAGGCTCGTTGGTCTAGGGGTATGATTCTCGCTTCGGGTGCGAGAGGATCTGGGTTCAACTCCCGGACGGGCCCTTCTTTCCGAAACAAACGCCAGACTTTACTGCAAGAATCGACGCTAACGAAACAAACAAAGACGAAACTCTTTTGTTAGCATTGAAGGAAAAGAGCCAATTTTGGACCAGATTTTTTACTTGCTCAGGCCTGCAAGGGGTCCTGACAAAACAAGACCCAGGGGAGCACTCAGCGGCTCGTTGGTCTAGGGGTATGATTCTCGCTTTGGGTGCGAGAGGTCCCGGGTTCAAATCCCGGACGAGCCCTTTTGTGCTTCCTCACCAATTCTTTGTCGGCCTCACTGTCTAACGCGTTTCCTCTGTGGAGATTTAGCCTCAGTTGGATGTTTATTTTTTCCCCCTGCGCCATCACATTGCGGCTCGTTGGTCTAGGGGTATGATTCTCGCTTTGGGTGCGAGAGGTCCCGGGTTCAAATCCCTTACGAGCCCGCAGGCGTTATAGGTGCATTTCATTGAAATGTGTTAATTTTCAACTCTCGTCAGTGATCTAGAAAATGATGTTGTTGTTTTTTCAGCTAAATTCATAGCCAGTCAAGGCTTGTTGGTCTAGGGTATGATTCTCGCTTAGGATGCGAGAGGTCCCGGGTTCAAATCCCAGAAAAGTCCTTCCCCACGCAACTATTTGTCATTATCAGGTGCTTGTGTCAGCACTGTCTTACCTTTGCTGTACAGCATATAGCCGGCAGCTTTTCTGCAACTAAACAACACCACACCTCCCTTTCCTTTCAGCTAAATATTGCTCCACAGAAGGCTCGACATAAGCATTTGAGCAGCGTGGCTCGTTGGTCTAGGGGTATGATTCTCGCTTAGGGTGCGAGAGGTCCCGGGTTCAAATCCCGGACGAGACCTTTCCCACGCAACTTTCTGTCAGTACCATGTGTTTGTGTCAGCACTGTCTCTCCTTTGCTGTACAGCATGTAGCCGGCAGCTTTTCTGCAACTCAACACCACCCGACCTGCCTTTCCTTTCAGTTAAATATTGCTGCACAAAACGCTCGACAAAAGCTTTCGCGCAGCGTGGCTCGTTGGTCTAGGGGTATGATTCTCGCTTAGGGTGCGAGAGGTCCCGGGTTCAAATCCCGGACGAGCCCTCTGTTCTGTGAAACTCTGCAACTTTTGCTGCTAGCTGCCACCGGTGAACTGCTGTAGTTCGTTATCCAGGACTTACTTTAGGAAATGTTGATGCGCAGTGGAACCAAGCTGAAAGATTGGTCTTACCTGCAGACCACTCTAAATATTTGTTGTGAAGAAAGGCACTGAATAAAAGGTACCCTTGGCCCAGGCTCGTTGGTCTAGGGGTATGATTCTCGCTTCGGGTGCGAGAGGATCTGGGTTCAACTCCCGGACGGGCCCTTCTTTCCGAAACAAACGCCAGACTTTACTGCAAGAATCGACGCTAATGAAACAAACAAAGACGAAACTCTTTTGTTAGCATTGAAGGAAAATAGCCAATTTTGGACCAGATTTTTTACTTGCTCAGGCCTGCAAGGGGTCCTGACAAAACAAGACCCAGGGGAGCACTCAGCGGCTCGTTGGTCTAGGGGTATGATTCTCGCTTTGGGTGCGAGAGGTCCCGGGTTCAAATCCCGGACGAGCCCTTTTGTGCTTCCTCACCAATTCTTTGTCGGCCTCACTGTCTAACGCGTTTCCTCTGTGGAGATTTAGCCTCAGTTGGATGTTTATTTTTTCCCCCTGCGCCATCACATTGCGGCTCGTTGGTCTAGGGGTATGATTCTCGCTTTGGGTGCGAGAGGTCCCGGGTTCAAATCCCTTACGAGCCCGCAGGCGTTACAGGTGCATTTCATTGAAATGTGTTAATTTTCAACTCTCGTCAGTGATCTAGAAAATGATGTTGTTGTTTTTTCAGCTAAATTCATAGCCAGTCAAGGCTTGTTGGTCTAGGGTATGATTCTCGCTTAGGATGCGAGAGGTCCCGGGTTCAAATCCCAGAAAAGTCCTTCCCCACGCAACTATTTGTCATTATCAGGTGCTTGTGTCAGCACTGTCTTACCTTTGCTGTACAGCATATAGCCGGCAGCTTTTCTGCAACTAAACAACACCACACCTCCCTTTCCTTTCAGCTAAATATTGCTCCACAGAAGGCTCGACATAAGCGTTTGAGCAGCGTGGCTCGTTGGTCTAGGGGTATGATTCTCGCTTAGGGTGCGAGAGGTCCCGGGTTCAAATCCCGGACGAGACCTTTCCCACGCAACTTTCTGTCAGTACCATGTGTTTGTGTCAGCACTGTCTCTCCTTTGCTGTACAGCATGTAGCCGGCAGCTTTTCTGCAACTCAACACCACCCGACCTGCCTTTCCTTTCAGTTAAATATTGCTGCACAAAACGCTCGACAAAAGCTTTCGCGCAGCGTGGCTCGTTGGTCTAGGGGTATGATTCTCGCTTAGGGTGCGAGAGGTCCCGGGTTCAAATCCCGGACGAGCCCTCTGTTCTGTGAAACTCTGCAACTTTTGCTGCTAGCTGCCACCGGTGAACTGCTGTAGTTCGTTATCCAGGACTTACTTTAGGAAATGTTGATGCGCAGTGGAACCAAGCTGAAAGATTGGTCTTACCTGCAGACCACTCTAAATATTTGTTGTGAAGAAAGGCACTGAATAAAAGGTACCCTTGGCCCAGGCTCGTTGGTCTAGGGGTATGATTCTCCCTTCGGGTGCGAGAGGATCTGGGTTCAACTCCCGGACGGGCCCTTCTTTCCGAAACAAACGCCAGACTTTACTGCAAGAATCGACGCTAACGAAACAAACAAAGACGAAACTCTTTTGTTAGCATTGAAGGAAAATAGCCAATTTTGGACCAGATTTTTTACTTGCTCAGGCCTGCAAGGGGTCCTGACAAAACAAGACCCAGGGGAGCACTCAGCGGCTCGTTGGTCTAGGGGTATGATTCTCGCTTTGGGTGCGAGAGGTCCCGGGTTCAAATCCCGGACGAGCCCTTTTGTGCTTCCTCACCAATTCTTTGTCGGCCTCACTGTCTAACGCGTTTCCTCTGTGGAGATTTAGCCTCAGTTGGATGTTTATTTTTTCCCCCTGCGCCATCACATTGCGGCTCGTTGGTCTAGGGGTATGATTCTCGCTTTGGGTGCGAGAGGTCCCGGGTTCAAATCCCTTACGAGCCCGCAGGCGTTACAGGTGCATTTCATTGAAATGTGTTAATTTTCAACTCTCGTCAGTGATCTAGAAAATGATGTTGTTGTTTTTTCAGCTAAATTCATAGCCAGTCAAGGCTTGTTGGTCTAGGGTATGATTCTCGCTTAGGATGCGAGAGGTCCCGGGTTCAAATCCCAGACAAGTCCTTCCCCACGCAACTATTTGTCATTATCAGGTGCTTGTGTCAGCACTGTCTTACCTTTGCTGTACAGCATATAGCCGGCAGCTTTTCTGCAACTAAACAACACCACACCTCCCTTTCCTTTCAGCTAAATATTGCTCCACAGAAGGCTCGACATAAGCGTTTGAGCAGCGTGGCTCGTTGGTCTAGGGGTATGATTCTCGCTTAGGGTGCGAGAGGTCCCGGGTTCAAATCCCGGACGAGACCTTTCCCACGCAACTTTCTGTCAGTACCATGTGTTTGTGTCAGCACTGTCTCTCCTTTGCTGTACAGCATGTAGCCGGCAGCTTTTTTGCAACTCAACACCACCCGACCTGCCTTTCCTTTCAGTTAAATATTGCTGCACAAAACTCTCGACAAAAGCTTTTGTGCAGCGTGGCTCGTTGGTCTAGGGGTATGATTCTCGCTTAGGGTGCGAGAGGTCCCGGGTTCAAATCCCGGACGAGCCCTCTGTTCTGTGAAACTCTGCAACTTTTGCTGCTAGCTGCCACCGGTGAACTGCTGCAGTTCGTTACCCAGGACTTACTTTAGGAAATGTTGATGCGCAGTGGAACCAAGCTGAAAGATTGGTCTTACCTGCAGACCACTCTAAATATTTGTTGTGAAGAAAGGCACTGAATAAAAGGCACCCTTGGCCCAGGCTCGTTGGTCTAGGGGTATGATTCTCGCTTCGGGTGCGAGAGGTCCCGGGTTCAACTCCCGGACGGGCCCTTCTTTCCGAAAAAAACGCCAGACTTTACTGCAAGAATCGACGCTAACGAAACAAACAAAGACGAAACTCTTTTGTTAGCATTGAAGGAAAAGAGCCAATTTTGGACCAGATTTTTTACTTGCTCAGGCCTGCAAGGGGTCCTGACAAAACAAGACCCAGGGGAGCACTCAGCGGCTCGTTGGTCTAGGGGTATGATTCTCGCTTTGGGTGCGAGAGGTCCCGGGTTCAAATCCCGGACGAGCCCGCAGGCGTTACAGGTGCATTTCATTGAAATGTGTTAATTTTCAACTCTCGTCAGTGATCTAGAAAATTATGTTGTTGTTTTTTCAGCTAAATTCATAGCCAGTCAAGGCTTGTTGGTCTAGGGTATGATTCTCGCTTAGGGTGCGAGAGGTCCCGGGTTCAAATCCCAGACAAGTCCTTCCCCACGCAACTATTTGTCATTATCAGGTGCTTGTGTCAGCACTGTCTTACCTTTGCTGTACAGCATATAGCCGGCAGCTTTTCTGCAACTAAACAACACCACACCTCCCTTTCCTTTCAGCTAAATATTGCTGCACAGAAGGCTCGACATAAGCGTTTGAGCAGAGTGGCTCGTTGGTCTAGGGGTATGATTCTCGCTTAGGGTGCGAGAGGTCCGGGGTTCAAATCCCGGACGAGACCTTTCCCACGCAACTTTCTGTCAGTATGATGTGTTTGTGTCAGCACCGTCTCTCCTTTGCTGTACAGCATGTAGCCGGCAGCTTTTCTGCAACTCAACACCACCCGACCTGCCTTTCCTTTCAGTTAAATATTGCTGCACAAAACGCTCGACAAAAGCTTTCGCGCAGCGTGGCTCGTTGGTCTAGGGGTATGATTCTCGCTTAGGGTGCGAGAGGTCCCGGGTTCAAATCCCGGACGAGCCCTCTGTTCTGTGAAACTCTGCAACTTTTGCTGCTAGCTGCCACCGGTGAACTGCTGCAGTTCGTTACCCAGGACTTACTTTAGGAAATGTTGATGCGCAGTGGAACCAAGCTGAAAGATTGGTCTTACCTGCAGACCACTCTAAATATTTGTTGTGAAGAAAGGCACTGAATAAAAGGTACCCTTGCCCCAGGCTCGCTGGTCTAGGGGTATGATTCTCGCTTAGGGTGCGAGAGGTCCCGGGTTCAAATCCCGGACGAGCCCTCTGTTCTGTGAAACTCTGCAACTTTTGCTGCTAGCTGCCACCGGTGAACTGCTGCAGTTCGTTACCCAGGACTTACTTTAGGAAATGTTGATGCGCAGTGGAACCAAGCTGAAAGATTGGTCTTACCTGCAGACCACTCTAAATATTTGTTGTGAAGAAAGGCACTGAATAAAAGGTACCCTTGCCCCAGGCTCGTTGGTCTAGGGGTATGATTCTCGCTTCGGGTGCGAGAGGTCCCGGGTTCAACTCCCGGACGAGCCCTTCTTTCCGAAACAAACGCCAGACTTTACTGCAAGAATCGACGCTAACGAAACAAACAAAGACGAAACTCTTTTGTTAGCATTGAAGGAAAAGAGCCAATTTTGGACCAGATTTTTTACTTGCTCAGGCCTGCAAGGGGTCCTGACAAAACAAGACCCAGGGGAGCACTCAGCGGCTCGTTGGTCTAGGGGTATGATTCTCGCTTTGGGTGCGAGAGGTCCCGGGTTCAAATCCCGGACGAGCCCTTTTGTGCTTCCTCACCAATTCTTTGTCGGCCTCACTGTCTAACGCGTTTCTGCTGTGGAGATTTAGCCTCAGTTGGATGTATATTTTTTCCCCCTGAGCCATCACATTGCGGCTCGTTGGTCTAGGGGTATGATTCTCGCTTTGGGTGCGAGAGGTTCCGGGTTCAAATCCCGGACGAGCCCGCAGGCGTTACAGGTGCATTTCATTGAAATGTGTTAATTTTCAACTCTCGTCAGTGATCTAGAAAATTATGTTGTTGTTTTTTCAGCTAAATTCATAGCCAGTCAAGGCTTGTTGGTCTAGGGTATGATTCTCGCTTAGGGTGCGGGGTTCAAATCCCAGACAAGTCCTTCCCCACGCAACTATTTGTCATTATCAGGTGCTTGTGTCAGCACTGTCTTACCTTTGCTGTACAGCATATAGCCGGCAGCTTTTCTGCAACTAAACAACACCACACCTCCCTTTCCTTTCAGCTAAATATTGCTGCACAGAAGGCTCGACATAAGCGTTTGAACAGAGTGGCTCGTTGGTCTAGGGGTATGATTCTCGCTTAGGGTGCGAGAGGTCCGGGGTTCAAATCCCGGACGAGACCTTTCCCACGCAACTTTCTGTCAGTATGATGTGTTTGTGTCAGCACCGTCTCTCCTTTGCTGTACAGCATGTAGCCGGCAGCTTTTCTGCAACTCAACACCACCCGACCTGCCTTTCCTTTCAGTTAAATATTGCTGCACAAAACGCTCGACAAAAGCTTTTGCGCAGCGTGGCTCGTTGGTCTAGGGGTATGATTCTCGCTTAGGGTGCGAGAGGTCCCGGGTTCAAATCCCGGACGAGCCCTCTGTTCTGTGAAACTCTGCAACTTTTGCTGCTAGCTGCCACCGGTGAACTGCTGCAGTTCGTTACCCAGGACTTACTTTAGGAAATGTTGATGCGCAGTGGAACCAAGCTGAAAGATTGGTCTTACCTGCAGACCACTCTAAATATTTGTTGTGAAGAAAGGCACTGAATAAAAGGTACCCTTGCCCCAGGCTCGTTGGTCTAGGGGTATGATTCTCGCTTCGGGTGCGAGAGGATCTGGGTTCAACTCCCGGACGGGCCCTTCTTTCCGAAACAAACGCCAGACTTTACTGCAAGAATCGACGCTAACGAAACAAACAAAGACGAAACTCTTTTGTTAGCATTGAAGGAAAAGAGCCAATTTTGGACCAGATTTTTTACTTGCTCAGGCCTGCAAGGGGTCCTGACAAAACAAGACCCAGGGGAGCACTCAGCGGCTCGTTGGTCTAGGGGTATGATTCTCGCTTTGGGTGCGAGAGGTCCCGGGTTCAAATCCCGGACGAGCCCTTTTGTGCTTCCTCACCAATTCTTTGTCGGCCTCACTGTCTAACGCGTTTCCTCTGTGGAGATTTAGCCTCAGTTGGATGTTTATTTTTTCCCCCTGCGCCATCACATTGCGGCTCGTTGGTCTAGGGGTATGATTCTCGCTTTGGGTGCGAGAGGTCCCGGGTTCAAATCCCTTACGAGCCCGCAGGCGTTACAGGTGCATTTCATTGAAATGTGTTAATTTTCAACTCTCGTCAGTGATCTAGAAAATGATGTTGTTGTTTTTTCAGCTAAATTCATAGCCAGTCAAGGCTTGTTGGTCTAGGGTATGATTCTCGCTTAGGATGCGAGAGGTCCCGGGTTCAAATCCCAGACAAGTCCTTCCCCACGCAACTATTTGTCATTATCAGGTGCTTGTGTCAGCACTGTCTTACCTTTGCTGTACAGCATATAGCCGGCAGCTTTTCTGCAACTAAACAACACCACACCTCCCTTTCCTTTCAGCTAAATATTGCTCCACAGAAGGCTCGACATAAGCGTTTGAGCAGCGTGGCTCGTTGGTCTAGGGGTATGATTCTCGCTTAGGGTGCGAGAGGTCCCGGGTTCAAATCCCGGACGAGACCTTTCCCACGCAACTTTCTGTCAGTACCATGTGTTTGTGTCAGCACTGTCTCTCCTTTGCTGTACAGCATGTAGCCGGCAGCTTTTTTGCAACTCAACACCACCCGACCTGCCTTTCCTTTCAGTTAAATATTGCTGCACAAAACTCTCGACAAAAGCTTTTGTGCAGCGTGGCTCGTTGGTCTAGGGGTATGATTCTCGCTTAGGGTGCGAGAGGTCCCGGGTTCAAATCCCGGACGAGCCCTCTGTTCTGTGAAACTCTGCAACTTTTGCTGCTAGCTGCCACCGGTGAACTGCTGCAGTTCGTTACCCAGGACTTACTTTAGGAAATGTTGATGCGCAGTGGAACCAAGCTGAAAGATTGGTCTTACCTGCAGACCACTCTAAATATTTGTTGTGAAGAAAGGCACTGAATAAAAGGCACCCTTGGCCCAGGCTCGTTGGTCTAGGGGTATGATTCTCGCTTCGGGTGCGAGAGGTCCCGGGTTCAACTCCCGGACGGGCCCTTCTTTCCGAAAAAAACGCCAGACTTTACTGCAAGAATCGACGCTAACGAAACAAACAAAGACGAAACTCTTTTGTTAGCATTGAAGGAAAAGAGCCAATTTTGGACCAGATTTTTTACTTGCTCAGGCCTGCAAGGGGTCCTGACAAAACAAGACCCAGGGGAGCACTCAGCGGCTCGTTGGTCTAGGGGTATGATTCTCGCTTTGGGTGCGAGAGGTCCCGGGTTCAAATCCCGGACGAGCCCGCAGGCGTTACAGGTGCATTTCATTGAAATGTGTTAATTTTCAACTCTCGTCAGTGATCTAGAAAATTATGTTGTTGTTTTTTCAGCTAAATTCATAGCCAGTCAAGGCTTGTTGGTCTAGGGTATGATTCTCGCTTAGGGTGCGAGAGGTCCCGGGTTCAAATCCCAGACAAGTCCTTCCCCACGCAACTATTTGTCATTATCAGGTGCTTGTGTCAGCACTGTCTTACCTTTGCTGTACAGCATATAGCCGGCAGCTTTTCTGCAACTAAACAACACCACACCTCCCTTTCCTTTCAGCTAAATATTGCTGCACAGAAGGCTCGACATAAGCGTTTGAGCAGAGTGGCTCGTTGGTCTAGGGGTATGATTCTCGCTTAGGGTGCGAGAGGTCCGGGGTTCAAATCCCGGACGAGACCTTTCCCACGCAACTTTCTGTCAGTATGATGTGTTTGTGTCAGCACCGTCTCTCCTTTGCTGTACAGCATGTAGCCGGCAGCTTTTCTGCAACTCAACACCACCCGACCTGCCTTTCCTTTCAGTTAAATATTGCTGCACAAAACGCTCGACAAAAGCTTTCGCGCAGCGTGGCTCGTTGGTCTAGGGGTATGATTCTCGCTTAGGGTGCGAGAGGTCCCGGGTTCAAATCCCGGACGAGCCCTCTGTTCTGTGAAACTCTGCAACTTTTGCTGCTAGCTGCCACCGGTGAACTGCTGCAGTTCGTTACCCAGGACTTACTTTAGGAAATGTTGATGCGCAGTGGAACCAAGCTGAAAGATTGGTCTTACCTGCAGACCACTCTAAATATTTGTTGTGAAGAAAGGCACTGAATAAAAGGTACCCTTGCCCCAGGCTCGCTGGTCTAGGGGTATGATTCTCGCTTAGGGTGCGAGAGGTCCCGGGTTCAAATCCCGGACGAGCCCTCTGTTCTGTGAAACTCTGCAACTTTTGCTGCTAGCTGCCACCGGTGAACTGCTGCAGTTCGTTACCCAGGACTTACTTTAGGAAATGTTGATGCGCAGTGGAACCAAGCTGAAAGATTGGTCTTACCTGCAGACCACTCTAAATATTTGTTGTGAAGAAAGGCACTGAATAAAAGGTACCCTTGCCCCAGGCTCGTTGGTCTAGGGGTATGATTCTCGCTTCGGGTGCGAGAGGTCCCGGGTTCAACTCCCGGACGAGCCCTTCTTTCCGAAACAAACGCCAGACTTTACTGCAAGAATCGACGCTAACGAAACAAACAAAGACGAAACTCTTTTGTTAGCATTGAAGGAAAAGAGCCAATTTTGGACCAGATTTTTTACTTGCTCAGGCCTGCAAGGGGTCCTGACAAAACAAGACCCAGGGGAGCACTCAGCGGCTCGTTGGTCTAGGGGTATGATTCTCGCTTTGGGTGCGAGAGGTCCCGGGTTCAAATCCCGGACGAGCCCTTTTGTGCTTCCTCA
The DNA here is from genome assembly GCF_018492685.1 of Alosa sapidissima. Lineage (NCBI taxonomy): Eukaryota > Metazoa > Chordata > Actinopteri > Clupeiformes > Clupeidae > Alosa > Alosa sapidissima. The sequence continues at coordinate 28,947,057 of NC_055964.1, read as the reverse complement.
CCAATTCTTTGTCGGCCTCACTGTCTAACGCGTTTCTGCTGTGGAGATTTAGCCTCAGTTGGATGTATATTTTTTCCCCCTGAGCCATCACATTGCGGCTCGTTGGTCTAGGGGTATGATTCTCGCTTTGGGTGCGAGAGGTTCCGGGTTCAAATCCCGGACGAGCCCGCAGGCGTTACAGGTGCATTTCATTGAAATGTGTTAATTTTCAACTCTCGTCAGTGATCTAGAAAATTATGTTGTTGTTTTTTCAGCTAAATTCATAGCCAGTCAAGGCTTGTTGGTCTAGGGTATGATTCTCGCTTAGGGTGCGGGGTTCAAATCCCAGACAAGTCCTTCCCCACGCAACTATTTGTCATTATCAGGTGCTTGTGTCAGCACTGTCTTACCTTTGCTGTACAGCATATAGCCGGCAGCTTTTCTGCAACTAAACAACACCACACCTCCCTTTCCTTTCAGCTAAATATTGCTGCACAGAAGGCTCGACATAAGCGTTTGAGCAGAGTGGCTCGTTGGTCTAGGGGTATGATTCTCGCTTAGGGTGCGAGAGGTCCGGGGTTCAAATCCCGGACGAGACCTTTCCCACGCAACTTTCTGTCAGTATGATGTGTTTGTGTCAGCACCGTCTCTCCTTTGCTGTACAGCATGTAGCCGGCAGCTTTTCTGCAACTCAACACCACCCGACCTGCCTTTCCTTTCAGTTAAATATTGCTGCACAAAACGCTCGACAAAAGCTTTTGCGCAGCGTGGCTCGTTGGTCTAGGGGTATGATTCTCGCTTAGGGTGCGAGAGGTCCCGGGTTCAAATCCCGGACGAGCCCTCTGTTCTGTGAAACTCTGCAACTTTTGCTGCTAGCTGCCACCGGTGAACTGCTGCAGTTCGTTACCCAGGACTTACTTTAGGAAATGTTGATGCGCAGTGGAACCAAGCTGAAAGATTGGTCTTACCTGCAGACCACTCTAAATATTTGTTGTGAAGAAAGGCACTGAATAAAAGGTACCCTTGCCCCAGGCTCGTTGGTCTAGGGGTATGATTCTCGCTTCGGGTGCGAGAGGATCTGGGTTCAACTCCCGGACGGGCCCTTCTTTCCGAAACAAACGCCAGACTTTACTGCAAGAATCGACGCTAACGAAACAAACAAAGACGAAACTCTTTTGTTAGCATTGAAGGAAAAGAGCCAATTTTGGACCAGATTTTTTACTTGCTCAGGCCTGCAAGGGGTCCTGACAAAACAAGACCCAGGGGAGCACTCAGCGGCTCGTTGGTCTAGGGGTATGATTCTCGCTTTGGGTGCGAGAGGTCCCGGGTTCAAATCCCGGACGAGCCCTTTTGTGCTTCCTCACCAATTCTTTGTCGGCCTCACTGTCTAACGCGTTTCCTCTGTGGAGATTTAGCCTCAGTTGGATGTTTATTTTTTCCCCCTGCGCCATCACATTGCGGCTCGTTGGTCTAGGGGTATGATTCTCGCTTTGGGTGCGAGAGGTCCCGGGTTCAAATCCCTTACGAGCCCGCAGGCGTTACAGGTGCATTTCATTGAAATGTGTTAATTTTCAACTCTCGTCAGTGATCTAGAAAATGATGTTGTTGTTTTTTCAGCTAAATTCATAGCCAGTCAAGGCTTGTTGGTCTAGGGTATGATTCTCGCTTAGGATGCGAGAGGTCCCGGGTTCAAATCCCAGAAAAGTCCTTCCCCACGCAACTATTTGTCATTATCAGGTGCTTGTGTCAGCACTGTCTTACCTTTGCTGTACAGCATATAGCCGGCAGCTTTTCTGCAACTAAACAACACCACACCTCCCTTTCCTTTCAGCTAAATATTGCTCCACAGAAGGCTCGACATAAGCATTTGAGCAGCGTGGCTCGTTGGTCTAGGGGTATGATTCTCGCTTAGGGTGCGAGAGGTCCCGGGTTCAAATCCCGGACGAGACCTTTCCCACGCAACTTTCTGTCAGTACCATGTGTTTGTGTCAGCACTGTCTCTCCTTTGCTGTACAGCATGTAGCCGGCAGCTTTTCTGCAACTCAACACCACCCGACCTGCCTTTCCTTTCAGTTAAATATTGCTGCACAAAACGCTCGACAAAAGCTTTCGCGCAGCGTGGCTCGTTGGTCTAGGGGTATGATTCTCGCTTAGGGTGCGAGAGGTCCCGGGTTCAAATCCCGGACGAGCCCTCTGTTCTGTGAAACTCTGCAACTTTTGCTGCTAGCTGCCACCGGTGAACTGCTGTAGTTCGTTATCCAGGACTTACTTTAGGAAATGTTGATGCGCAGTGGAACCAAGCTGAAAGATTGGTCTTACCTGCAGACCACTCTAAATATTTGTTGTGAAGAAAGGCACTGAATAAAAGGTACCCTTGGCCCAGGCTCGTTGGTCTAGGGGTATGATTCTCGCTTCGGGTGCGAGAGGATCTGGGTTCAACTCCCGGACGGGCCCTTCTTTCCGAAACAAACGCCAGACTTTACTGCAAGAATCGACGCTAACGAAACAAACAAAGACGAAACTCTTTTGTTAGCATTGAAGGAAAATAGCCAATTTTGGACCAGATTTTTTACTTGCTCAGGCCTGCAAGGGGTCCTGACAAAACAAGACCCAGGGGAGCACTCAGCGGCTCGTTGGTCTAGGGGTATGATTCTCGCTTTGGGTGCGAGAGGTCCCGGGTTCAAATCCCGGACGAGCCCTTTTGTGCTTCCTCACCAATTCTTTGTCGGCCTCACTGTCTAACGCGTTTCCTCTGTGGAGATTTAGCCTCAGTTGGATGTTTATTTTTTCCCCCTGCGCCATCACATTGCGGCTCGTTGGTCTAGGGGTATGATTCTCGCTTTGGGTGCGAGAGGTCCCGGGTTCAAATCCCTTACGAGCCCGCAGGCGTTACAGGTGCATTTCATTGAAATGTGTTAATTTTCAACTCTCGTCAGTGATCTAGAAAATGATGTTGTTGTTTTTTCAGCTAAATTCATAGCCAGTCAAGGCTTGTTGGTCTAGGGTATGATTCTCGCTTAGGATGCGAGAGGTCCCGGGTTCAAATCCCAGAAAAGTCCTTCCCCACGCAACTATTTGTCATTATCAGGTGCTTGTGTCAGCACTGTCTTACCTTTGCTGTACAGCATATAGCCGGCAGCTTTTCTGCAACTAAACAACACCACACCTCCCTTTCCTTTCAGCTAAATATTGCTCCACAGAAGGCTCGACATAAGCGTTTGAGCAGCGTGGCTCGTTGGTCTAGGGGTATGATTCTCGCTTAGGGTGCGAGAGGTCCCGGGTTCAAATCCCGGACGAGACCTTTCCCACGCAACTTTCTGTCAGTACCATGTGTTTGTGTCAGCACTGTCTCTCCTTTGCTGTACAGCATGTAGCCGGCAGCTTTTCTGCAACTCAACACCACCCGACCTGCCTTTCCTTTCAGTTAAATATTGCTGCACAAAACGCTCGACAAAAGCTTTCGCGCAGCGTGGCTCGTTGGTCTAGGGGTATGATTCTCGCTTAGGGTGCGAGAGGTCCCGGGTTCAAATCCCGGACGAGCCCTCTGTTCTGTGAAACTCTGCAACTTTTGCTGCTAGCTGCCACCGGTGAACTGCTGTAGTTCGTTATCCAGGACTTACTTTAGGAAATGTTGATGCGCAGTGGAACCAAGCTGAAAGATTGGTCTTACCTGCAGACCACTCTAAATATTTGTTGTGAAGAAAGGCACTGAATAAAAGGTACCCTTGCCCCAGGCTCGTTGGTCTAGGGGTATGATTCTCCCTTCGGGTGCGAGAGGATCTGGGTTCAACTCCCGGACGGGCCCTTCTTTCCGAAACAAACGCCAGACTTTACTGCAAGAATCGACGCTAACGAAACAAACAAAGACGAAACTCTTTTGTTAGCATTGAAGGAAAATAGCCAATTTTGGACCAGATTTTTTACTTGCTCAGGCCTGCAAGGGGTCCTGACAAAACAAGACTCAGGGGAGCACTCAGCGGCTCGTTGGTCTAGGGGTATGATTCTCGCTTTGGGTGCGAGAGGTCCCGGGTTCAAATCCCGGACGAGCCCTTTTGTGCTTCCTCACCAATTCTTTGTCGGCCTCACTGTCTAACGCGTTTCCTCTGTGGAGATTTAGCCTCAGTTGGATGTTTATTTTTTCCCCCTGCGCCATCACATTGCGGCTCGTTGGTCTAGGGGTATGATTCTCGCTTTGGGTGCGAGAGGTCCCGGGTTCAAATCCCTTACGAGCCCGCAGGCGTTACAGGTGCATTTCATTGAAATGTGTTAATTTTCAACTCTCGTCAGTGATCTAGAAAATGATGTTGTTGTTTTTTCAGCTAAATTCATAGCCAGTCAAGGCTTGTTGGTCTAGGGTATGATTCTCGCTTAGGATGCGAGAGGTCCCGGGTTCAAATCCCAGACAAGTCCTTCCCCACGCAACTATTTGTCATTATCAGGTGCTTGTGTCAGCACTGTCTTACCTTTGCTGTACAGCATATAGCCGGCAGCTTTTCTGCAACTAAACAACACCACACCTCCCTTTCCTTTCAGCTAAATATTGCTCCACAGAAGGCTCGACATAAGCGTTTGAGCAGCGTGGCTCGTTGGTCTAGGGGTATGATTCTCGCTTAGGGTGCGAGAGGTCCCGGGTTCAAATCCCGGACGAGACCTTTCCCACGCAACTTTCTGTCAGTACCATGTGTTTGTGTCAGCACTGTCTCTCCTTTGCTGTACAGCATGTAGCCGGCAGCTTTTTTGCAACTCAACACCACCCGACCTGCCTTTCCTTTCAGTTAAATATTGCTGCACAAAACTCTCGACAAAAGCTTTTGTGCAGCGTGGCTCGTTGGTCTAGGGGTATGATTCTCGCTTAGGGTGCGAGAGGTCCCGGGTTCAAATCCCGGACGAGCCCTCTGTTCTGTGAAACTCTGCAACTTTTGCTGCTAGCTGCCACCGGTGAACTGCTGCAGTTCGTTACCCAGGACTTACTTTAGGAAATGTTGATGCGCAGTGGAACCAAGCTGAAAGATTGGTCTTACCTGCAGACCACTCTAAATATTTGTTGTGAAGAAAGGCACTGAATAAAAGGCACCCTTGGCCCAGGCTCGTTGGTCTAGGGGTATGATTCTCGCTTCGGGTGCGAGAGGTCCCGGGTTCAACTCCCGGACGGGCCCTTCTTTCCGAAAAAAACGCCAGACTTTACTGCAAGAATCGACGCTAACGAAACAAACAAAGACGAAACTCTTTTGTTAGCATTGAAGGAAAAGAGCCAATTTTGGACCAGATTTTTTACTTGCTCAGGCCTGCAAGGGGTCCTGACAAAACAAGACCCAGGGGAGCACTCAGCGGCTCGTTGGTCTAGGGGTATGATTCTCGCTTTGGGTGCGAGAGGTCCCGGGTTCAAATCCCGGACGAGCCCGCAGGCGTTACAGGTGCATTTCATTGAAATGTGTTAATTTTCAACTCTCGTCAGTGATCTAGAAAATTATGTTGTTGTTTTTTCAGCTAAATTCATAGCCAGTCAAGGCTTGTTGGTCTAGGGTATGATTCTCGCTTAGGGTGCGAGAGGTCCCGGGTTCAAATCCCAGACAAGTCCTTCCCCACGCAACTATTTGTCATTATCAGGTGCTTGTGTCAGCACTGTCTTACCTTTGCTGTACAGCATATAGCCGGCAGCTTTTCTGCAACTAAACAACACCACACCTCCCTTTCCTTTCAGCTAAATATTGCTGCACAGAAGGCTCGACATAAGCGTTTGAGCAGAGTGGCTCGTTGGTCTAGGGGTATGATTCTCGCTTAGGGTGCGAGAGGTCCGGGGTTCAAATCCCGGACGAGACCTTTCCCACGCAACTTTCTGTCAGTATGATGTGTTTGTGTCAGCACCGTCTCTCCTTTGCTGTACAGCATGTAGCCGGCAGCTTTTCTGCAACTCAACACCACCCGACCTGCCTTTCCTTTCAGTTAAATATTGCTGCACAAAACTCTCGACAAAAGCTTTTGTGCAGCGTGGCTCGTTGGTCTAGGGGTATGATTCTCGCTTAGGGTGCGAGAGGTCCCGGGTTCAAATCCCGGACGAGCCCTCTGTTCTGTGAAACTCTGCAACTTTTGCTGCTAGCTGCCACCGGTGAACTGCTGCAGTTCGTTACCCAGGACTTACTTTAGGAAATGTTGATGCGCAGTGGAACCAAGCTGAAAGATTGGTCTTACCTGCAGACCACTCTAAATATTTGTTGTGAAGAAAGGCACTGAATAAAAGGTACCCTTGCCCCAGGCTCGTTGGTCTAGGGGTATGATTCTCGCTTCGGGTGCGAGAGGTCCCGGGTTCAACTCCCGGACGGGCCCTTCTTTCCGAAACAAACGCCAGACTTTACTGCAAGAATCGACGCTAACGAAACAAACAAAGACGAAACTCTTTTGTTAGCATTGAAGGAAAAGAGCCAATTTTGGACCAGATTTTTTACTTGCTCAGGCCTGCAAGGGGTCCTGACAAAACAAGACCCAGGGGAGCACTCAGCGGCTCGTTGGTCTAGGGGTATGATTCTCGCTTTGGGTGCGAGAGGTCCCGGGTTCAAATCCCGGATGAGCCCTTTTGTGCTTCCTCACCAATTCTTTGTCGGCCTCACTGTCTAACGCGTTTCAGCTGTGGAGATTTAGCCTCAGTTGGATGTATATTTTTTCCCCCTGAGCCATCACATTGCGGCTCGTTGGTCTAGGGGTATGATTCTCGCTTTGGGTGCGAGAGGTCCCGGGTTCAAATCCCGGACGAGCCCGCAGGCGTTACAGGTGCATTTCATTGAAATGTGTTAATTTTCAACTCTCGTCAGTGATCTAGAAAATTATGTTGTTGTTTTTTCAGCTAAATTCATAGCCAGTCAAGGCTTGTTGGTCTAGGGTATGATTCTCGCTTAGGGTGCGAGAGGTCCCGGGTTCAAATCCCAGACAAGTCCTTCCCCACGCAACTATTTGTCATTATCAGGTGCTTCTGTCAGCACTGTCTTACCTTTGCTGTACAGCATATAGCCGGCAGCTTTTCTGCAACTAAACAACACCACACCTCCCTTTCCTTTCAGCTAAATATTGCTGCACAGAAGGCTCGACATAAGCTTTTGAGCAGAGTGGCTCGTTGGTCTAGGGGTATGATTCTCGCTTAGGGTGCGAGAGGTCCGGGGTTCAAATCCCGGACGAGACCTTTCCCACGCAACTTTCTGTCAGTATGATGTGTTTGTGTCAGCACCGTCTCTCCTTTGCTGTACAGCATGTAGCCGGCAGCTTTTCTGCAACTCAACACCACCCGACCTGCCTTTCCTTTCAGTTAAATATTGCTGCACAAAACGCTCGACAAAAGCTTTCGCGCAGCGTGGCTCGTTGGTCTAGGGGTATGATTCTCGCTTAGGGTGCGAGAGGTCCCGGGTTCAAATCCCGGACGAGCCCTCTGTTCTGTGAAACTCTGCAACTTTTGCTGCTAGCTGCCACCGGTGAACTGCTGCAGTTCGTTACCCAGGACTTACTTTAGGAAATGTTGATGCGCAGTGGAACCAAGCTGAAAGATTGGTCTTACCTGCAGACCACTCTAAATATTTGTTGTGAAGAAAGGCACTGAATAAAAGGTACCCTTGCCCCAGGCTCGTTGGTCTAGGGGTATGATTCTCGCTTAGGGTGCGAGAGGTCCCGGGTTCAAATCCCGGACGAGCCCTCTGTTCTGTGAAACTCTGCAACTTTTGCTGCTAGCTGCCACCGGTGAACTGCTGCAGTTCGTTACCCAGGACTTACTTTAGGAAATGTTGATGCGCAGTGGAACCAAGCTGAAAGATTGGTCTTACCTGCAGACCACTCTAAATATTTGTTGTGAAGAAAGGCACTGAATAAAAGGTACCCTTGCCCCAGGCTCGTTGGTCTAGGGGTATGATTCTCGCTTCGGGTGCGAGAGGTCCCGGGTTCAACTCCCGGACGAGCCCTTCTTTCCGAAACAAACGCCAGACTTTACTGCAAGAATCGACGCTAACGAAACAAACAAAGACGAAACTCTTTTGTTAGCATTGAAGGAAAAGAGCCAATTTTGGACCAGATTTTTTACTTGCTCAGGCCTGCAAGGGGTCCTGACAAAACAAGACCCAGGGGAGCACTCAGCGGCTCGTTGGTCTAGGGGTATGATTCTCGCTTTGGGTGCGAGAGGTCCCGGGTTCAAATCCCGGACGAGCCCTTTTGTGCTTCCTCACCAATTCTTTGTCGGCCTCACTGTCTAACGCGTTTCTGCTGTGGAGATTTAGCCTCAGTTGGATGTATATTTTTTCCCCCTGAGCCATCACATTGCGGCTCGTTGGTCTAGGGGTATGATTCTCGCTTTGGGTGCGAGAGGTTCCGGGTTCAAATCCCGGACGAGCCCGCAGGCGTTACAGGTGCATTTCATTGAAATGTGTTAATTTTCAACTCTCGTCAGTGATCTAGAAAATTATGTTGTTGTTTTTTCAGCTAAATTCATAGCCAGTCAAGGCTTGTTGGTCTAGGGTATGATTCTCGCTTAGGGTGCGGGGTTCAAATCCCAGACAAGTCCTTCCCCACGCAACTATTTGTCATTATCAGGTGCTTGTGTCAGCACTGTCTTACCTTTGCTGTACAGCATATAGCCGGCAGCTTTTCTGCAACTAAACAACACCACACCTCCCTTTCCTTTCAGCTAAATATTGCTGCACAGAAGGCTCGACATAAGCGTTTGAGCAGAGTGGCTCGTTGGTCTAGGGGTATGATTCTCGCTTAGGGTGCGAGAGGTCCGGGGTTCAAATCCCGGACGAGACCTTTCCCACGCAACTTTCTGTCAGTATGATGTGTTTGTGTCAGCACCGTCTCTCCTTTGCTGTACAGCATGTAGCCGGCAGCTTTTCTGCAACTCAACACCACCCGACCTGCCTTTCCTTTCAGTTAAATATTGCTGCACAAAACGCTCGACAAAAGCTTTTGCGCAGCGTGGCTCGTTGGTCTAGGGGTATGATTCTCGCTTAGGGTGCGAGAGGTCCCGGGTTCAAATCCCGGACGAGCCCTCTGTTCTGTGAAACTCTGCAACTTTTGCTGCTAGCTGCCACCGGTGAACTGCTGCAGTTCGTTACCCAGGACTTACTTTAGGAAATGTTGATGCGCAGTGGAACCAAGCTGAAAGATTGGTCTTACCTGCAGACCACTCTAAATATTTGTTGTGAAGAAAGGCACTGAATAAAAGGTACCCTTGCCCCAGGCTCGTTGGTCTAGGGGTATGATTCTCGCTTCGGGTGCGAGAGGTCCCGGGTTCAACTCCCGGACGAGCCCTTCTTTCCGAAACAAACGCCAGACTTTACTGCAAGAATCGACGCTAACGAAACAAACAAAGACGAAACTCTTTTGTTAGCATTGAAGGAAAAGAGCCAATTTTGGACCAGATTTTTTACTTGCTCAGGCCTGCAAGGGGTCCTGACAAAACAAGACCCAGGGGAGCACTCAGCGGCTCGTTGGTCTAGGGGTATGATTCTCGCTTTGGGTGCGAGAGGTCCCGGGTTCAAATCCCGGACGAGCCCTTTTGTGCTTCCTCACCAATTCTTTGTCGGCCTCACTGTCTAACGCGTTTCTGCTGTGGAGATTTAGCCTCAGTTGGATGTATATTTTTTCCCCCTGAGCCATCACATTGCGGCTCGTTGGTCTAGGGGTATGATTCTCGCTTTGGGTGCGAGAGGTCCCGGGTTCAAATCCCGGACGAGCCCGCAGGCGTTACAGGTGCATTTCTTTGAAATGTGTTAATTTTCAACTCTCGTCAGTGATTTAGAAAATTATGTTGTTGTTTTTTCAGCTAAATTCATAGCCAGTCAAGGCTTGTTGGTCTAGGGTATGATTCTTGCTTAGGGTGCGGGGTTCAAATCCCAGACAAGTCCTTCCCCACGCAACTATTTGTCATTATCAGGTGCTTGTGTCAGCACTGTCTTACCTTTGCTGTACAGCATATAGCCGGCAGCTTTTCTGCAACTAAACAACACCACACCTCCCTTTCCTTTCAGCTAA